>NC_022020.1:22047716-22049427 GCF_000317375.1 Microtus ochrogaster
AGAAGACTTGAGGACCTGGGGGAGGAAGCCCTGGTATGAGCACAGAAGACCTGAGAACCTGGGGGAGGGGAACTGGTGTGAGCACAGAAGCATCCAAGTCTGGTTAGGATGACAAGAGTTTCGCAGGAGAACAGAGAATTCTCTCTGTGCCTTTTTTGTTCTACTGAGATGGATCTTGTTGGGACAGTAGATTGTCAATGCACACCCTCACAGCCACACCAACTAAAGAGATACATCATATCTTAGTGAAGTTTGAATATAAAATTAATCTTCTCAACCCTCCCCCATACACCAAGAAGATAGTTTGTCTCCATTCAGCGAAGGCCAGGAAAGGCTGAGGTGAATAATTATTGTTAAAATTCTGAAATGTGATGGATATCGTCAACACACATTCTACACATGCCTTATGAAGCCCATCTCTTTATACAATGAATGTACACAAATGAAGAAACTTAAAATTTCTGAGTGCAATGTACTTTTCCTCACTAAGACTGTGTCTCATTACACAACCCTAGCAGACCTATGGAGACCAGGCTGGCCTCAAACTCACAGAGATCCACCTGCCTCTGCCTCTAGAGTGCCAAGATTAATGTTGTGTACTACCACACCTGGCATTATACCGTACATCTTAAGCAAACAAAAGCAATACATTGTAATCATTGTTTCCATTCAGAATTGAATATAAAAGTGAAACTTGATTTAAGACAATACGGTTGGAGCATCCAGAATCAGGAACACTGACTTCATCAAACAGCAGCAAGGTTTGAGAGGAGCAGGAACTAACTGCTATTGAAACTGAATAACAGTAACTCCCTTAGGAAGACAGTTTGATAGTTTTTTCATTAAACTAAATAGACCATCCCATATTTTTCAGCACTTATGTTTCTCATTATTTACTCAAAAGAATTGGAAACCAGATTTTATAGAACTGAAGAGTTTTGTTCAATTATGAATGAAACTCTTTGTAGGAGCTTTATTCGTAACTGAAAAAAACTTACAAGTAACCAGGGTGTTCCAATAAATCTACAGAGGCACACTCAAACAATAGAATTGTTTTCATTCCTGAAAGAGAAAGAGCTATCAAATCAAGCACAGACATGGAGGAATCTTAAGTATGTATCTCCAAGTGAAAGGGACCAATTGGAATATGCTTTTGTTAAAGTTTGATTCTGGCTATATGACATTCCAGGGAAAACAAAAAACAAACAAAACTATGAGGTAAGTCTAACTCTGTGATTCTAAAACTCCACTATAAAATTAAAAACTTAACAAATAACTCAATATAATATAATTGTTTTGCTTTAGAAAAGCTAACCAATGTTAAGTATCTTTAATTTACATACAGCCCAACCCCTTCAATGAAAGGACATTGACATTCTTCCAATACTGCAATTTCTGTATTGTTACTGTACAAGCAGATGAGAGTGGATCTGTTATAGATGGATGCTCAAGAATCAATACAATGAAGATGTCAGTATCCAGAGGTGGACTAGCTGTCTCAGGGTTGTCACCACTACCCACTCAAGACTTCTGCTTCCTAGAAGAACCACAGTGGCTTTGCTGGCTCTGCATTGCATTTCAGAATGGCAGAAGGTGGTGGAAACAGGCTGCACTTGGAGATTCAAGTCGTGGAGTCGCTGAAAACGACTTACTCTGACGATATTCCCTTCGCAAGCTTTCTCCACAGTCTCTGAAGCTTTCTTTTGATTTC
>NC_022020.1:22049527-22052372 GCF_000317375.1 Microtus ochrogaster
TCTGTATGTGTCTCTGTCTTTCATCTGTCTCATTCTCTCACTACATATCTACCTGCCTATTTATCTGTCTGTCTGTCTGTCTACTTACCTACCCATCTATAAATAGATAGATGTTTGTGTACAAGCAGTATATGCACATGTGTGTGCAGGTGTTCATGTCGATGTACACATACAGAGGCCAGAAGAGAGTGTGGGTGACCTATTTACTACTTTCTATTTTGGTTCCTTGAAATAGGAACTCTTACTCCAGATCTGAGCTGACAGCTGCCAAACTGCAGAGATCCACCAGTCTCTGCCCTGCTTGAGTCATAGGTGTGCTTGTGGCCACATTTGGCCATGTACATGGGTGTAAAAGTCTGAAATCAGGTACACAGTCCCTAGCCTAAGTTAATTCTCTAACAAATTTAATTTTCATTTTCTATATAAAATATTTAATTTCAACAAAAATTTGTGAAAGAAGTAAAATTTTATGGTATGATTAATATTTGAAATGGAGAATATGTACTTTTAATTCTCAAATTCAGTCATTTATTTTTTTGCTTAATAAAATATTCATACATTAAAATTAGTATTTTGATAGTACATTATTTCTTTCTTTTTGGTGGGGGTTTTGAGACAAGGTTTCTCTGTAGCTTTGGAGCCTGTCCTGGAACTAGCTCTTGTAGACCAGGCTGGCCTCAAACTTACAGAGATCCGCCTGCCTCTGCTTCCCAAGTGCTGGGATTAAAGGCATGCACCACCACCGCCCGGCTAATAGTACATTATTTCAATAAAATTTATTACTCCTGGGAGTACTAATGACTCAAGATCCACAAAGATACAGTCTACATTTAAAAGTCAACTTAGAAGAAAATTCACAGTGCGTATTAGTATTTGTTAATTCTCAGGCGTAGCTAAACGATCTCAAAGGCAGTTGCTTTCATTATCCCCATTTTACAGGTAGGAGACTGAGGCAAACTTGAGTCATAGAAGAGCAAAGTTTGAATTTCAATCACTGTGTTAGGTTCCAGTTGCTATCAGAGAAGTCCCACAATCTAAATTAGACCATACAGTACGTGAAAGAAGGACTTTTAAAAGTCTTTTAGTATACTGAAAGAAAGTAGACTTTAATTCCTCCTAGTGGGACTGTTTACTTGGCTTCTCCACCTTCTAGAAGTCAGCTGTACCCTGATTTGTGGCAGTTTCTCCATCTTCAAGATCAGCATCATAGCACCTTCTTTCTTTTGGGGACCCTGTGATCCCACTGGGCTCACCCAGGATAACCACCTTACTTTAAATTCCTCAGCTAAATTACACAGAAAGAGTCTTCAGGCCAGGTAAGAAAGCATAGTTAAGGCTCTGAGCACTGAGATGCAAATGTCTTTGAGGAATAATTCCTCTCACCCCCACCATATTAATTGGCATCCCCGCATCCAGGCCACGAAGGCAGAGCCAACTCTCAAGTTCTCTGCTCAGTCACGTAATTCTTACCTATGCCACAGTGCAAGAGAGCAGTGATAAAGACAGTCAAGGCAAAGGGGAGATATTTTTAAAGAAATTTCTGCTCCAAGCCTACAATCTGTCCTAACAACCGTTTGGTGAATGAATGCCTGCTGGCAGCTGACTCACTTGACTTGGTCATTGGAACATTTGTAATATAATGCCCACGATTTTTATGAGTCACCCGGGGGATCTAAAAGATCTGTGGCCTTTTCACTGCTCTCAAGAAGTTTAAAGTCATATTGCAGAGACAGTATTAGCCTTCATGAAATCATAAGCCAGACGCAAGTAGTAAATAAGACAAAATCGTATCTGAGGCTTGCTGTCACACATTAAAACTAGACAACGGGAAAACGCGAAGGACTAATGGAGTTCACACTTCTAAGAATAAGAGCGGAGTCTGGAGGACGGGTACAGGAAGACAAGAAGGTGTAGGTGTGATCGCATTCTTTTTTAAAGGTGGCTGGACGGATGATAGTATCTCTTCTACACTAGGCAGTGCACAAGTTGGTGTCAGGAAAAACAAAACATTGAACTGTTTATAACTTATCTTTATGTTGTGGCATTTTATTCTTTTCCAATTGTATTTGTTGTTTGCCACCCAAAATTATGATGGTGGAATTCTAATCCATGCTACTCAGGAAGAGACAACAAGAGTTCTAGGATTTGGTCTCCAACTTCCAGAATCTGAAGAATAATTTCAGAGCAGGAGTACAGAGCTTACAAGTACCATGTTCTGCCTGTCTTCCTCTGAATTTATGGAGCCTGATATCTAAATATATGCTCTCTGATACTAAATATAAAGCTGATAATCTTGCAGAAGCTCAAAGAGTTCTTCAGCTGAACTGGAAAGGACAGCAGGGCAAAGCTACTGGGCTGCAGAGTCTCAGATGTCAGAGGAGTCTGAAGTTGTACCAGCGGGATTTTAACAGAGATAGGAGAACCCACAAGAGCGTCCCTGACTCAGAACAGCCTTGCAATTGCTAAACCATGATGAGGGCTGGGGTCTTAGCATCTTTAGAGAAACTGGTTTCTTTATGAAGAAGAAACTGTCCCATGAGATAAGAGTTTAAACAGTTTAGACGGAGACATTTGTTGACTAGAGAAGCAGATTGATGTGGAGGGGCAAAGACCCAGAAAGCCTCATATGTGGACACCCACACGCAAAGCCACCAGCTCTACAGAAGGAGCCACTTTGCAGCCTCTGTATTGTTGATCAGGTCTTTGCACTGAGTACAGGTTGCTGAGATTAATTAGGTAATTATCCATTTTCCCTTCAAACCTGTAGCCAAACTAGAATATTTTGCTGCAAAATTTATAATGATAGATAGTGGTTATTTGGGAAGAATATCTTGTCTTTTTTTTT
>NC_022020.1:22052557-22060127 GCF_000317375.1 Microtus ochrogaster
GCTTATCTTGTCTCTTTTGATAGAGCTAGATTTTTGAACATAGGTCAAAGTTAATTTCAATAAATAGGATTGGTGTAAGATATTTGCATGAAGTCAGAGAAAAATGAGAAATTAAATCATCAGCCCCAAACGTTCTAAAAATCCAGCACAGAAATTGGGCACATAATTCCATGTCTTTGCTAATAAAAATATATCATGCATAACTTAATCTTTTATTTTTAACTCTGCAACCTCATTGTCTAATCCCACATGGAATTTATGAGACCTGAGAACCTTCAACCATAAGATAATTAATCGCAAATAATTTGATTTCTTTACATTTCCCCCTGGTTTTGTCTTCTTCCTCTGTTTCACTCTGCCAGATTTCTGTGTGCTTCCATTTGTTGCATCTTGGGCCAACACTGAACATACACATGCTTACGTGGTATTCTTAGGTTGACTCTGTCCTTGGAAAGAGGTAAAGATCTCAGCTATAATGTAAGTTGATTCTGATTTTAAATTGTCTAGTTGACACAGTGGCTTGCTGGTTCAGAACTGTAAACAGAATCAAAGGGGGTGTTGTTTTCTTCAGAAGGTTTTGGTAACAAAGATTTTCAGGACTTAGCCAAAGAAGTATTTCTTTGGAATAAAGGTAGATATTAGGAAATTCAGTGGGGGGGGGAATATATTTTCAAAAATCATTGGTAATGGGATTTCCTATTTAATAAGATGTAGTTTTGAAAATAAACAAGCAAAAGTAATGGATTTTTATCATTTAAAATATTTTTAATAGGTTCCACGACTAGTTACTCACAGGTTTGTGTAAACTGGTAATCGTTAATCACACACAGGGCAAACCTCCTGGTCATGCTACCAATGCAGTAAATACCCCACAATCTGTGACGAGAAGGCCCATGCTTGGTTTGAGATTGATAACACAATTTAACTCTTTTTTAAAAATCTCCATTCTCTTGGTAATCGGTTTGACCATCTGTGTTAATAATAATCTTTTGCCAACAAATAAACCAATGAGCATTGACATCTTTAGACAAGGAGGCAGTTGTGAAACAGAGTCTGCAGAAGTGAGGTTCCACAGGAAGCAGGAGACAGGCCTATGTTCCTTGACTGCATGTCAATGAAAGGATTCTGTGGACCTGTGAAAAATATCCACGGGCTATGGAGCTAGTAAAAGGCATCATTAGATACAGGCTTCCCCTTACAGCACAGGTTGTCACCCAGTGGGCTTTTAATGCTGCTCCTCCCACTTCAGAAATCATCCCGTGATCTCATGTACTAGAAGGGAAGTAAGCAATCTTAGCAACCCTTGACATGCACTGTCACAACACCGCAAAATCTCTAAGTGCTATTGTTCATATGTTTCGGTACATCTTTTTTTTTTTGTTTGTTTGTTTGTTTTTTGAGACAGGGTTTCTCTGTGGCTTTGGAGCCTGTCCTGGCACTAGCTCTGTAAGACCAGGCTGGTCTCAAACTCACAGAGATCCGCCTGCCTCTGCCTCCCAAGTGCTGGGATTAAAGGCGTGCGCCACCATCGCCCGGCTCGGTACATCTTGAGAAGTCAGTGCCCATATTTGTGTGCACAGCATCCTTTTTCTGAGTGTCTTCTTTCCCTCATCTCTATATTAAAAACATTTTAATAAACTTAGTTTTGCTTCATACAGGATGTATGCTCCAAACACCAGAGCTTGTAAGCTTTCTAAACTACACATTATATGGAATGGGAAGAAGAAGTTATTTTTCTCCCCACTTCGGACAAGAGAGAAGCAGTCTTTTAAGGTGTACTTAGACCTTCTGGTCTGAGCCTGTGTTGACAGTTTAGGAGATCAGGCTGCCATTCAAACAGTACTTACTGTAAATCCACAGAACTGGCAATGGCCACCAAGGAAGGATGCCATGCACTTTCTGCTCGTGTTACTTCTCGGTATTCGCCAATCAATTCTGGTAAACACGACACGGAAAGAAATGAAAAGGCACCTTTTCCCCTCAGTGCCTCCCCTTTTTTTCCCTCTTCAGCAAGCACATGACAGAGAGTGTTTGTAGAATGGCTGCCTGCAGCTAAGAACTGAGGAAAAGCAGTGAGTTAGCCTTATGGCTTCCCACTATCTGCGGTTTTAATTTTACTCAGTTTTGAAGTTAGTGTACGACATAATGGATTTTGTTATGTCACCTTGACTTGAAAAATGCACATATATGCCCAAACTATAGAATGCGGTGGATTCTACACATGAGTTAAATTCACTGACAATTTTGTTTAAAAATGAAAATTTATCATATAAAAATGGAAAATAAAATTCATTCTAGTAATGCACTATTTTTACTTTTTCTGTTTTTAATATTTTATTAATTTTTTGAGAATTTCATGCATCGCAAGTCTTATAACTTTATATAATGGCGTTAATTACATAAGAAGTGTAGTGTATCCTAGCAAACTGAGAAGGAAGATTTTGAGTTGGAGAAAAAGGTTTCTACTCTAGTACTATGTGTGTGCACAATGTGTGTGCACATGTGTGTGTGTGCATGTATGTGTGTGCTCGTGTGTGCATGTGGGGTGTGTGTGCATGTATGTGTGTGCTTGTGTGTGCATTTGCATGTCTGTCACATATATATGTATATATACATATATGAATGCACATGTGTGTGTGCATGTGTGTACTCGTGTGCACATGTGTGTGCATGTATGTGTGTGCTCGTGTGTGCACTTGCATGTCTGTCACATATATATGTATATATATACATATATGAATGCACATGCAGGAACATGCAGAAGTCAGAGCAGAAGGTCAGATGGTTTTCTTTCTTACTCTGCTTTATTGCTTTGAGAGTAGGTCTCACTGAACTGGAAGCTCAGGGAAGCCTGGGCCTGGGAGCTCCAAGGATCCATCTTTCTCTCCCTAACCCTTATGCTGGAGTTGCAGGTACATGCAGTCACACTTGGATTTTTATGGTCTTGCTGGGGAATTGAACGCTGATGCTTATGTTTGCAGAACAGAACCCACTGAGCCATCTCCTTCACCCCAATTTATTGGCACCTTTTCCCCTTGATTTTGAACCAAAGGTCTAATAGTTTTGTTTTACATGGGACCCTACTAATGGCAAGGCCATCTCTAGCTCCTGCTACAACTTCATAAAACAAATTTATCAGACTATATACCTCACGCCTACTGTATCACAACCTCCAGACAGAGAGCCCGGACATTTACACCTTTTTGAAATGTAAGCTTGTGAGAGAGGATTCGGATGCACAACTTTTAGTGATCATTGCCATAGGCCAAAGAGCCTACCGCTCAGAGCGTGCTTGAGATCGGAGTAGAGTCTCGAAAGGCAATGGAATTGAGTTGAGGGTAAATTCAGGGGAGATGCGATGAAGGCTAAGCTCTCAGTGAGCATAATGGACTGTCAAGCACAGGCTAGAAAGAATAACATTGAGGCAGTTCGTCTTGTGAGAAAGGAACTGGCGACTGATTAGTCAGGTGTCCCCAAACTTAAAGACTTTGAAAGTGGATCCACTCTTGAAAATGTCAAGGAACATGAGCCACTTCTGAGAGGTGCGAAGCCTTCTGCACAAGAGACGAAATGAAAGGTGGGAGGCAGGAAGGTCTGTGAGTGTAACACAGCCAGGCTCCCTGTAAAAGAAGCTGGGCCTTTATCAGCATACCTTGATCCTATGTAGTTTGTCACATGCACATGTGTGTGGAGATGAATGTATACGGTGTAGGTGCATGTGCAGGTGTGAAGGCCTGATGCTGGTCCTGGGAGCCTGGCTCCATCTCTTTCTGCCATGTTCACAGAGGCAGGGTCTTTGTGTTGAACACAGAGCTCTCTCCACACAGCTTGTCTAGCTAGCCAGCCTGCTCTGGGACCCTTGGTTATTGCCTTCTGAGTGGTGGAATTACAGATGGACCATCACACTGACCTGGCATTCACATAGGTCCTGGGGATCAAAACTCGGGTCCTCATACTTGCTGGGCAAGTGTTATATCCACTGAGCCATCTTCCCAGTGCCTCACCCCAGCATACTGTTTTAAAATACAATTTAGTAAACACGATAAAATCAAGAAAAATGACGTAGAAAATGTTAGCCTGAAAACACACCACTATCTGAACGTTAGCCAAAGCAATCAACCTCTCTTTCAACAAGTGTTTCTGCACAGATCATTAAAAACATGGCAATTCTCTTGAAGATTGTAATTAATTTTACCTTTTAAATGGATTGAATGGCTATGAAAAACCATTTTATACTTTTTTCTCATTTTTTTCTTTTTTATTTATTTTTCCATTCAAAAATTTACACTTCCTCCCCTCCTCCCATTCCCCTCCCGCTCCCCCACTCACCCTCCTCCTCCCCTCCCTCGGTTGGAAGTTCAAGGCCCTCCCCAGCTACATCCAGGCCTAGGAAGCTTTGCATCCAAATAGACTAGGGTCCCAGAAAGCCAGTACAAGCAGTGAAAACAAGTCCTAGTGCCTTTATCAATGGCTTCTCAGTCAGCCCTCATTGTCAGCCACATTCAGAGAGTCCAGTTTGATTTCATGGTCCAGCTAGATTTGGTGAGTTCCTATTAGAACAGGCACACTGTCTCAGTGGGGGGACCAACCCCTCACGGTCCAGACTTCCTTGCTCATCTTCTCCCTCCTTCTGCTCTTCAACTGGACCTTGGGGGGGCTCAGTCCATTGCTCTGATGAGGGTCTCTGTGTCTATCTCCATCCATTGCCGGACGAAGATTCTATGGTGATATTCGAGATAAACATCAGTGTAATAGTGGGGCAAGGCCAGTTCAGGCACCCTCTCCTCTGCTGCCCAAGGACCTAGCTGGGGACATCCCCATGGATCCCCTCTAGAGCCAAGTCTCTTGCCAACCCTAAAATGGATCCCTTAATGTAGGTATCTTCTTCTCTGCTCCTATATACACTCTTCCTCCATCTCCACCCTCCCACTCCCCCAAGCTCAAGAAACTGGACATAAAAATTCTAATTAACCCAATTAAAAAATGGGGTACTGAACTGAAAAGAGAATTCTTATCAGACGAAGTTCAAATGGCCAAAAGACACTTAAGGTCATGTTCAACCTCCTTAGTGATCAGGGAATTGCAAATCAAAACAACTTTGAGATACCATCTGACACCTGTCAGAATGGCTAAAATCAAAAACACCAATGATAGCCTATGCTGGAAAGGATGTGGAGTAAGGGGAACACTCATCCATTGCTGGTGGGAACCAGTACTTGTGCAACCACTTTGGAAATCAGTGTGGCGATTTCTCAGGAAATTGGGAATCAATCTACCTCAGGATCCAGCAATACCACTCTTGGGAATATACCCAAGAGATGCCCAATCATACTACAAAAGCATTTGTTCAACTATGTTCATAGCAGCATTATTTGTAATTGCCAGATCCTGGAAACAACCTAGATGCCCCTCAATGGAAGAATGGATAAAGAAAGTGTGGAATATATATGCATTAGAGTACTACTCAGCAGTAAAAAACAATGACATCTTGAATTTTGCATACAAATGGATGGAAATAGAAAACACTATCCTGAGTGAGATAACCCAGACCCAAAAAGATGAATATGGAATGTACTCACTCCTTAGTGAACTCTAGCTGTAAACAAAGGACATTAAGCCTATAGTTCGCAAGCCTAGAGAAGCCAAATAATAAGGTGAACCCAAAGAAAAACATATATAGATCCCCCTGGAAACTGGAAGCAAACAAGATTGCCAGGCAAAAGGTGGGAGCATGGGGATGGGGTTAGGGGTGGTGGTGGAGTTGGGGGAAGGGGAGAGGGGGAGAGAAGGGAGAAAGGAAAGACCGGAGAGAGCTTTTCTCGTTTTCTCTAAACTGAAAATGCAAGCTGGCCTGTGGAACACAGTTAGCCGGTTGCAAGCAGCCACACATGCCACTGTAACAATGAAGCTCTGGGCAACACTGGACCAGATGATGTAATGATCAGAAGAGCATTTTCAAAGACCATGAACAAGAAATGAGAAAGAATCATGGATTTGTTAATTGGCTGGCTAGAAATGACTTAGAAGAACAGAGGGGGGTGCTTTTGCCAAAGATAAAATTTGAGAGCGCAGAAAAATGGTAAACTTGGTTTTTGATAAGGGCGTGTTAGTAACAGTAGAACAAGTTTGTAGACACCACTAAGTACCAGTGATGGCAGCTGTATGGTCATGGGAGTGCTTTGTCTCCTGGGAGAAACTGGCTCATGAAGACGCTATTTTATCAAGATAGGAAAGAGCTGGCATCATGTAAGTGTGAGAACCCTCCAAAGAAGGGTTTTCTAAAAAGTATCTTGCCAAAGCCAATGGAGGTGATTACCCATGGCAGAGAACACAAAGTCACAAAACAGAAACAATATAGTTCGAGATACAGTTATAGAAATAGGCTTAATATTTCTCTAGACAGAGGAGTGTGGTGTCTGACATTTGTACACATCCTCACAGTGCTTCTTCCTCCCCTTGCTTTCATCTGGTTCCTCTTGCTTACAAGTTAGTTCTGATGTGATAGTACTCAGAGTCTCCCTCTGTGGCAGGTGTTAAGCTTGTCCACAGAGTGGTTTCTTGCCCAGAGTGTTTATCGACGCAAGTGGGAAAGACCAGACTGCATTTAAATGCCTCTCAGTCTTCATTAGTCTCACAATATAAAAACGCTCGGCACAACTGACAGTCAAACCATTGAGGACCCCTCTGCCCGTGTTGTGTCTGTTCCGTTTCCCGATAGAAGTCTTCAGGGTCATCCTGTGTTCTGTGTCCCTCCAGACACAAGGATTACATCTCAGAGAGAGAGGGGAGAGGCAAGGATGAAGCAGACAAAAACAGACCTGGCAAAGCTCTCCTCACAGACGCAAAGACAGGCGTCGGCAGGAGAGTCCTGCTTTCAAGTATGAGTTTTTCTGGGAATAACTTAAAAATGTCAGGGCAACACCACTCAATAAAAACTAGTAACCTCTTTTCCCCCAGGCAGCTTAGGAGTTGACACTAGTGCTGCTGTAAAACCCTTATAGAATGGTCAGGAAAGGGTTAACGGGGACCTTAAGATGGCTGACCTGAGAACCAAGAAAGAAGGGTGCATAGCCCTGTTAGAGACAGAGTGCTGCTAGCAGGGGAGCATCAGAACCATGAAATAGGCTAGAAAGTTCAGACAGAGCATCAATTGGAAATATATTACTTAACAGAAGCTGAATCTCAAAACCCTTGGGAAATAGAATGTAGGAAACTAGACAGCCACCTGGGAAAGGCTACCATGCCTCACACCACACATAAGAACAAAATATGAATAAATCAGTGACTTAAACATTAGAATACAATGTCTATGAATTCATTATTACCTCACTTAGTCAAATCCTTATAACTATATCTCAAACAATTTAGACTATGAAAGAAAAATACCAGAAGCAAAAATCAAGGGCAAATACAGGTTGGGAGAGACAGTGGACAGACAGTCCACTTAAGAGCTAAACTATCCCTTTGATAGAATTCCTGAATGGAGGAAATAAAAGATCTATTGGAAAAACTAACATGTGCCAATAACAAGCATGCAAGGTGGATATAAAAAGCTTTTCATTATGCTGGG
>NC_022020.1:22060797-22061993 GCF_000317375.1 Microtus ochrogaster
GAGCTGGTGCTGCACAATAGAAGTATATAAATATTAAATCTCACGGTGTGCGTGTGTGCACGCGCGTGTGTGCGTGCGTGCGTGCGTGCGTGTGCGTGTGTGCACGCGCGTGCGTGTGTGCGTGCGCGCGTGCGTGCGTGCGTGCTTGTGTGTGCGTGCGTGCGTGTGTGTGTGTGTGTATGTGTGCGTGCGGGCACGCGCGTGCGTGCGTGCTTGCGTGTGTGTGTGCATCTGCGTGTGTGTGTATGTGTGCGTGTGTGCACGTGCGTGCGTGCGTGCGTGCGTGTGTGTGTGTGCATCTGCGTGTGTGTGTATGTGTGCGTGTGTGCACGCGCGTGCGTGCGTGCGTGCGTGCGTGTGTGTGTGTGTGTGTGTGTGTGTAGGTTAGAGGTCAGTTTTGGATGTCATACCTCAGGAGCTTCCCACCTTGATTTTTGAAAGAGGATCTTCCCCATGGGTCTTGAAACTTGCCACTGAGGTGAGAATGGCTGGCCAGAGAACCCCTGAGATCCGCCTGTCTTTGCCTCCTCAGCCCAGGGGTTACACACACATAACACTTTTTATGTGGGCAAAAGGGATTGACCTCAGGCGCCCCATTTGGGTGGAAAGTGTTGTAAAATAGGCTTTTTGATTCCTCATCCTGAAGCATTTGAGAATAGAATGTTACAGGGATTACAACTGGCTTCCAAATACCTTAGTAGGTAAATGGCTGGGCAAATAAATATATAAGTGTGTATGTTTACACACAGAGAAAAGAGTTTTAAAAATATACTCATAAATGAGACAAAATGTTAACTGATATATCCAAGTTTCCGTTTGACTTGGCTAGAATGTTCAGGGGCTCTGTTGTACAAAATGCTAATTATAGTTAACAATAATATTCTGGATACCAGAAAACTGTTAGGAGATTTCAATTTTTCTCACCATAAAAATATTAAATATGTACTATAACAGACATGTTAAATTGATTAAGTCAATCTACAATACATTTAAATACATATCAAATCATCACAGTGTATTTTGGTATTGCTAAACTACAGTTTGGGGGCTGGGCGGTGGTGACACTCACTTTTAATCCTAGCACTCAGTAAGCAGAGGCAGGCAGATCTCTGTGAGTTTGAGGCCAGCCTGGTCTACAAAGTGAGTTCCAGGAGAGCTAAGGCTACACAGTGAAACCCTGTCTTGAAAAACAAAAC
>NC_022020.1:22062093-22067172 GCF_000317375.1 Microtus ochrogaster
TATATATACATATATATGTTAATAGGTTACAGCTAGATGTCTATATACTGCTACATTGAACATTTATGAACGGGAGTATGGAAAAGAGTGAATAATTCCTCACTGAGAATTAGTAGATTTGTTATAGTATAGTAGTTCTTGATCTAATATGAGAAAGCTATTAAGCATCTAAAAGAGCTTTCTAGCATTGTTTTTTAAAGGAGGATCTGAATATTATTATTATAACAATAGTAATTATTGTTGCTGTTGCTATTATTAATTTGTTTTGCATGGGCCCCTGTGTCTCTGCCCTAAAAGTGGGCCAAAGTGTGGATCTGGTCACAGGTCTCGGTAATTACAGGTGTGAAGGAGCAGCAGACCTGGGAAGGGGCCCTCCAAATCTGGAAGCTGCACACTGAGTCCTGCCAGGGTCCTGCTCAGACCTCCGGGGAGAGCCTGCCTGGTGTGGTTTGTTGGCTTGTGGAGAGGAACAGACTGTGCTGGGGAATTCACAACTTGGAAAGCCTATTGAGGAAAAATCCAGGCTGGCAAATATTGATGTCTTTACAAGCCTTCATGTTAGGTAATTAAAACTAATTTATCGTTTAAAACAACTTTATGTTTCTTAATACTGACTTCACCTTAAAAACAACTTCCAGATAACCCGCCATGCCTCTTGCCTGTTGTCTCAATGTTAAAGCAGTGAAAAGGCGGAGCTGGTGCCTTCCCTCCGAACTCAATTTTAATGCAGTCTCTCATAGAAGCCGGAAGAAATAACTCAGTCTATTTTGTCCCATCAGGTTATTCGATCGTTGTTGAATAACAAGCCCTAACCTTTCTTTCAGATGTCCCTCAGGCATAACTAATAAACATGAAGGAATTTTGCCTGGAAGCTACAGCACTATGTAAATGATAGGGTACAATTTTGTCATAATGTAAGGTTTGTTTTTTGTTTTTTTTTTTTAATCTCCAGGCTGATTTTTTTTTTTTTTGAGACAGGGTTTCTCTGTTTATCTTTGGAGCCTGTCCTGGTGTCCTGGAACTAGTTCTTATAGACCAAGTTGGCCTCCAGCTCACAGAGATCCACCTGCCTCTGCCTCCCAAGTGCTGGGATTAAAGGCTTGCACCACCACTGCCTGGCCTACCGTGCTGATTTGTAACGTAGTATTTTTATTAATTTTTGAGGATTTCATACGTGTATACAATGTGTTTTGATCATAGTCACCTTGGTCCTTCCAGATCCACCCCCACCCTTTCTCAACTTCATGTCCCCCTTTTTAAAAAGCATAGTCCACTCACTGAGTTCAATTTATGCTGCCCGTATATGCATGCGTGTGGGGCCATACGCTTGAGTCTGGTCAACATAGCAAGAGCCAACCGTTAAAGAAAACCGGCTTTCCCTCTCTCGGCAGCACCACCTGTCAGACAGCTCCCAGCTGGGGGCTGGGAATTACGAACCTATCACCCTCCGTGCTGGAATACTGATTGGGTTAATCTTGGTCGGATCTTGTGCAGGCAAACCCAGCTGCTGAGGCCTAGAAGCACCTGGGTCCTGTCAAGTCCAGGACAGTTTTGATGCCAGCCTCTGTTATCTCTGGCTCTTGCTACATTGTCTCCACTTCTTTCCTGATGCTTCCTGAGCCTTAAAGAAAGGGAGTGTGCTACAGATGCCCCACTTCGGGCTGAGCACTCCACAGGCATCCATTCGCTGCACTTTGACCAGTTCCAGGTGTCTGCATTATCTCCCTTTCAGTGCACAGAGCAGCATCCCTCGTGTCTGAGAACGGCACTGATGGCACAGAGCTAAGCCCTGGAAGGGCAGGGTGATGCTAGTCTATTTAGCAAAATAATAATAGCCGTTCACCCCAGGACCTCTGAGCTCCCCATCACAGAGTCTTGGTTAGAATTACAGTAATCATTTCTCCCTGTAGAGTAAATCTTTAATCCAGTCAGAAAGCAGTTTCCCCGCAATACCCATGCCATTTACACGCATGGCATATTCTGCCTGGCTGGTCATCATTGTAGCTCACAGGCTCGCAGCGGGATGAGACTGCTGGTGCTATTCTTTCCCAGAGGCCAGCGAGGCATCTCCTGCAGAACACACCAAGCAGAAAAGAAGCTTTCTGGACAACAGATGATAAAGCTGATGTGTCCATGTTCTGTAGCCAAAGTATGTGGTCGCTTCAGCAATAGGATCTTATCACCAAGTTCAGGTAGGTAGCCATGAGCAATGCCAAAGGACAACATTGTTGGGGGGGTCTCCGGGACATCTCTGACCCATGGTTCTAGAGGAGGTATCCCACACATGGCACTGGGCTGTTGATTTGACAGTTTATGGCTTTTAGATGGGCCTAACACCTTGTGTACAGTAACTCCAGTTAATCTGTCTGTCTCTCTCTTTCATATGAATGTGTGTGTGTGTGTGCTTATTAAATAGTCGATTTCCATATGTGTGTGTATGTGCTTATTAAATAGTCGATTTCCATATGTGTGTGTATGTGCTTATTAAATAGTCGATTTCCATATGGCATTTGTCAACATCCTCGGTGTTAGTTACTGCTCCCCTTTCTATGTCTACCCTCCCACCTTCTTCCCACTTAAACCTTTTTCTTTATTATTATTATTCCCCTTCATATCAACTGTACTCTACTACCCCTCCTTCCTTAAGATCTTTCACACACACACACACACACGCACACACATATGCATACACATACACACACACACATGCACACACATACACACACACACACACGCACGCACACACACACATGCACACACATACACACACACACACACACACACACACCCTTTCTAGTCACCCGGCCAGGTTAATTTTTTAATAATGAAAATTTTACTTTTAAGGTAGCATATTTTTTTTAAAAAAATTTACAATAAAAATAATAGAACTCATAAATTAATTTTATTGGGTAAGACTGAGTGAAAATTGCTTGTTTGCTTAGAAGTTTCAAAGCAACTTAAGATTTCAGAGGAAGTTTGGGGAGATTTAGAAAATCTTTTAGTATGCATGTTTTATAACTTCATAAAAATTTCCATAGAAAATGACAAAGTAGTTCACCTTCCAACTCTAACCTAAAGGTAAAAAAGAAAAGAGCATGTTTAAAGCAGAAAAAGGCTAATCATAGTAAAACTAACTTTTTATTTTTTCAACTTTTAGTTTAAACAGGCATAAAAGTGATTTTCCAAACACGGTTGACTTTTGCTCCTGCTTTGCAACCTCTGAGGAGCCCTGCATTCATCTTTATATCTGATCATGGGCACAGGGTTTCCTGCCTCCTGAGGCGAAGTTCTTCCTTCTCTCATGTCTACACTTGACATGCACTTGCATGTAAGAATGCAATAGACGTTTACTTTAATAATACCCAAACACGAAGCATCTCCCATGTGGGGCTATCATCTCAGATCCTTTTCCAACCTTACTGTAATTGCTCCTTCCTTCCTGTTAGACACCTCATTTCAGGAGAGTGTCTTGTTTCGTTTTTAATTTAAATTTAGGATTATGCCTTCAGTTTCCTACATGGTAGGAAATAGTCAATGTTGAAAACAAAATGTAAACCTCTCTTTTCTTCAGGCAGGTGAATGAGTAGGGACCGTTGATTCATCATTGTACCCTTGTCTTATAACTGAGACTCCTCACTTATACCTTCCTCCTTTCCTGCTTGCTCCTCGATCCCTTTGCCTTGGTTTAGCTACGTCTCTCTCTGGATATCTCTATGGCTAACTAATAACTGTCTCAGACTCCCCTAACAGATTGATTTGATTAGTTCTGAGTCACTGTTGCCAGCTGAAGCAGAGCTCAGGAGGGCAGGGACTGGGGGGAGGGGAGGAACACACATACACACAGGCAAAGCAGACGATTATCCACACCAGCAAAACTCGTGAGTCAAAAGAATCTCCAAGAAGAAGCAGAAAATGTAGGCAAGTATGAGGTGAGCATTTTCAAGTCAGTCTTTAACGACCCTCTGCTCCTGGGCAGCGGTAAAATAATCAGATCAGGGGTGCCACCTGGACTGTGACCAATGTCCTAGCTCCTGAACCACAAGCCAGTTACACAAAAGGAACTGTATAGCTTGCTACATTTTCATAATCTATACTGTGTGGCTACAACCCCAATCTTATTTCCATACACACTATAATAACCAGACATTTTATTTGAAGTAACCCAAGAATTTCAGCATTGTAACTCTGAAAAGCTTTTCATGGGTTTACTTTGTTTCCATTAAATATTAAAACACAATCTCTTTTAAAAGAAGCATGAAGTCAAAGCAATTTCAGCATGCAGGACTGCAGTGGGCCTTCTGTGTCCTGCCACTGCTAGAGCATGAATTCACAAAATGTCCATCTCGTCAGAGGAGGAGCATTTTGCTTTCCTCAGTAGATTCCTTGCATATTGAATACATTGAGTCTTTATTTTTCTATACAATTGTTACCAAATTACGTAAGCCCTGGATTTATGGCTCATGATTGATGAATAAGATTGAGCATTTACTGAAATAATTCTCTCAAGTGTATGACAGGAAATGCATATTTATTGAAAATGACTTGGCTTATCTGGTCAATTTTCTTTAAATTAATTGAGAAAATCGACTCCCGCTGTTCCCTGGGGAATGTCTTCCATGAAATCACCGTAGGACACAAAAGCACGTGTCAGGAAAACGTACTGTGGAGTCTAGTCCTGGCTTTACTTCCTTTTTCTCCTGAATGGCAGCTCCCTCTAACTGTGACTTCCTTCTGTCCCCATACTGCATTTCAAGAGCCTCCCTTTGGTCTCTCTCTTGCCATTTCTGTCCATCTCTGCTTCCCCAAGCTTTTGCCTGCTGTTCTATAAACCGAGCCTCTGGGTAATCCTGGATCTGCCACTTCTATTACTATCGAACACCACAAGAGCGATCTTTTAAGTGCTAAGATATGGGTTCCTTCTACGCTCGTAGAACATTTTTACTTCACACTACTATCTCCTTTCAGAAAATTCAAAATTGATTATTGTTTTGAGTCTTGTAACTGTTGTAACTGAGATCTCACCTTTTTCCAAGAGGACTTTGTTGTTCCTAACACCACACACACACACACACACACACA
>NC_022020.1:22067272-22095486 GCF_000317375.1 Microtus ochrogaster
AGAGACAGAGAGACAGACAGAGAGAGACAGAGAGAGACAGAGACAGAGAGACAAACAGACAGAGACGAGAGAGAGAGAGAGAGAGAGAGAGAGAGAGAGAGAGAGAGAGAGAGAGAGAGAGAGCTGCTCAGAGTTCTAACATCAGAATCTGGCTTTCCCGTCAGTTGCAGACGCTGACATGTCTCAAGATGTAAACTCCTCACCATCTCCACAAGCATGTGCTGCCCATACAGCATGAAAGTGTTCTGGAGTGGGATCCACCTTCTATCCACCTGAGCTATTTATTCTTATATTGACATCAGTAAAGTCTTTATTCAGAATCTCTATTGTTAAATCAGAGATGAAATTGGGTTCCAATCTTTACTGTTCCTACATTTTGGGGTTCATCTTGAAGGATTTTGTTCTCCTCTCAGACAGTTTAGGAGTTGATGATATAATCTTCCCTCTGCCTTTTCCTTACCAACGCCTGGTCCCCAAAACACAGTAATCAATACACAAAAGGCAAAAACGACCTTTTGAAAATAGAACTTGAAGCTATACAGATGGTTCAGGAGATAAGAGTACTGACACTCTTCAAAAGGATCCAGGTTCGATTCCCAGCACCTACATGGCAGTTCTCAACCAGCTGTATCTCCAGTTCCAGGAAACCCAACACCCTCTTTTAAGCTTTATTGCTTCAGAAATGCATAGTGCACAGATACACATGCTGAGAAGTCATACACATAAAATATAACAATAAAATAAATTTTAAAATTAGAAACTAATATTTCTCAAGTAGATGAAATGGGGTTCAATTATTTTCATTTCAATATGACCTCTCAAACATTTTTAAAAAATTATTACACTCTAATTGTTAAGTAAGGAAGATACAGTGGCCCACATACTTTTAATATTCACTTTGATCCATCTAAGCAAAGATCTTAAAGCATTTCCTTTTAAAAACAAAATATTTTAAGATTTATAGTTATCTAGCAATTTCTTCTTTTACTATAACTAAAAAGAGCAGAATGAAGAAAAATTGCTTCACTATTACTGTCAATGTAAACAAGGCCTGGCTCTAGACTGCAATCAATGGTTTACTGGGCAGTTTAAGACAGTGACCTAGGGGAGGGCTTCCAAAGCTTATAAAATTTTATGTTCACAACCCTCCACTAGAAAGGAAAAAGAAAACTAACAAAATGTCACTTTCATGTAAGTACTTGGGAGGCCCAGCCTTCCCCTGTGCTGATGCTAGGGCTCTGTAGCCCAAAGATGCCATCTCCACACAGCTGTGTGCATTGCTAGAAGAGCGGCAGTAATAGCAGCACATTGCCATCCTTCGTTTCCATGTACTTCATACATTTATAAATATTACATTTTAATAATGAGTGTACGACATGTGCCTACAATTTCCCATGTGCTACAGTCTCCAAAGACATGGGAGAGGCTCCTTCTCTGTGCGTAGTGAGAAGCCAAAGACATCGGCCACAGGAGCCGCCACTATGTCCCTATGTCACTGAGTTGGATTTTAACCTAGGTTGACTGGCCTCCTAAATGGCAGCTTTTATTCACTGTATTCTATCTCTCTGCTTGTGGTTTTATAAGCAGGAAGCATATTCTTTGAACTTGAGTATCAACACGTGAAATGAGCATTGTAATGGCCATATTACAAATTAAAATTCTGAGATCCACGGAGATCAAGCAACTTAATGTTCCAAATTACCTAGCCAGTGAGGCCTCTCTGGGGAAACTCCCGCTACACAATGTCCTATCAAAGTCCTCAAGGCGTTGGCATCATGACAACAGGCCTGAAGAAGTCTCTCCTTTGTCACGACACTTTTCAATACATAGCCTTAACAAGAATGTTTTTCCAAATCAGCATCTCCATTTGTCTTAAAGACAAAGCATAACAGCACAATCCAAAGTCAGACTGAATTTATGTTCAAATATCTCCTCTGTTTGATTTTTTAGATATATTAATAATCTTTTCTCCTTTACTTAACCTCTAAGTTTATAATGTTTTCACGGTCTCAAATCTGATTTCCATAAAAAATTAAACTCTTCAGGGTGTGCTTTATGTAATTTCATTAAGTTTATGTGGATTATATGAATCACATTATTTTTAGTAGCTGCTCTGTGAAATAAAATACTTAGAAAGGGAAAAGGTTGTGTGTTTGATTTTTTTCTTTTTTTTCTTTCTTTTTTCTTTTTTTTTTAATTTTTGAAACAGTGTCTCACTATGAGCCCATCCAGCCTGGGATTCAAAAGGTCTCTTATCTCAGCTTCCCAAGGTAACTTTTCAGGTGCTGAGTGATCGCATTACCAGTTCACTGATTGGCATTTCATCATCTTCTCGGAAGGCATAAGCATGGGAAATACTATTATTCCTTTGGAGTGGGGAGGAAAATCTAGTATATTCTAGATTTCACAGATACAGACTCTGGCTTTACTATACCTTTGCATGCATACCTTTAAATAACGTTAGTAAGAGCTCTGAAAAAGCATTGGTAGTCACAAGACTGAAAGTGGGCTTATGTTAAAGAAAGGGCCTTAAAATCTCCAGCTACTGAGGGGAGGGAGGGAAAAGAAAAAAGAAAAGAAAAGAAAAAAGAAAAGAAAAGAAAAGAAAAGAAAAGAAAAGAAAAGAAAAGAAAAGACAAATCTTCAGATCTTCAGCCTGGTTCCCTTGTTGCATAAGGGTTTGTCTGGCTGGGATTTGGCTACAAGCACTCTGTCATGTGCAAATCAAAGAGCACACATTTCAGTTATGCAAATACAGTACTCTTGGATTATTTGATATATTTATCTGGGACACTGAACACCTGCAGATATGATCAGTAAAAGAAAGCAAATTATGCAAAGCGAGCGAAATCTGTGACTCATCTATTCACTTACACAAATTTTCAAACATTTAGTCAAGATGCAAGAAGCAGGCGAGCATCCAAATAAGATATTTTATTCATCATTGTACCAGGATCTATTGTGGGCTCTAATAAAGTGGAAATAATTACACATCATCCAAATAACTTTATACTAAGGAAAAAGCAGGAACAGAAGTGTCTTGACTTCTCAACATCTCAAAGTTTGTTTTTCACTTCTGATCATCTTTTGAGAGACAGAAAACTGAAGTACTGCCCAGGTCTAGAAACTTAGACTAACTGCCATCCATTTGTCTATCCAAAAACAGTACTTACTGAGCATCTGTGCTCAGGCATAGCGCTGTCTGCTCTGGGGGTTCTGGAGCATGGCCATGCCAAGCAAATCTCCATTCACTAGCAGAGACCAAGATTTAAAAGAATAACCAAGAAGACTCGGAAAGGCTGGAAGAATTGTGCTAAGTACAAAGGTTGGAAAGGCAGATTATCCTCGAATCTTCCAGAAAGAAATTTGTTGATCTGAAAGAACTGGCGGGCTGGCTCATAGCTGCTAAGAACTGGAGACTACCGGGCTTTAGGGAAGTCACAGAGGAGAGCTGAAGTCAGCAGTGAAGTGTAAAGATTAGTAGAGGGAATAAAAGCAATGAGAAAAACTGTCAGAACAACAAAGGAATGCAGAATTCCACAGAGCTGGAAAGACAAGGAGTCTGGGAAACGTGGCCCCTGTAATCTGTTGCCTCTCCCTTGAGACATTCGCCAGAGTCTCATCTGTGTGCTGAAATGGAAAGAAACCCACACCCCATCACCATTTACCTAAATTTCCCCCAACTAGGAAAACAAATCTCTGAAGAAATATGAAACTACCTACAGCACATATCATTTTTAACCAAAATACTTGCTATAGTTGAAATTCTATAAATAGATTAGACCGAAAAGAGATGATTAGTGATAAATTGATTTTTTGAACAAGATAATCAAAAAAGTATTTTGTTGTTGTTGTTGTTTTTATTGTGCTATACATTTTTCTCCGCTCCCCCCTTCCCCCCCTACTCCCTTCTACCCTCTGCCGTAACCCGCACGCTCCCAATTTACTCAGGTAATCTTGTCTTTTTCTCCTTCCTATGTAGATCCATGTAAGTCTCTCTTAGGGTCCTCTTTGTTGTCTAGGTTCTCTGGGGTTGTGGATTGCAGACTTGTTTTTCTTTGCTTTATGTCTAAAAGCCACTTATGAGTGAGTACATATTGTATTTGTCTTTCTGGATCTGGGGTACCTCACTCAATATGGTGTTTTTTCTAGTTCCATCCATTTGCCTGCAGATTTCAAGATGTCACTGTTTTTTTCCTCTGAGTAGTACTCCACTGTGTAAATGTAACACATTTTCCTTATCCATTCTTCAGTTGTGGAGCATCTAGGTTATTTGCAGGCTTTGGCTATTATGAATAATGCTGCTAGGAACATACAGGCATGTGTTCTCATATTCATCTCTACCTGAACACATTAAAGTATTTTTAATTATGAAAAATTTCCTTAAAAATTAAAAATATTTTTAACATGTATAGGCAGAGGTGGATATGAGTGCACATGCCTGCAATCTTAGCACTCAGGAGGCTGAGAAGGGAAGCTTTGAGTTCAAGGCTTGCTAGCGATGCCAAGCTTCTGAACTGCCAAAATCTTTGGTTTCTCACACATGGAGAATAAGCCACTCCCATCTCTTTGGAAACTGTAGCACCCGTGAAATTGTAGGCACATATCTTACACTCATTATTCAACTATGGTGTTTATAGGTGTATGAAATACACAGTCACCAATGACTGTGATGCACTGCTTCTCAATAAATAATTAGAACTAGAGCAAGCAGGCAATTGTATCGGTGAAAATAAAGCAACCATGGTAATGCACAATCTCAGGAAAAAAATTGAAATTATTTAGTGTGTTTTGTCTGAAGCAAGAAATTAATTTAGAGAAAAATGAAAAATTCCACATAGTTGAAAATTATCATATTTCTTTTTTTTTTTTTTACCATTTTCTTTTTAAAAGGACCTCATTACATAGCCCCGGATGGCCTATACCTCACTGTGTAGACCAAGCATCCTTGAACTTACAGGAATCTTCCCCACTCTGCCTTACAAAATGTAAGAAACAGATGAATTAGAAAGAAAGTACAATAGAAAATTGAGAGAATTTTGAATTGATTGATTTATTCTTAGATAATTAATATTATTTTGTACCGTAGATCAATTTATTCTTAGATAATTAATATCATTTTAAACAGTAAAGTATAATGTATTTTTTATTTCCTCATGTCTTAATCTTTTTAAATTAAAAAATATTTATTTTATCATTTTATGTGTGTTAATATTTTGTTTACATATCTGTATGTGGAGTACTTGCATGTCTTGTGCCCAAGGAAGTCAGAAAGAGCACTGAACTCTCTCCAGCTCGCATGTGCAAATCTTAACAGTAGTGTTGAATGGAGACAGTCTCCAAAGGACAAATAGAACATAGTATAGGATTCTAACCTAAAATATAAACAGCATCTTTTTAAAAAAAACTGTTTGTCTGTTTTGTGTTTTGTTTTGTTTTAAGTCATTGTCTTTCGAGACAGGGTTTTTCTGTAGCTTTGGAGCCTGTCCTGGAACTTGCTCTGTAGACCAGACTGGCTTCAAATCCACAGAGATCCACCAGCCTCTGCCTCATGGGGTGCTGGGATTAAAGTCATGTGCCACCACTACTCAGCTCATTTATGATTTATAAATACAGTTTATTCTCATTATTTGTGGTTGTTTGACAAAGATTCCATGAACAATTAGCAAATACTGAATCATTGCTCCTGGGGGAAATGGAGGACCTGAAATGCTCTCGTCACATTTCAATGAACTGATCAACACTTCTTTGTCTTACATGCTTTCTATTTAAAGACACTTGTAGGTGTGTCACACGGAACTTATGACGAACTCCGCAGGAACACGTGCCTAACAATGCTTCTCTAACACATATTTTCTGCATGAGGTAATTCACGGAGTCCTTCCACTTAGGAGCGCTGGATTGCACTTCAGTACCACTTGGGTTCCTCTCTAAGGGAATACATCATCACAGAGCACAGGAAAATGTGGAGAATGCAGCACCACACAGACAGTAGGGTGACGGCTGACACAAGGATTTAAAACTCCCACCGCGGTGTGCACGTCTGCTGCTAACTGAAGAGAGCTCCGTGACTGTCGAGTCTGTGATACAAGCAAGCTTGATGAGTAGACATATTACAAGTATGGGGTCCATAACAATGGCTAAATGTACAGACACATACTCCAGTTACCAATTATTTATCATAAGAGTGATCAACAGTAATTTCAGCAATGATAACATCTGGGAAGAGAGGATGGAAAGGGATGGAGGAACTTGAGGAAATAATTAGTCTTTTTTGATGGAAAACTTTTGCCTTTTGATCATAGCAAGATCATATTATTTTATAAGTTTTTCCTTGGCCTTAAAATGACTCACACGTAAGAAAAAAATCCTTTAAGATTGATTTATAACTTACTGTTAATAAAATAACTAATTAACTTGGGCATCTATAAGCCATTATTATGACCGACTGAGGTCAGTGTTTGAGCTGACCTCAGCCAGTCATAAAGATTTTGAATTTCAAAATGTCACTAAATTGATTCCTTTTTTTTAACACTCCCAGGGTAATTCAACATATCCTCTGAATAACTGAGGAACTATTGACAATTGATGACTTTTCAGGAGGGAGAGTCAGTTTTCTTAAAGGGTGTGGCCCCTGGGAGCCAACCAGGCTCCAGTGATGGCCCACACCCAGGAAGGATGAGCAGCACAAATTGGACTTAGTGGATCATTTTGTTTTCTTGAAAGGAGGCCACAAAGTTGAGAGGGATGGAAGTGGACCGGGAAGGATTATGGGGAGGACCAGGGGTGAATATGACCAAACCACATTCTGTGAAATTCTCAAAGAATCAATAAAAAATATTAACAATGGATCTATCTCAGGTTTTTACTTGATGTAATGAAATCATCCCACAAGTCAGACAAAATTAGGAGGTTATCCAATCAGTTTTTAGAAACGGTTCTTAGGGTACAACGACATTCTTAAGTGTTCATATTTGTTTTCAAGATATAATGGCACTATTCATATAAATACATAAAACAGATAAATATTTATGTAATGGATTAGCAAAATAATGAAACAAATACTTACATCCCTGGACTCTTTGGGACCCAGGGGTAACAATGGCAATGATACAAAAAGAAGTGATATTCACTAAAGTCTAACCCCAGCAGATATTATTTTTTTATTGCAAAATGATATTCTTAGAAATTAGTAACATTATCATGATAGTAGAGGTAATATATGAAAGAGTGAGACACAAATAGTTCCTTCCACATTTAAAATAAATTTGCTTTCTAGCTGTAGAGACACATCCATAAATAGATACAAAGATTTATGCTTAAGTTGGTGAGGAAATAATTCTATTATTATCCATACCAGAATTACTCTCCAATTTTACTTTTTTGTTGATTCTTTGTGGATTTCACTTCATGAATCTTAATCCCACTCTTCTCCTTATCCCTTCCCATCCATCCTCTGCCCTTGCAATCCCCATCCCCGGGATAAAACAAAATAAAATGTAAAAGAAAAGAAAACCCTCTTTGTGGAAGTTGCAGCATGACACAGTGAGTCACATAGCAGACCCTTTAGTCCATGTATCATTGCTTGCAAGTGTTCATTGCAAAGAGTCACTGGTTTGGTTCAAGGCTCTGGATATTGATACACCATCGATCCTGCACCCTCACTGGGACTCCTCTTGGACATCCTGTTGTTGTCCTGTGTCGTGGAGATCCTTTGGATCTTGCAGGACTGGTCCCTTCATGTACTCCAGCAGATCACAGATGGGGTGGTTGATGGGATGGGCCAACTCATAACCTTGGCTTTGGGTCTGTGCAGTTCCTCTGTTGGTCGGCTTGCCAGCTCTCCCTTATCCTCAATCCCAGGGTGAGCTCCCCAGCAACCCCTCACTAGCTCATCCTATATAGCAAGCATCAAGGGGTGGGGCCCATTCTCCTGCTCTCATGACATAGGGCTGGCTTGCCCACATCTACACCACCAGGGCCAGCTCTACTATGTTGCCCAGGTGAAGTGTAGGCGCCACTCTGAAGAGTATTTCAGTTAGTGAGATGCAGGGCCGGTTCTCTCGCTCTTATGACCTCAGGGATGGCTCTCCTCCTTCCACAGGCCAAGAGGGGTGCAGAGAAGGGGGGCTTCTCTCCCTTGCCTATGTCACCATATGGAAGATGAAGGACAGGGCCAGACCTCTCATGCTTATGTTCTCAGGCCAGCTCACCCACGACCTCTTAGTGGGGTCAGCCGTGCTGTGGTTGCCAGATGAGATCTAGGTCCTGCTCTCCCTAGTGCTGCTGTCAGTGAGATGCTGGGCCAGCTCACTAATTCTCAAGATCTCAGAGTCAGGTCTCCCACCTACCACAGATGATGAGGGGTAGGAGTGCAGGGGTAAGGACATCAGATGAGGGGCGGGACCAGTTCTCCCATGCCCTCAATCTCCATGCGGCTCACTCTCAGCCCTGTCAACACAGTCAGCTCCACTGTGCTGCCCAGGTGAGAGGCTAAGCTTGCTCTCCTTAGTGTTTCAGTTGGTGAAGGGCTGGGCCACCTCTCCTACCTGCTCTAGTGGGTGAGGGAAAGGGGGAAGGTCATCTTACCCTCACCTATGCCACCACATTCATGCCAGAATTTATATCTGAAATATATTGTATTTCAAATTTGAGCATGGTGAGAAAATTTACTCAGATTGGACTTCATTTTTCAA
Source organism: Microtus ochrogaster (assembly GCF_000317375.1). Classification (NCBI taxonomy): domain Eukaryota; kingdom Metazoa; phylum Chordata; class Mammalia; order Rodentia; family Cricetidae; genus Microtus; species Microtus ochrogaster. Next base: position 22,075,969 of record NC_022020.1, read on the forward strand.
AGATGTATATATTTTTAAAATCATGTTGGTTTTCTAGTTATTTATTTATTGTTGAAAATAATTTATTCATACAATGTATTCTGATCATGATTTCCTCTCCCCCAGCTCCTCCCAGCTCCTCCACCCCAGCTGTGATGATTTGAATAGGAATGGCTCCCACAGGCTTAAATATGTGAATGCTTGGTCATTAGTGGGTAGGGCTTCTTGAGAGGGATTAGGAGGTGTGGTCTTGTTGGAGTGGGTGTGGCCTTGTTGGAGAAGCATGTCCCCGGACTTGGCTTTGGTGTTTCAAAAGCCCAAGCCCAGTTAGTTCCTTGGGCAGCTGAGGACAGGGAACCTGAAATGGCCCTATCCTATAGCCATTCTGATGAATATCTTCCATATCACCATAGAATCTTCATCTGGCGATGGATGGAGTTAGAGACAGAGTCCCACATTGGAGCACCAGACTAAGTTCCCAAGGTCCCAATGAGGAGCAGAAGGAGGGAGAACATGAGCAAAGAAGTCAGGACCACGAGGGGTGCACCCACCCACTGGACAGTGGGGCTGATCTAATGGGAGCTCACCAAGGTCAGCTGGACTGTGACTGAAAAAGCATGGGACAAAACCGGACTCTCTGAACATGGCGAACAATGAGGACTGATGAGAAGCCAAGGAAAATGGCACTGGGTTTTGATCCTACTTCATGTTCTGGCTTTGTGGGAGCCTAGCCAGTTTGGATGTTCACCTTCCTAGACATGGACAGAGGGGGGAGGACCTTGGACTTTCCACAGGGCAGGGAACCCTGACTGCTCTTTGGACTGGAGAGGGAGGGGGAGAGGAGTGGGGAGAGGGGGAGAAGGGTGGGAGGAGAGGGAGGGAAATGGGAGGCTGGGAGGAGGGGGAAACTTTTTTTTTCCTTTTCTCAATAAAGAAAAAATAAGAGTTGTTGTGGTCTTGGTGACTCTTCACAGCAACAGAACACAAACTAAGGCACCAACAAGCCACCCAACTCCATGCCTTCTTTCTTTCTCTCTGTACAAACAGCCCCTTAAAAAGCAAAAAAAAAAATTTAAAAAATGAACAACAAAGAGAAAGCATGTCATAACCACACACATACACACACACACCATAAAAACACAAAATTGGAGACCATAATATCCAAACAAAAAGACTAGTAAGACAAAAAGTGCCTAAACAAAGCAGTATACGACAAAATAAAAAGTCTATAAGATGCCACTTTGTTCCCTTAGTGTTGGCCGTCCGCTGATGAGCATGGAGCCTTCTCTTAAGTTGCTTGACACACCAACCTCCATTGAAGAAAGCTAGTTTTTCTTTCGCAAATAGATAACAATTGGAAATAGTTCCTTGATTGGGGTGGCAACTCCTGTCCACTTCCCTTCTCAGTGATCAGACGCTGTCTGGATTGATCACCTAATCTTTGTATCTATTGTTTATAACTTCTGGGTTAGTTCAGCAAACAGTGTTATAGAACGGAGCTGTGAGTGCCAAGGTGCCCAGGGAATGCGTTGGTTATAGTGAACCAACTCAGTGAAGCTGACGAAGAATGTGATGTCACGTGCTAAGACCCATTCGGCAGATGTGGTACACACATAATTTACTCTTATACATGTGTTGATCTTGAGCTAACTTGTAATCAGAGAAGATATATTAGAGACCTCATGACCAAACCTGTTTCCTATCGTAGATTTCAGGCAATTATGTCATAGTCTGCCTATGAAGTATGCAGACTTCAGCTTTGCATTAAACTGTCTTAATCATGCGTTGCACACTCCTGAATAACAGAAAGGTGGGGCCACACTTAAAGCTGCACTCCTTTCCAAAGGTACCACTCTGTTGTTTCAACACTGTGGCTGCTAATTACAGCTAGAGACTTTTATTCATCTGTGTTTAATCTCTTTCCCCGCTTAGAATAAACCAGAGAACAGAGACTGTGACTGATAGAGGAAAGGCAGGCAGAATGCTTGGCCACAAACAGAAAACAGCGGAGGGAGTTTTGCTAACTCACAAATCTCCAGAAGAGCTAGAGCACAGGGTTTGGCTACTACCTAGCCATAAGCAAGGCAAACTTGAAAAGTGTCCAATGACGTCACAAAACATACTGATAAGAAGGCTGCAGCTGCAGTCAGAAACAGCACCCAGTGCTTACAGATTAACTCCACATCTCCCGCCCTTCCCAGCAATACCAGAAGGACCAGCTTCGCGGTCCTGGAGGCTTGGCAGAGCTCTCCTTAAAGGAAGACCTCCACATCTCTTCTTTTATAATTCCCATCTTTCTGAGGGAAATCTGGCAGCAGAATCTAGATAAGTTCCATGGCTGCACACTAACTGAAAGAAGCGTAGAAGCATTGTGATATTTTGTGTTTTAACAAATAAAGCTTGCCTGACCATCAGAGTGCAGAGCTAAGCCACTAGAGGCCAGTCACTGGTGGCACACACCTTTAATTCCAAGACTTCAGAGACAGGAAGAGGGATCTTTGTTAGTTCAAGGACACCCTTGGCTACATGAGATTTAATCTGTCTAAAAGAGAAAGAGAGCTCACACCAAGGCAGTCCCAGAGCTTGGGATCCCATGGCTTTAATCCCAGCACTAGGGAGGTGGAGACAGGGGTGATATGGCTGGGCAGAGAGAGGAATATAAGGAGGAAGGAGACAGGAGCTCAGTGCAGTCTGGGGTTTGGTGGACATAGATGGAGTCTGGAGATGCAGTCTAAGGACAGGGTCGCCCCTTCGGTCTGAACATTGGTAGAGGTAAAAGAACTCTCTAGTGGCTGGCCTCTCTGCTTCTCTGATCTTCAGCATTAATCTCTATATTTGACTCTGGATTTCTATTATTAAGAACAATTAGAATTCATGCTACATAGAAGTGTGGTGTTCTGCCTTCAGTAAGTAGGAAGAGGTATGGAAAGCATAGTAAACGAGCCTGCCCAAAAACACATCACCTTACCCAATTAATACTTGTTTGATTTTCTTCACTTCAGCTGGGATGTATTTTTTCACTTGAAAGTGCAATCTTATTCCCTAGAGAAAAATGGAAAATGGATATTTCCTCCTAGGCTCACTAATAGTTGTTCCTCACACTCAGTAGCAACGTCTTCTACATATATAATTGAGAACCTTTGCTGCTTTTAATGCATATTGATGAGAGTCTACTGTGGGTGAGTGGGCACTCCTGTGAACAGCCACCAATGTGAGTGATACACACACCTTTTTTGTCCCACCCATCCGTTTAGGGACAGGGAAGGGGGTGTAAAACCCAAAAGAGTATTTAGGGACACAAAAATTTTCCCTAAATTTATTTCAATACTACAATAAGATAATGTCATTTTATTTTTTTTTAACAAAATAGCTACACAGTGCTTAAGTCACCAGGAAGTCATGCCATTTCATCAAGGTTTGAGGACATCCACTGGCTGGGATTTTGCGTGAAATGTCCATGCTAGTTGTCATTCAGGTCAGTTGTCTGTGCACTCACCAGACTGGATTTATTGCCAGAGACACAATAAATACATTTGAGAAAGGTTCCTTCAGAATTTTATATATTGTGTTCATGAGCACATCATATTTTTAAGCATTGATCCACAACATTCTATTTGGTCTCTAGCCCATAGTAGACGTTAAAGCTGGAGTATGTACAAAGAGAGAAGGAAGATGAGGAGAGACCCCACATTTGGGAGCTGGGAGTAGCAGCAGAAGACCGGACGTGGTCAGTGTACCTGTGACCTAGGTGTCTTTCTTTACAACACATCCCCTAAATGTTCACCTGTTGTCACTTGGGTAACTTGGGCTAACAACCTCAACATCCATCAGGATTAGATCACACAACTGTAGCACTATTTTTGATTGCACTGGAAATAAAAAATGAGTAGCCAATATGAAGTAATCAGACTCAAGATCCCTTCTATGATTTTAACACATTACTTTCACTAATTCTTTGATAAGTTCATACATGCATAGAATGCATTTTGATATCATTCGTCATCCACTCCCACCCCTAATGCCTCTCAAATCCACCCAATACTCCTACCCTTTCCCAAATTCATGTTCTTTATTTTTAATTATTTCTTTTACTTTTAAGATTATAAATTCAGTTACATTTCCTCCTTTACTCCCTCCAAGACCTCCCATACACCCCTCCTTGCTCTCTTAAATTCATGGCCTCTTTTCTTATTAACTGTTGTTACATGTGTATGCATATATGTATTCTTTAATACAAGCTGCTCGGTCTGTGAAATGTTGCCTGTATGTAAGCGGTCAGGGCTGATCACTTGGTGTTGGATCCCTAGTTGGTGTGCTCTTCTCTAGAGAAGACTGTTTCTCCCACTCTCAGCTTTCCTTGGTTGCTGGAAGCTATCTGTGAAAGGCTGAGGCACTGTGTGATTTCCCTTGTCCTCTCTGACATTCCTCTTGTTGTTCTTGCTTAGCTCATGCTTAGGCAGTCATGTTGAGACTTTATTTTTGTACATAACCTACCGAGTCTAATTTGTGCTGTCTATGTAAACATGGGTCCTCGTATGATTGTTCACATGATATAAAATATTTGTTACCTTAAAGAAACAATTTGAAACATCATATATGTTAACTCACTTAACAAATGCTGATTGTAGAAACAGATAAAGCTTATAGTTGTTGGAAGAGAGGGCCTGCTTGTTTGTCCCGGCCACCAGGCTAGCTTCCACCCGAAATAACCACACAGAAACTATAATAATGCAAACACTGCTTGGCCCATTAGCTCTTACTTCTTATTGGCTAACTCTTACATCTCAGTTTAACTCATTTCTATTAATCTGTGTATCACCACGTGGCTGTGCCTTACAGGGAAAGATTCAGCATATCTGTCTCTGGTGGCTCCATGGTGTCTCTCTCCTGCTCTGCCTTTCTTCTTCTCAGCATTCAGTTCTGTCTTCCCCACCTACCTAAGTTCTGCCTATCAACTAGGCCAAGGCAGTTTCTGTATTTATTAACCAATGAAAGCAACACACAAACAGAAGGAACTCCTATACCATATAGTAGGCTTCTATAATGAATAAAGCCCTAAGGAAGGTCACAGTCTGATGGGCAATATAGTCACAGAGAATGCACTAATATATCAAAATTGCTGTGCATATAATATTAAGGAAGCAAAGTGTGCAGATTAGAAAACTGTTATAAAGATAACTGAGCTTAGCCTTGTATTCTTCCAGGCACAGAGAGACAAGGTCATTCCAATCAAGGAAACGAAGTCAAACAAGCATGAAAGACCAAAGTATACCTAGAAGGAAGAAATGCCTGTAACTCTGTGTTGTTGGAACACCACATGCATAGCAGGGAGAAAAGAAGATGAGGTTGCAAAGCAAACTTTGTACTTGGAAAGGACATTAAATGTCATGCAAAGGAGCTTGGACTTTGTCCTTTAACTGTGGGAGGCCAAAGAACGGTTTGCAAGCTGCATACTGACATAACCAGACTTGAATTTCATAAATGGAACTCTGGCAGCCACATGAGGCAGGAATTGGCAGAGAAGTTTGGAATCAAGGAAGCCAGCTAGACAATTTCAGAAGCCCAAGTAAGAGATGGTTATCTTAAACCTGTTCTCCCAGGAGAGTTTGATGCCCACTGGCCTGTAAAGACTTCCTGCCTCAAATCTCTAGCTTCTCAGTCTACTAAGCCACGAAGATTTCTCACATCTATTTTAGGGTTTTTACCTTTAACTCCAAATTTTACTCCTTTGCATTTGGTCTTTATAACCTTGAAGCTCAGTTCACCATCAAGTTGCTTCTCATCCTCCTTTCCTTTTCCCTCCTCTTCCTCCTCCTTTTCTATTCTTCTTCTTTTACATCATCATGGATGACTGAAAATAAATACCTAGTAGATACTTGATATCTATTTCTAACTCCAGACTTCTAGAACCCAGGCCCCTAAACTGAGGGCTCAGATTTTTTTATCCATTCTATTGTTCCTCTGTTGAAGGACAGGGGACTTGGATGTTGACCGACTACTTGATATATGCCTAACCACTGAATCCTTTTAAATATACCTATATCTCCAATATAACATACAAGAGGCTAAACATTCAAGAGGAAACATAGATTTAGGTGTTGAATACTCTATCACCTTTTGCTCTCTTGAGCTGGGTTTACAAATCTAGTGCAGGCAACTCACTAGATAAAATGTATTCAAAGTAATATAGGTAGATTGTAGTGAGCCGGACAGGATCGCCATTACAAGATGGCGCCAACATCCTGTCTTGTTGGAAATAAACAACCCCATATTTGGCTAAGCCTTTGAGAGCTGCGTGTCCCCCGCTTCCCGCATGCGCAGTGGATAAGGGTCCTTGGGCCTATCCCGACGCAGTCTGGTGTCAGCTGATGGTGGCAGCCAATCACAGGGCGACCCGTGTGCCAATTCCCTATATAAGCAGCTGCCTTAGTGCTCTCGGGGCCTCTCTCTCTTGCTTCCTGCTCTCCCTCGCTTTCTGCCCCTCGCTTCCTGCTCTCTCGTTTCCTGCCCCCCTTTGCTTCATGTGCTCCTTCAACCAAGTGCACTCCAGTAAAGCGTGATCTGAGAAGAATCCTTGTGTGGTGGTGTTTCTTCCTCGCTGGTCAAAAAGCCTGCCGCAGTAGATTACAGTTAATCCTGACACATGGATTCTTAGATGCCATCATGGAAAAGGAGCAGTCAGTTCCCTGGATTAAGATGGATTAATTAATAGCAGTGTCATCCAATTTATCAATCATAGATTTTCTCCAAGAGATGATCCCACCTTCTCATACAGAGCATTGGGCAAGCCCCAGATAGTTCAAATTTCTTCACTTGAGTCACAAGCCACAGCCCAACACTCATAACTAAAAGCAAATGCAAAGATATACTTAGGGAGTGGATGCATTTCAATCTATTAGGCCCCTTGTTATTTCCGTTCTTCCCTATCCAAATTGCCTTAAGAGTAATAATGATCAAGATTTGTTTGCAATCTCCTATTTTTCTAGTGCTTGGATACAATAATAGGATTAAGCAAAGATATATCACAGAGGAAAGGGGACTTTTATTTTAATGTCTTGAAAGGAAACTTTTTTGGTTCTATTAGGTCCAGGTGTTCAATTCAGCACACATGAAGGTCTATTAAAGATAATCTATACAAAAATTATGCCAATAAGGATTGGGCCACACATAGGGACTATATGTGTGACTTTGTAGTGTGCCTTCTGAACCAATTCAGTATATTGTGCTTGATGCTAGTACATCTAAAGCAACATCTAGAATCAACGATTCATGCTTTATTTCCCAATTCCATTATTTTTAGAAGTCCTATCAGGAGAAAACTGCATGCCTAGAAGTGCAAAGGACCATGTAAACAGCTGACTCTAGACCATCTCTCTTCACCATCCCACGACAGGTCCAACAATGACATTAACCCTGTGAACTGTATCGGTGGAGACTGCTTGTTTGTTCCTGTCTGCACAGACCCAAATAATCACACAGAAACTACATTAATTACAACACTGCTTGGCCTATTATCTCAGGCTTCTTATTAATGAATTCTTACATCTTAAACCATTTCTATTAATCTGTGTATTGGCACGAGCCTGGGGCTTACTGGTAAGGATCCAGTGTCTGTCACCTTTGGCAGCTACAAGGTGTCTCCCTGACTCTGCCTACTCTCTCTATATCTCTCTTCCAGTCTGGCTATATTCCACCCTGCCATAGGTCTAAGCAGCTTTATTCATTAGCCAATAAAGGCAACACATGTACAGAGAACCTCCCACATCAGAACTATAAGTTCCTGTGATTGCAGTATCTGGGGAAAGGAGTTTACACTGGGAGCAGATTTGCCACTTCCCTCAGATGGCTCACAGGGCACACCTTTTGGAAACAGCTACTGGCTTATGGGGCTCTTATTGACAGTGAGCATCCAATCAGTGGAGACCTTGTAATTCTCCAGCCTGGCAATCCTGCTCTAAATCAGCTCAGATTCCACAACTAGCCTCACCCATCAAATGGAAACGCCATCCTTGTCCAAACAGGATCTTGACTTTACATGAAGAAGTGGCAGCTAAGCTCACGAGGGAAGCCTTCTTCCCGGGTATGCTGCCGACTCAATGAAATCCCCATAGTTCATAGATGTTCTTCTAAACGGCCGAACCTGGCCATTCATGACTCAATTATCCTGCAACCAGGAGGCATCAGCCTCGATGTCATCAATACAGAGCCCAAAGCAGACATAATCGTTGTCTCAATCGGAAGAACAGAAGCCCGTTTTTTATAGCACTTTAGCTAATATTCCCTTTGATACAGCTTGCTTCATTTTTTTCAGTCTTGAGATATTGCTAATAGGCTATTTTTACTATGAGGATATGAAAAGGAATTGTAGCTGTTCATCTGAACATCTGGGCTACTCATGCAGAAGCCCACAGGAAGAGCCTGTTCTTTTACAAGATCAACTAGAATCAAGTTTCTGTGTCTCTCAGATTGCCGCCATCTCTGCTCAGGGCTCTGATCTTATCAGACATGCCAACGTACCCACTATCAAAGAACAGGAGAGCAGTAAGGATCTCTGCTTCTGTTGTCAACACTACTGCTTCAGGCTGTGCCTGCAACTGTGGCTCAAAGTTGGCCAGTTTGTCATGGATGAAACTACCTTGTGAGCTGTGTGTATTCCACCTGCTCCCAACAGACTGGCTGAGCTGGACCTTACATCCTCCCCTACCAGCAGCTTTTCTGCACTGGTACACTTTTTGGTGTCATTGTCACAAGACTATCAGCCAATTCTAACCATACCATTATGACCCTTGAAATTAATCTGTTTTCTATTTTCAGTTTGGATCAATTTTAGAGTCTGAAAATGTCTGTCATCTTTATCATAAAGCCACTCAATGACAGATGTTCAGGACAATGGGATGATTGTTGAAGTATTTAATGGGCTTTTTACTTCTTCTTAGTAGAGGAAGTATAGCACTCTGCAGTGTGGAAAGTTGGGAAAATCTTCTCAAGACAGCCTGGTCCTGGTGGACACGGCCTGAAATCCTTGGTACAAGAGAGCCTGAGACAATAAAATTGAAGTTTTGGTGCCCAGGCTACTGTGGAAACCACAGTATTCAACTTGAATCCTGGTTTAAAAGTAAAAGGGAAAATAGAATTGAGGATTAAATCCGGTGGCAGTTCTTATCTTTTTGCCTGGTCCCCTGCCTTCAATATCCCCAGAATTGAAATATAATTTTAAAACAACTTCTTTCTCCTCTTGTGGCTGTCTCTAGAAAGAACTTATCCCTCAGCTGCATCCTGGGAAATAATCTGATGAAAGACCCAGGACTGTATAAATCTGCTTGGAAAACTTGCAATTCCGTCATCACTATACGTGGACTCAAGCCTCTTCCTTTCTTAAGGGAACTTCAAGACAGATTGACTGGTTGGACTACCCTCCAGGTGAAAGCCAGACCAGAAGACAGCCTGAAGAATTCAAACTCAATTCTGTCAGAACTACATGGTTCTCTTTGGACCTGGTCCTTGATCATAAAGACTAGTCTGCTTGCTGAGTGTCTAATAAAGAACAAAGAAGGGGGTAAAATGTCTATGTTTTCTAAAGATGTTCTTCACTATCTTACATTGGGTAAAGACCTAGGGGTGAGTGGTGATTTTTTTTTTTTGAAAGTAGAGTTTCTGCTTCTAAAATAGGATGTTACGGCCGTGGAGTGAGAGCTACCACTCTGACTCTCAGAGAAGAAGTGCATTAGATCTTAGTAGTCACAGAGGAAGGAAAGACACTCATGGTATTTATCTGTCAGATCTACCTAGGAGCTTTCCTTGGGGAGAAAATTTCTCCATGTGGCTCTCACTATAACTATGACAACATGAAATTTTAAAACTCCTCAGACTGCCAGTCACCACCAGATGGATCTGACCTGGTGTGGGTACCACTTCTGCTAATCCTGAGAGACCTCAGGAACAGCCCAAGGGAGCCCCATCTGCCCCACTTTCCATGCAAATACTCCCCATCCCCACAGTCGATATTCACTCGCCCCATGGGTAAGGTAAATGTCACCCAGCTGCTGCGGTGGGCAAATAAGGGAGGTTGGAAAACCCTCTTTACCTCCAACCCCCCTGCAAAAGAAGGCTTCGACTTAATTATTTCAATAAGTGTAGAGTCCTGTGCTTACTGAGGAGGAACCCTTAACCTGTGGCCTCACTGTTTGACCCAGATGACTGTAAACCGCAGCTACTTCCCCAGGACTGTGCAAACTGGGCAGTAGACCCCTCCTTAAAACATAATGCTTTGCTCCCTAGTCGTAGCTGTAAGAGAACTGGAAGTGTTTTCAAACATGTCACCTATGGATTGTGTAGTCCTCAGACAACTGTGACGAGCCGTAACTCATTTGTTATTGTTGTGACTTCTAGGGCCAAATTACCCTACAATGGAAATCCTCCAGTTTGAAAGACAACACAAAATGTTCTCCTTACATCAGCCAAGGTTATCCAGGACACTGCTGGGATCATCTTAGGTGAACATGAAGTCACTGGCCAGAGTTGTTAAGGGTGACACAATCGCCTTAGACTTCTATTGTATTGGTCAAAGTGGACCTGTGCGCTCTGAGACACTTCACTGCACTTACATGAAAGTCTCAAGCCAAGAAACACAAAGGGAACCCACACGACTTCCTTCAGAAGATACTACTGATTAATGGGATTGGTAGAGTTAGTTGCATCTGAGACCCCAGAAGCATGGTTGCCATCACAACTATAGAATGACCTCTTCATGTTGCCTGATGTTTTGGTACCATTTCTCCTTAACTAGATTCTGTGTGGCCTTGCCCTATGTGTTATGTTAGGTGATGGATAATAAAGTGACTCATGCACAGATGTATTCAGAAGCCACCGTAGTATTGAAATGGAAGGAAGGTCAGTGGAAAACAGCACTCTGTGGGTCTCTTGCTTCTGCATGTCTTGTGGCCCCAAACTCTTTGTTTCAGATCTTTGAAGACAGTTATGTCCGGTTGTACAGTTGGACAGCTTTGGAAGACAGAGTGAGTGACTCTCTTTCTGGAGCAAAGGGCAGATAATCTTAATGCCTCCTATAAGAGTCCCCCAGCTGAGGCTTCCCTCCTGGGAGTGCAGGTAGCAGCTGGTCCTCTTTGCCTACTCCATGGCAACTGAGGTTTAGGAAGCTGGTATGAATTCCTATAGTCCAGCTACTGCTAAGTAAGCATTTGAGCCTACCCAGGACTGCTATGTCCTCTGCCATCATCCATGATGCTGCTGAGGTTACAAGGTGGGAAAATCCCAGGTTCTCCCCAGTTCTTCACAGCTACCCCACATGACAAATCACAAACGCCACGCTGTCGTTACCTCTGCCATTGTTCCACAATCCTTCCAGAAGCAGAATCATGCACTTTATAACTCAACAATCAAGACACACATAGTTATTTCCAAGCTAATAATAGTTGCAGGGCTAGAAAAGACCAATATTATACCACATACCCATATAAGGGTATTGCAAGCTCAGCAATATTTGGAAGCACATCCACACTGTTATGTTCATGATACCATAACACAACCCAACCATCTCAGTCACCCCCTTTTTTCCATGTAGTTTTTAAAATGTATTCATATAATTAACATAATTAAGTAGAAAAGAATGTGCTACCAATTTGGAAATAAAACCGTGTATTATTATTGTGGGATCTTGGCCAAGTTAGTTAATATTGCTATAGGTCATCCTTAAAATGTGAATTGTCCAGGGAAAGTGATTTGGTTTTTCTAGATGAGTTTAAAAGATGGTAACACAGGTTTTATTCTCAATAAATAGTAGAAAGACTTAGTAACCAAGATGAGCGATTATGCATTTATTGCTTTTCCAGCTCAGTTTAGCAGAAGGTTCAGACATTAGATAAAGATTTCCATGACTGAGTCCTTCTCTTTGCCCATGTGGGTGAGATCTGCTTTAACCCTCCTCTGCCGAGGGTTTCGTTCCAAGGAGGCGCCACCTCTGAATGAGATGAGAGAGAGGAACATTCCTTCCACAGAAGGCCTTTTCATTTGCTGCCCTCACCACACACAGGCTTCTTTCCTTTGGCCGGAGTACTATACAAATAGGAAAGTTAGCTGATTTCCTATTTAATACATGACACAACCTTGCCAAGGTCATGCTGCCCTTTCCAGGGCTGACTGCAGAAGGAGCACACTGGCGAGGCTGATCATGGGATTCTTTTCCTGAGTTCAGTGCACTGGTTATAGGTAGAGAAATGATTCATCTCAAGCATTCAGTTCCAGTGTTTAGCACCTCCGAACATAGGCAGCCAGTACAAGTATTTATAGTAATAAGACCCAGCTGCTAGTAAAGACCTTATAACTAAGGTAAGGTAGAGTTTCCAGCAAATAATACAACTGGATTCAAGATGAAATTATAAAGGGAAGAGAGTGAGCCCTCCTCTGTAAGAGGCTTACAAGACTGCACAGAGCCTTGAATGCTTGAGCTGAGGCATGAAGAACGCATGCAAAAAAAACTAAGTTTTCTTTAAGAAAATAATGGAAAGACCACCTGAAGCAAAGAGAAGGGAGCCAAGGGATGAGACTTCAGCAGTGCTGGAGCACAGTTTTGGGATGGTCTAATAAGAGATGAAATATTGCAAGTAGCAATATTCCAGAGCAAAGAGTGGAGTGTTTAAAGGTTCAGGACATTGGAACCTGAGTGGAAAGAACCATCGCAAACACACTAGACACGACAGAATGAGCTCACTGTGCATCAGGGTCCCAGGGAAATTCAGAGAAGATTATCTTTAGACTAGAAGGTTCATAGAAAATATTGGCTGAGACTGGGCATAGTTCCTGTAGAAATACATACAAGGAACAGATGAAAAAGATAGATACTGATGAAAATAAGTTTTAAGAGAAAAGAGTGAAGCCAGGAACTGAGACATCATGAACCTATACGATGAGCAAGAGATAAGGATGATTCTTTTGATGTGGGTAGTGGGCATTTTATGTTTACTGTTCCTGTTGTGTCTTGTGGTTTCACTCCAAAATATTTACTGAGTGAAAAAATAAAGTGATCAACAACTCCAAAGAAGGCAACCCATTCTCAGCTAGTCAGTGTGCGGAATGTGGAGTGTTCCACCCTAAGCCGGGACATACATATCCTATGTCTTCCACCAATGCTCAAGAGTCTTGGGAGAGGAGACCAAAAGACTGTCAGGGTCAGAGGTGCTGCATGACATCTAGGAAACAGAGTTTTCTGGACAGGATAGGGCAGCTGCACAGATGAACTCACAGTGATTGTGACTGTGTGCGCAAGACCCCTGCAAACTCAAGGAGACAAAATCTCAACATGGAGCCAGAAGGTGAGCATGCCATTCACCTCTAGCTGAGGAGCTTTTAGCATTTGATATCTGTTGGAAGAGTGATAGTCAGTTTTCTTTAAAACAACCCCTGGTAAGTTGATCACAAATTAGGAAAGACCCCTCTCTTAGGACTAGTTGGGTTCCATGGGAGGGAAAAAATAAAAGAACTCAAAATTAAGTGGAAAGGGTAGTTATGTGAGAAATGGGGGAGGGTGTGAAAATATTCAGAATATATTATATGACATTCTCAAAGAATTAATAAAAATATTTTTTAAAAAACAAAAATTATGAGCCATATGGTGAGTCTCCTTTCAAAATACATGCAATCTAGTTCAGATAAAAGAGAATAAACTCTGGTAACAGATACTAGATGTGTGTATATAAAATAAGTGTCACAGAACCGTGGACATGAAATATAGACAAGAAAGAGATAAATATTTATGTCTAGTTTTTTTTGTAACTCCTGGTACAGAGGTGAGAGTGTTTACTCTGTGTAAAATGAACATATTAGCAAAATCTCAGAGGTAGAAAAGATCAGACACTGAGATACAAAGTGGCAAATGTCTCCTGAGACATTTTCAGCAAAATAAATATGGAAACATTAACACAAAGTTGTTTGTGTTAATGTTGTTGTTGTTTTGCTTTGTTTTTGTTTTAAATTTCTTTGGCCCTGTACTTCAAAACTAGTTGTATTTATTGAATTAGATGGGAGACAAACCATTTTAAAGAGAAGCCAGCATTAAAGGAAAAACGAGAGGAGCAGGCAAGAGATGCACTTGTACCTTCCAGGGCCTCCGGGAAGGGTCACAGTATCCTACACTGTCACTGTCCCACCAGGTGTAGGTAGTGGTTGTATATTACCACACCTAACAGTTTCTCTCTGCCACAAGGTTGATGTAGCATAGCCTACAAATACCTGGTGACAGAGTGGAGGACACAGATTTTGCTGTGGGTGTATTGAAAGGGGGTGTCATATGCTTTCATTTGCAGAACTTGGCAATTCTCAGCTAAACAAGGCACCTTTCTCAGCTCCCAAATCAGTACCTTCTTTGGAGGTAAGACCTAGATTTGCCTTTGAATCCAACCACGCCTAAACAAACAAGCAAAAAGGTCTAGAGAAGATTAAGATAACTTTGCTAAGAGTTAGTTTTCTGTTGGATTCTGAGTTCTGCTTTTGGCTCTAGCTGGTAACACGGCACTCTACTCTGCTCCAAACATTAGAACATCACATATTACTGACTCTCCCGTAAGAGTTCTATCAATCTGGCTTGTCAATCTCCTGGTTAGAGGAGTGGCTCTCTGGCAGGCTGGTCTACCTGAAGACATGCTAAGGCGGTAGAGAGGATGATTATCCCTGTACTGGGATAACATTCTCGCACACACTAGAATTCCCTCTATTGAGACAGTTGCCTCCAGATCATTGCCAAGTCTGCCCACTTCCCCGTGTTAACATTCTTTCCTCTTTCTCTCTCCTCCTTGAATACCAGCAGGAATCCCAAGAATGTTTGCCCTGCTGCCGAGCCTTCTTGTTGCTTTTAGCTTGCAGAACCCATTGCTGCTCCCAACTCAAAAGCATGACTTTGGTGCCGTCTTCTCCAACTCTTTCATTCTGGCAGCTGCCAGTATTTATAGCTTGCCTGACCTATCGTTTGTCTTTCAAACGCTAATAAAATGGCTCTTAGTGGGACTAGGAAAATGGCTCAGCAGATGAAGTGCCTGTCACACAAAGGGTAAGCACCAGAGTTTATATCCCTAGAACTAATCTAAACTCCAGGTATAGTCCAGCAGATGGAGACAAGGGATCCTTCAAGCAAGCTCTCTAACTTGATTTAGGGAATAACGTATGCTAATTATTAGCACTTACTATTAAAATCATTAGATAAATTATTGATGAGAAACTATGGCAACAACATAACATGATATGAAACGCTGTCTGACTAAAGGATCAAATATCAAAAAGGAAATTAAAAGGGCACCCTTCAAGCTAATGGCTGCACTCTTAATAGCTGCCAACAGTAGTCCAGGTAATACTTGCTACTGTATAAAGAAGTGTATAATACCATCTATAACATAAGCCCACCAGGGAAATTTAGCTCTACTTTATCTTATAGAGTCCAATTTCTAGATTACAAAATATATAGAGGCTAGAAAGAGAACATTAAAAAGTAACCTGTATCATATATTCATATTTAAAATTTTTAGTGTACATTTCATTTAGTAAAATGAAAGCAAAGTGAGTAGAAACAGTGAAAATATTTCAGCAATTAGAATTTATGTAACCTACCTAAACACTATCACTTTAACATGTAATCATTATAAAATATTAATGAGATCATATAACTCATGGATTTGGCACAGATTTTGTCCTTCCAGCACACTTCAGTTTAGACAAGCAGCGTTTTAATTGCTCAATTCCAGCTACCTTTTAATCACCCAAGACAGAGGACTAAGCTAAGCTATAATGTAATTGTTTGCTTATATGACAGCTCTGCAAGGCTTCTTTTCTCCTTACTCAACAAAATACTAACACTGATGTGGAGGCGCACTAGAGATAGGTTAAGATTTACAATAACAACTTGAAAGAAAGTAGGTATATGACAGTGTGAGTGACTCCCATTAGGCCAGTAGAAAAGACAAAGCACAAAATGACTTTTCTTTGAAAAGAGGAAATTGTGACTCACAGCCTTAATAATATCCCCTGCCTGAGAGTTTCCAGTTGGCAAGCCCGCCTTACAAATTTCAAACTTGCTCCCCTTGCAATCTCATCAGTTAAATCATCGACATGTATAATGTCATGTATAACACACGTTTGCAATCAACTGGATTTCAGTCATGCTTCAGACAACAGCAGGGATACATTCTGAGACACGCCACGTGGAGTGTTTCATCATCGTGGAGTGTATTTGCCCAAGCACAAACGACATAGGTCAGTCATGTCACGTGATCTCTTTGTGCAGTCAAGGAGTCTAGCAAACATTTGTGCAAGGCTGCTGCTGGCATAAGTGGCCCCTTGTTTTACAATAAGCATCCATAGATCATTTAATTCCCCAGTAGACGTGTTCCTGTTGCCAGAAGTTCTTCAGGGTGTGAGTACTGTTTCTTCTCCCGGAAGACACTCGGGGTTAAGGCAGTCCCTGCACCTGTTCACTGGAGTAAGTGATCTGATACCACCCAGCACCTCCCACGGGCTCTGCATCTTCTATGAATCTGTCTTTGCAGTCCTCTGTTTCTAAAGGCTTCACAGAAATACACAGAAATACTTGCTTGAACAAGGTAACAGGACTAATTTATTATATGGATTTATGGTTTAAATTTTGTCGTGATTGAATTGATACATCAGTTACAAGAAAAAAATAAAAGGAATACATTATAAAATAATGATAAAAATTACAGCCTAATAAACCAGAAACATGCTCCTTTCTTCCATACTGCACATGCTGAACTTTTACATAACTGGCTGTACAGCTTGTTTATTTATAGTAGTAGTGCCCCAGACAGCTGAGTGACGCATTGCACTGAGCCCTGCGATGGCTATGTTGGTTCCGGGTGAAAGGAATCTTTCTCATTCTAATCCCATTGGACCATTATTATACATACAGTCCATACTCTTCACTGGTTGGAACATTGCTGTATGGTTCATGGCAGCAAATAAAAGCAAACTCTAAAGAACATAGATAGGAAATTATTGGAGTGTTTATATAAGTGTGTGGGGGGTGTGTGTGCGTGCGTGTGGTCTGTGTGTGTTTGTGTGTGGTAATCACTGGAGGAGAGCATTGAGTGCCTCTACAATTCTCTACACCTTGTTCCTGTACAGCACGGCTTCTTTGCGAGCCCGGAGCTGCTGAATTTTATCTCTGCTGGCAGCTTGCAAGCCTCCTGTCTCTGGCTCCCTCAGTGCTGGGATTACAGGCCCGAGAGGGATCACACCTGGATTGTTATGTGGGTGCTTGCATCCTGTCTTGGACAGCTGGCACAGCATTCAAGGAAAGTATCTTTTTAAAGAGATACCTTCTGGAATGTTTCTGAGTGATGTGTGATATGTCTCTGGTTTATATTCCATTGACTGAATACACTTGATACTGTTACCCTTCAGTAAGATAACAAGGCCCTCAGCACCCACTCTCACAAATGAAATAGTCTCTAGCTTGCTAAGCAATACTTAACAAAGTTTAAAAGTAGCACTCAGCACATTACTGCAGGATAAATTGATTTTTTAGAATTTAAGACATTCTACAGTTCTGGCTAGCTGGGCACCAGACAACCTTCTGTTTCCAGTGCATGGAAGACAATGGCAAGAATCTTAGGTGGTGACATAGATGATTCAGTGTGTGAATTTTTCCCACCCAGCCCATATTTCCACATGACACATGAGGACGCCATGCCTCGGAACACTGGCTCTTTGAAATAAGCTATAAAACGGACAGTTTGGCTTTCTCAGTGTTTTCTTAGGAGTACAGATCCTGGCCAAGTCACAGCATGTTCTTACCAAAATTCTCCCATGCAACTAAAATGACAAGATATTCTTCTTCTCTTCCTGTCATGAAACTGTAATGAAGTGTTGGTGACCTACTGTTATGGTTACTGCTATCGCTATGGCAACAGTCCTGTGCATTCCAAAAGGAGAAGAATCTGGGTCTTTCAGTATATCGTATCGGTGAAGGTTCTCTCTCAGAAGCAAAGGTAAATTTCACTACTCTAAAACTATGTATTTTTATACCAACTGTGATTTAGCACAGTATTGAGTTATAAGAACAACAGCTTGTAAGATGTGGCAGGCTTCTTTCTATCTCTGTAACAGGTACCCAAGATAATCAGTTTATAAAAATTAAAGGCTCTGGGACTGCAGAGATGGCTCAGCAGTTAAGGGCACTAGCTGCTCTCGCAGAGAGTCAGAGTTCCATTCCCAGCACACACATTGTGGCTCCCATCCCAGATATTCTTCTTCTGGCCTTTGAGGGCACTGCACACATGCAGAGAATAAGCATATACGCAGACAGAACTCTCATATATATATATTGAAATTACAAGATAAAAACAACTAAAACTAAAGGCTTATTTGACCAGTTTTTCATATTATGGTCAGTTGGTCCAACTGCTTTGGGCCTATGGAAGGTCAGTACATAGTGGCAGTGAGCATGTAGTGAGGCATAGTCACTTACCTCATGGCCATGCAAAAGAGAAAGAGGAAGGATGCTAGGATCCCTATCTCAGTTAGGGTTTCTGTTGCTGTAAAGAGACATCATGACCACAGCAACTCTTTTAAAAGAAAACATTTAATTGGGGTGGTTTACATTTTCAGAGGCTCAGTTCATCATCATCATGGTGCTACATGGTGGTGTGCAGGCAGACATGGTGCTGGGCAAGTAGCCACATGTCTTACATCTTGACTTGCAAGCAACAGGAAGGGAAATGAGACACTGGGTATGACTTGAGCACATATGAGACCTCAAAGCCCACCTCCACAGTGACACATGTCCTCCAACAAGGTCACACCCACTCCAACAAGGCAACACCTCCTAATAGTGGCACTCTTTTGGGGGGCCATTTCCTTTCAAGCCACCACAGTCCACAATGTCTTTTAAAGCCATGCAGCCATTTCTCAAATGCTTGCTCTGTTAGATCCTTCCTGTAAAAGTCTCTACATCTCCTAACAGCAGCAGACTGTGACCAAGATTTGTCATGTGGATCTTTGGGGCACGTTCTAGCTGCAAACTAGTACATGGCATTCTAGAACTATCTTTCAAATATTTGTCCTTCCTGAACTTCATGAGACTCAGAACTTCATGAGAGTTGTTGATAGGTACTATGAACTCCATTTTGTAATTATGAAAATGGTGCACACTATTGATTGCCTATCTGATAACTACTAATAACACCATTCCGTTCTCATTGCTAACAAAATCTTTACTCTGTTTGTAAAAGAATGATGTCATTCCTCAGCCCAGACAGGGATTTGTTTTTCCAGTCTTTACTAGAGATACATTGTACAATCCAGCTCCATGATCTACTAGCACTATCAGAAGTATTTGCTTGCACGCTTCCTGTTTCTTTCTTGTTTTTGATTTAAAAAACCATCACAGCTATTTCTGTTGTCTATTCTATTTCCTGTCTTATATGTGAGTTTAAGAACATAGTCAAAAAAGTAGAGAAGGGCAAGGAGGAAGAAGGAAGGGAGGAAGAGGAAGGGGAAGAAGGGGAAGGGGAGGAAGGA
>NC_022020.1:22095586-22097343 GCF_000317375.1 Microtus ochrogaster
AGAAGAAGAAGAAGAAGAAGAAGAAGAAGAAGAAGAAGAAGAAGAAGAAGAAGAAGAAGAAGAAGAAGAAGGTGGTGAAGGTGATCAATGTGTCTCTTACACTTACCTCTGAAAAAAAATATTGGCTCAGAAGTTTGCTTCCGGACATTATCATACTAAAAGGATTTGTCAATTTTAAGTGTGTTCCAGTGGAGTCTTAAGGCCTTTTACGTTTTTCATTAGGTTGTCTGAAAAATGGAGATAATACGACTTCTTCCTTTACAGTTTGTGTCAATATGAGTTACCTTTCTCATTACTGTGACAAGTTGTGTGACAGATAGGTGTCGAAAGCAACTCAAGGGAGAATGGTCAGTTTTGGTTTATATTAAAGAGGACGTGGTCCCCCACAGGGAGGAAATCCTGGTAACAGGAGCATGAGGCAAGCTGGTCACACCTATGATGGTTGGAAAGTGAGAGTGATGAAGGCTGATACTCAGCTCACCTCTTCCTTTGTATTCAGTCAGGACCAACCTAGTCTAGATGATTCTTCACAGGCATGCCCAGAAGTCGATGCCATCTAGTTAATTCTTTACAGGTGTCCTAGAGGCTCGCCTCATAGGTGACTCTAGATCCCATCAGTTGAAAACCAATTATTTACCATCACAGTATCCTTCTATTATTGAGATTTCAGTCTTATTGCTCTAGATAAGACTTGAAGGAACACAGCGAATGAGTGTAGAAAGTGAACCCCTTTGTCTTAATCCATTTTGTAGAGGGAGTGCTCCCAGACTTCCTCTATTTGGTGTGGTATTCATTAGACACTTGTCACATACACCTTTATTATGTTGAGATTCATTTATTACACACCTGGCTTATTCTGAGTGTTTATCATGAAGGTCGTTTGTCTTTGTCAATGACAATCTCTGCACCTATTCAGATAAATGCACAACATCTGTCCTTGAGTCCATTTATGTGAAATGTTAAATGTACTGATTTATGCATATTGCATTGCTGAAATAAGGGCAACTTGTTCGTGGTGAAGGTACTTTTGATGTGCATGGATTGGGTTTGCAAGTATTTTACGGAGAATATTTGCTCTCATGTTCATCAAAGTGAGTAGCTCATAATTGTTGTTTTCCTCTTACCCACTTGAAAACAATTATTATAGAAAACTTGCAAATAAATAAAGACATCACACACCCAAATTAACCAGTCCCAAAGTCTTCCCATCAAATTTTATACTTTCAGGTCCCAATATATTTTATGCACTTATCCATCATGCAAAACAAAAAAATGCATTACAGAATTAGAACTAGAAAAACAATTACTTTGTATCTTCTTTTGTAACTTGTGTCTGCTACTTGCATTCAGTCCTTCCTCATCCCTGTATATTGAACCTTTCTTATTCTCTTTATTTTATACTGTGCCCATATGCACATCTGTTTACACATGTATGTCTATTATTGGCTATTGGGGTATCAAATGACCTTATAGAATGTATCAAATTCTTTCCTTTCCTGCTTTATGAAATAGTTTAAGGTTGCTAGTTCTTTTTAAAAGAAGGGTTTATTTGCTTTTATTTTGTGTGCATTAGTGTTTTGCCTGTGTGTATGTCTGTGTGAGGGTGTCAAATCCCCTGAAATTGGAATTACAGACAGTTGTGAGCTTCCACGTGGGTGCTAGGAATCAAACGTGGGTCCTCTAGAATAGCAGGCAGTGCTCTTAACCACTGGGCCATCTTTCCAGCCCCATTAGTTCTTCTTTAAAGACTCCATCTA
>NC_022020.1:22098988-22111491 GCF_000317375.1 Microtus ochrogaster
CTTCTCCTTCCACTCTTCTCACTGTTTTCTTTTATCCTCCAGTCTCTTTTCTGCTTTCATTAATATGCATACAGATTTCTGTCTGCCCGTTTGGGTTTATGTTTTTATTTGCCTATAAAACTTAAAACGCATGAATGAAAGAAAATATGTAACATTTTCTTCTGTCAATGTTTCTTTAAGATAATTGGCTATTAATTTTTATGATATATTTTTAGATATCCATGTCTTTAAGGTCAGTTTCTAATGCTTTATTTTCCCTGTAGTTATAGAGGAACAGATTTAATAGAATGTATATAGATAAGTATGAAAGGTGAGTTATCTGACTGATTTATACAAACAGAAGTTGGAGAGTACCACATGGTTACCTGCAAGCTAGAGAGCCCAAGAAATTAGCAGCTGCTTGTCACAAGAAGTCAGAATCTCAAAAAAAGATTCCAATAATGTAGCCCCAGTTCAGGGCTGAAGCCTGGAGCTCCCTGGGAACTCATTGGTGAGAGTCCAGCTGGAATCTGATGTCCACTGAGAGACAATAGCAACAACAAAGCGCTCCTTCTCGGGAACTGTCTGTGTGCCTGGCTGAGCTCCCTTCTGCTTTTTGTTCCTGTGAGCCTTTAGCCCACTGTATGGCGCCACCATATTCAGGGCAGGTCATTCTGTCTGAGTCTGCTCCTGACCCACATGCCCATTGTCTTCAGAGACATTCTCAAAGCTTATCCAGGATGCATTTCACAGTTTTCTGGGTGTCTCTAACACAGTCAAGTTGACAGCTAAGATTGATGCTGATAGTTTTGACAGTGATTAGCAGTGATCCCTCAGTCTCTATGTTAGTGTTGGAGCATTTGAAGAAGTAGGCATCTCTTCAGATTGGCTTTGGTGGGAAAAAGTTCTTCACTAGTCAGCTCACCCAGAGACTGGGGTCAAGTCCTGCAGCAAGCATGCTTGGGGTCTTCAGAATGACCTGTCTACTTTTGGGGGCCCTACAGAACTGTTCTAGATCTCTGCTTCAGCCAGGACAGGTTTGGAGTCTTGGTATTCAGAACCTGACCTTAATCTTGGGTCCGTGGAGACAAACCTGGAGCTTGAATTTGCCTGGAGCCCGATGTCATGATTGCTAACCATATGGTGGTGCAGAATTGGAGCTCAGGATTCAGAGGGTTGTCTGGTACCTGGAAATGCAAGAAGCCAGCTGGCACACACTTAGAACACTATACCTAGAAAAGAAGTTAGAAAGTCTGGTGCATCCCTGTGTCCCAGGGTAATGGTTAATACAGCCCACACTCTTCTTCATATGAGGAGGGTGTCTCTCTGCAGACCACAGGCCGCGGCCTTGGAGGAGGGGTGATTCAGCCATTATGGCACCTCTCAGCATGCTTTTGTCTCTTTTCCTCATCAGCGTTCTAATTTTCTTCCTAAATTCCTTCACTTTCATGAATGTGTCTTTATGAGTGGATTGTTGCTCTCATTGAGGTTTCTGTGAGAGAAGAGCATGGAAAACTCTATTCTGTCATCTTGAAAATGTCACTCCTTGGCATTTGGTCCTTTAAAAATAGCCACAGTCCATCAGCTTAAGTTTACTGTACCCCTAGTTTTTCTGGGCAAGCGATTCATGATTCCCTAGCTTTACAATTCAATGACATAACACTAAAATCTATATTTTACCTGGGTTTGCCTTCTCTGTACGATTTCTTCTGCTAGCTTAACTAAGCACATCTAACAGCCCTTTGTGCATGATTTAAGAGAATTTGATTAGAAGCCAAAATTTGTTTACTTTGTTCGGGTTCATTAACCATTCGTGCGTGCGTGAATTAAATTATGGTGCTATTAATCATCCAACAGATGTCGTAAAATCAATAACAAGATTTAAGGGGCCCAGAAAGGTGCTGCTTGACCCAGAGGCTTGACAGCTTGGAGAAAGACCTAAGCCTGCCCCATTCCATCATATTTCCAACACATATTTTTAATGAAGACATGAGGTTTTCTCATGCTTGTTGCCCTAGTTCAGACTATTACAGAGTTGTATCAACTAGCATCATAAACAACACACATTGTTTCCTCACAGTTAGAAACCAGGATGATAACGTCAGGATTCCCTGTGTCCTCACTTGCCGTTTCTATAGTGCGTGCAGAGAGAAAGGCCCCATGCTTCTTCCTGTTCTGTAAGAAAACTAATACTATCGAGGGGGCTTCACTCTCATGATCTAGTTCACATGCACTCACCTCTGGAGGACCCCACCTCCAAACAGCACCTTACAAAAACTTAACTGGGATTGAAACATGCTAGATATTTAACAAATTAATACTTTTACATACGTAAGTAAATGTGTTAAAAATGACAGTCTCCATGCAATAACAATGGTATTTGTAGACTATACTAACTTACATTGTCCTTCAAAGCACAATAACAGAGCTGAGTTCAATGCCATTTGGTTCCAATCTTGTCAGCCAGTCCCTATTTGTATATACTTGCTTGAAGACAAGGTCAAATTTCTAAATTTGATGGGCTTCATGAATGTGAGGCTTAAGCCAAATGTCCCTGTTTGACTCCAGTTATTCAGTGGCAAATTAGAATAAACTGCCTACACAGTTACCAGTTTCTATTCATATCCAGGCCGCTCGGCTCAGAGCTCAACTGGTCAACTAAAATGGCTGTGTCAATTCCAACGGGACATGTGCACGTGACCATTTTAGAATATTCTTGGAGGACTGTTACTAGTGGATTTACTGCATTGCCAGAGACGTAGGACTGAGAAAGTCTCAGGCAGTGCTTTGCCTCAGCAATGAACTACCCTGCTTTTCAGCCGGTCTGAATTTACTAGACACTGACGATTTGATCATACCCAAAATTCCTGCGTTGGAAACAACACGGTACTCCTTCAAATGAATACATGTCTGGTTTACAGGATTAAGTATCGTTCGGGTGTTTTGTCCATGCACCAGCAACAAGAAGAGTCTGATCAGAACACAGCTTGATATAAAATTTAAAACTTAGCTCTTTCTTTCATGTTAACTAGATTTAGACACAGTTGGCAGGCCATATTCATGTTTTCCTAATTTTTTTATCTCTTTATTAAAAGAGAAAAGCACAGGCTAACACCAATGCTTTCAAATTAGTGCAGATTTTAACGCTAGCCGTCTAGATGCTCCCAGGATGCTTCTGCGCTCACTTGGCCATACGGAGAGAATACTCTTCTCTCTCAGTAGCACCTTGGACACACACCTGCCTGTTTAAAATCAGGCACACAAAAGAGGAGGCGCTGATGAATTTGGTGCTGTCTAGACAACTGTACTACCGCACTGTGTTGCTCTATTGGTTGCCATGGTAATGAACAAATAAGCTCTTACAGCTCTGCTAAATAATGGGTTGTGAATACTTCCTTTACAATAGGCAATTTTCCTTTCCTTGAAATGTGGATTGCTAAAAACACTCTAACTAAGGCCAAGACTTAGCATCACAGCGCCCAGTACTGTTTCAGAATCCAAGATAAATGCCACACTTAACATTTTCTGTCAAAATAGCTCATTTGCTCTGCCATTTACTTCAAAGAGTCTGTCATTAGGCAGCCGAGGGGCCTGAGACAATAGTACAGAGTCCTTTACTCCTTCATGTTAGACTTTTCTGTCATTCATTAGCACTTGGATCCCTTCTCTGCCCTGGCCCAGCATCCTTTGCTTCAAAGAATTATAGTTTGGGAGGAACAAAGCGAGGCCAGCTACTCAGTAGTATATGGAATGCAAGATGCTTCTGGAATACGTAAACATAGAAACTACAGTCGTGAAAAGATATAGAAAGCACCATGGTGGACAGAAGATGCTGTCTGAAGGAAAACAGAGGAATCCAAACAAAGTGGGGAAAACACACCAAAAGGAGGTGGGGGCAAGGCACAGAGAATTCAATAGCTCAGATGTACAAGAGGAAGCTGCCACGTTCCAATCAGCTGAAAAAATCCTGGGTGAGATGGAAACATAGGATGTGGCTATGCGAGGGACAGGAGCAAGAGGCAAATCTTACAGGCAGAGAGGGTTCTAATCATGGAGAGGCAACAGCCATTTTAAGCAGAGGAATAGCAATTTAAACTTCATTCCGCTTGCAGAGTGGACAATGAACTGGAAGAAGCGAGAAGAGGAGCAGGAGTGAAAACTCACCAGGTTCCTGTAAAAGCCAATAATTGGCCAAACTCGAGGGTCTTGTGAGTGCTGGCAGCTGTTCTCATCGATCCCGAGAGCTGCTATTGTTCCCCACTGCCCATGCTCCCCTTATTACAGACTTCAGAGATGGAATTCATCTGGGCACAGAATCAGCTGCAATACACATTTCTCATATACCCTTGCAGCTAGATATAGTTACCCAATGTGTGCAACTTCAAGCTTTCCCCATTCCCCTTGTGTCCCTTTCTACAGACTTGGATAGGAATGCATTCCAAAACAAAAGGAACTAACTTAACTGATAAGGAGAAAGCCCAGTGTTAGGGAGGGAGCCCAGAAGGCTGGAGTGGCTGGGACTCACTCCATCTGCCCCACATAGCCATTGTGCTCATGGCATCTGTACTGGTGTCTTAAATAATACGCACTCAAGTCATTTGACGAGTAGACACTTTTTCAATAGCTGTCTGCCTTTGTTCTTCATGACAAGTCCCCTGCCTGTCTGTAGCTTGTATATATTTACCTATTTGTCATCTATCCCTCTCTCTGTATATAGTCTATCATCTATCTATATAGCTATTATGTATCACCCATTTATTATCCATCTTCTGTCTCTCCATCCATGTCTAATTTATTATCCATCTTCTGTCTCTCCATCCATGTCTAATTTACTGACCATCTGTCATCTTCAGTTTTCCTCCCCAGCTACTGCTCCTTGGGTTACTTCCTTGAAGTCTTCATATTCTACCACTGCTTGTTGGTCTGACTCAAGGCTCTGCTCTACATTGCTGCCTTTGGCAGCATCATGACTTTACTCAGTGCAGGAGGTTTCCAATTTTACATTGTGCCCTGCTCTTTATCTAGACGCGTGTCTTCAAATGTGTGCAGCAAGCTTCCCTTTATGGCTCTAACCATCATTTCCAACTGTCTTAGGCTTTCTATTCCTGCCACGAAACACCATGACCAAAAAGCAATTTGGGGAGGCATTTCTTCAACTGAGGCTCCTTCCTTTCTGATGACTCTAGTTTGTATCAAGTTGACCTGAAACCAGACAATACGCCAATTCATGTCCTGAGATGGACTTGTCCCCACCTTCCCTTTCCCACCAAACTCAGTTCCGCAGGCCTATTTTCTCTCTAAGGTTGTATCATGTTTCTTCCTCATCTGTGAGCCCCAGAGTCCTGTGGAAACTAACTGCTCTACCCCTCCCTTCTTCTCTTATGTCCAGCCTTTCTCTGAAACTTAAATAGTCCCGTGTAAGAATAATGTTACTTCCTGTCTGGAAGATGATGGGAGATACTGGAGAGATAAGTGGCCATCACTGCAGTAGCTGATACACGAAGATGTCAGTAGACACCATTGGCCTCTGGGTCACTACAGTAAAGAGCTCTCTCTTCGTCGGGTCTAAATTCTAATTCTTTTCGGTTAGAGCAATGGCACTCGGCTCTGCCTCTGTGCCGGGACTCATACTATCACACCTGGAATACATACCTTATCTTTCAAAATGTGCCACTGATGTCATATTTCAAGTTTGGAGTCCTGGGTTCCAGTTGTAGCCCATCAATGACTAAAATGGGCATTTCTGGTTGGGGAGGAGCATATATATTTTACTAGCAAATCCAGAGCTGTTTCTTAGATAATGCGTTCTGTGACTCAACATCCTGAGCTTTGAATGTGTAAATAAGACATTGAAATAGTTCAACCAGGCTGAACAGGTGGCCCAGTGGTTAAGAGCGCTGTCTGCCCTTCCAGAGGTCCTGAGTTCAATTCCCAGCACCTACATGGTGGCTCACAACCATCTGTAATGAGATCTTGAGCCCTCTTCTGGCCTACAGGCATACGTGCAGACATAATAAATAAAAACAAATCCTTGCTGGGTGGTGGTGGCACACGTCTTTAATCCCAGAACTGGGGAGGTAGAGGCAGGCAGATCTCTATGAGTTCAAGGCCAGCCTGGTCTACAAGAGCTAGATTCAGGACAGGCACCAAACTACACAGAGAAACCCTGTCTTGGAAAACAAAACAAAATCAACAACAAAAAACAAAAACAAAAAAAGAAATAATTAAACCAAATATTAAGATCTTGGGCTTCAGAATCAGAACACTGAGGCTTAAATATTGGTCACTCTGTACTTCAAGAAAACTGATGCACCTCTCCGAGCCTCGAGCCATCATTACAAAAACTATATAATCGTCTCTGCTGTGACAAAATAGCCAACAAGAGAAACCGAAGGAAGGAAAGATTCTTTGTGTTAACAGTTCCAGGTCATTCAGTCCGCAATGCTAGAAAGGCATGGTGGCAAGGGTAACAGGTGGCTGGTCACATTACATCCACACTCCAGAAGCAGAGAAAACCGCACGCTTGCGCTCAGCTTGCTTTCCCTTTTGTTCTCAGTCAGGGACTCCAGTCCATGCAAAGGTTCCACCCACACTCAAGGTGGGTCTTCCCACTTCAGTTAACCTGAGCAAGTACTCCTTCACAGACAGCCCCAAGGTTGGTTTCTAAAGCCTACCCAACGGACAGTCAGTATTAACTATCACAGCATGTGATGGATCTCCTTGGGAAACATTTGCTAAAATTCACAGACTTTAGATACCAAAATCAGTTGTTACCTCAAGAAACCTAATTTTTAAAATCATAATATTAAGTATGATACTATATGACACTCTGAGAAAAGAAGAACAGAAAGATGTGCTTCCCAGGAACCGGGGTTGGGGAGGCAGGAGGGAGCTGATGTTTAGGGCAGAGAAACTCTTTCCTGTGATACTGTAATGGTGGATGCCGGGTATGAACTCATCCAAGCCCATAGGCTGTGCATCATAGACAGTGACCTCTAAGGGAAACCATAGCCTTCAGTTATAATAATTAGCAATAGTAACTCCTCAGTTATATCAAAGGCATCGCACTAAAACAAGGCACCACAGACAGCAGAATTTTTTTTGGGGGGGGGGGAGTCTTATTTGTGGGGACTCTAAGCTTCACACTGTAGTTTCCTGTAAACCCAAAACCACTTTTAAAATAGTCCATTACACAAAATTAAACTTAAAAAAAATCTTTGAAGAGAAACAATCCTTCAGTAAGTCATTCACTGCTCGTTCTTCCTATGCAAATGAGAATCAAGGATTTTTTTTTTTCTTAAAAACAAGTCAAGATAACTTAGCCTAAACTGGAGTGTGAAGGGAGGGGGAAGGGAAAAGGCAACAAGGGGTATTTGCTCCCTGTGCAGACTTGTGAATGTTATGATTACTATGAGCCTGTATGCGCCTTCCTCTGCATCTCTCTGAGATGTCATGCAAGCTGCTCTTCTCTCCTGGGCTGCTCTCCTTCCCCATGACTTAGCCACTGATGCTCTTTCTCTTTTCATGGCTATGTCTGCTGTTTACCAGGGAACTGGAGACATGCAACAGCCAATTAAATAGTACATATACAGTGCCCTTGAGAAAGCCACACAGGAAGCAAACTGTTTGGATCTCACAGCTCTGGGGATGCTATACAGGCTGAAAGCCATGTGTGACCCCCCTACCCCTCTCCTCGATAATCAAAGAATTAAAAGTAAAACTCCAAACAATACAGTAACTCAAAACAAATAAACGACAAAAAAATGTAGTTTCAAATGTAGAAACACTATCTTTCATGCTGACTGTGTGTGCCAGAGACATGTCACAAAGCCTGTGAAAATTCAGATAGACCAGTTAACGCCGAAGCAGGGTGGAGGGAGTTCAGCGATTCTTCATGCCAAGGGCTGTTAAAGCTCATATGCCAAGCCCACCCAGCACACGCCAGCCTCTCCCTGGTTCTGGTAGGCAGCATCTTGCAGGATCCTAGATGCCAGTGAGCCCTGAGGTGAGCAGCTCCTGCTGAGGAATGTGAGTGAATATGGGGAGTCAGAGCCTGAAGCCCAGCAGCTTTGACTAGGAAACTTCTATGGCTCCTTGAGACCATCTTAAGATTTCAAATTCTTTTTAGTTGTTGTTTGGTTTGGGTTTTTTGTTTGTTTCTTAGTTAATTGTTTTGTTTTGTGTTTTGAAAGGGGATTTTTCTGTATACCCCTGGCTGTCTGGAAACACACTTTGTAAACCAGGCTAGCTTCAAACTCAAAGATCACGTACCTTTGGTTCTGGAGTACTGGGATTGCCCAGCTGACTTCAAATTCCTATTGGGGGTTCCTTTAGGGCTAAAATTTTATGAAAAAACATTGTATTCAATTAATTTCTGTCTATGCATTTCTCAATTTCTATTTCCATTTGCATAAATGAGTATGAGCATGAATAATAAAATAGCTGACATAATTAATACTTTGCCTACAAGGGCAGAGCCTTTCTGATTCACACCGCTATTATCGGCGCCTCTGCCCTCTACCAAAAATACCTGCTGTCATTATTCTGCGTGTTCTTCCAGAGTTTTTCAGACTCGTATAGATCCAGAGAAAATAGGCAGGTGGTTTTTTTTTTTTTTTCATAAATGATGTTATACCGTTTGTTTCTCTCTCCGTGTAGTAGGTATATCTTACTTTACCGTGTGAAAGCTGGTGTTTACTCATCCATATCCTTACAGGTGCTGCTCAAGTCACTGCATTTTTTTTTCACTAATACAAACAATGATAAAAAACTAATACCCTGTGGCGAATAGGTGGGTGCATTTTTCTAAGGTAGATACTAATAAGTGGAATTACTGAGTTAGCTAATTGGTGTTTATTTTAATAGGTGTTACCAAATTGTTCCAGGCAGTGCCCATGCCAAATTGCATACCTGTATAGAGTACACGTTCACAGGGTCATGCACCACAATGGTTCAAAGCACAAGGTCTGAGGTCAAAGTGCATGCCAACGCTTACTAGTTCTGGGACCTTGGTCAAGGCTCTATTTCCATGCCTCAGCTTCCATCAGGACAGAATAACAGTACAGTGTTTCCTCATGGTAAGTTGTTCTGGGGGCTATTGGAACATGCTTTTTTTTTTTTTTTTTTTTTGGTTTTTCGAGACAGGGTTTCTCTGTAGCTTTGGTGCCTGTCCTGGAACTAGCTCTGTAGACCAGGCTGGCCTCGAACTCCCAGAGATCCGCCTGCCTCTGCCTCCCGAGTGCTGGGATTAAAAGCGTGCGCCACCACCGCCCGGCTGGAACATACTTTTTTTGATCAATACCACCTTCACTGGCTTCTGGTCGAGCTTCAAATTGTCTTACCAAAGGAGCTCAGAGTTCCACCCCCAAGTTCCCCTCTGAGTCAGGATTTTTCCAGACCCAGAGGTTAAATGCCTGCTGGGCTCATTTTCCTCACACTTCTGTGTTGCTCTGTGATGTGAAGCCAGCGGGGCCCTGGGTGACGGGCCACCAGGGTCTGTTTGTGCAACAGTCTTGGCTAGTGTAAACAACCGAGTGTACACTACAACATCTAAGAAGCTGCAGGGAATGGGAAGACATTCTTGGAAGAGACGGATTCATTAATATTTACAAAGGAAAATACTTCCACCCTGATCCCAGGTGTAAGACCATCCCTAGGGGTTACAGGACCAGGGTAAACAGCACAAAGGCAAGCTCCCCCAAAATGCTTTCATGCATAGCGAATGGGGGAAACGAACAAACATCAAAGACAACCTGGAGAGGGAAAGGAAGTTGAAAGAACTTGGTAGCTGCAGGATGTAACTTTCCTCTGTTACTGGAAAGAATCTCGGAATTGAACAGACATAAAAATGTGTTAGGATTAGTTAACACTGAAACCAACTTGAGAGACTCTCAGACTCCTGGCCCTGCTTCCCTGCCACCAAAGGAGGAAAGACAAAGGGAAGAATCTGGGAGTCCTATATGGGCAAGTGTCTCAAAGCCTAGCTGCTTTCAAGGGGTCATAAGTATACTAAATGGGTTCTTTTAGGCAAATTTATTTTATAAGAAAAAGAACACTGCTAACCAGAGAGATTAATGACCTGCTTAGGTGACACAAACAAACAGTGCCTTATGACAAAGCCTGTGTGCTGAAGTTTACGAAGCATCAATTCCTTCTCAGGAAGCTGCTTTGTACTTTAGTCTGCATCAGCATAATTGGTGGTTAAGAGCAAAGGCTGGGACAATCACCAGCCTTCATTTAATCCCAAGTCCTATGCTCTGAACTTCCTCTTAAACAGTTGACCACAGGGCAAGACCCATTGGTCCTCAAAATAAGTCCAACTTTGTATTGCGCCATTTAAGTTAATATAGTCCTCGTGCGTTTGGTGACACTGAATGAACCACTTAAGCTCAATGTTCATCTCTTTCCAGCTTCTTTGTAACAGATGATATAAGGCCAACTGGTCTACCAATCACTCAGCTTTTCAACATGGAGTGGTGAGAAATTCTACCCTGAATTTTATACAAGCTTCAGTGTTTCTTGATTTTACATGGCTTTTTTTTTTCACTATTCCTTAACTTTAACTTGCTTTTTCTTTATGCTTCAATTTACTCTCTTTGTCATTTTGCCTCAGATTTTAGTTTGTGGAAGGAAATATGCTAGCTAAATTTTACTGAATCATAGCAAAACACAGCTGTAGTAGGAAATTTCTGCAAAATTGAAAGCTTATGTATTCATTTCATAAGTGGTAGCTGGTGTGAACATTCCCCGGGGAAACTGGGGTGGAGTGTGAGGACAGGAAGTGTAGGAGTCATGCCCCAGTGTTTGCCATTCCCATATGTAACTCTTGCTGTATAGAACTGGCTTTACTGTGTTCACAAGTGGCGCACATCACAGGCAAGAGAACAGAGTGAGGAGCCAAACTGGCTCTCTAGCACACACGATAATTTTCCTGCCTCTGAACTACTCATCTTAGTGTTAGTGCCATATAGCTCAGTCCTGAGTGGAAGGTGGAGCATTTCCAGTAGATGTTCTTGTACCACACAGCTTTCTTGAATATAGCCGGTGTTTAATTCTTACTCTGGTCTCCACCAGGAATAAGAATACTGGAAACAGAGTAATAAAATATCTGACTGATGACAAAATTATCGTTCTCAGGACAAAGGAATTCCTTATCACTGCCTCCTACTTCTGCTCTTCCTCCTCTTCCCACAGAAAGATCTTTTTTCCTTAACATCCTGTCTCTGCTATATAAATGAGTTCCCTCCCACCAAGTTCAGAATGCCTGGGTCAGCTAGGAGAGTTTTGTTATATACATCCTAGGAACATCTGTGTCCATATGTTGCCTGGAGGAGCAAGAAAACTCTCACCATGGATAAATAGAGATATAAAATAGAAGAATACAAAAGAAAAAACATTCACAAGGCATTGAGAGCTAGAAGGGGTGATTGCAATTATGAAAAGTCAAGTCGTTCCTTTTCTATATATGGAAAGTGGGTGTAAACCAGTCAAATATATTACCCCAAATGCAAGGTAAAAAGCTTAAACTATCTGATCTCTCCAGACAAGCATCTGCCATTGTTATTACAAAATGCCTTCCATGTTCAATTAAGATATGTATTTGTAGCACATCCGCTCTCACCAGGAGGGCACAGGGCATTTCCATGCCACAGGGATTTTTACTAAAATTCTCACCTTTGTTTCCATTCCCCCTCAAGAAAGCTGAAGCAAAGTAAAGAACTACATATAAACGATAAATCAAAAACCCAGCCATGAACCTACCGCTATCATTTTGCCAAATGGACATGGTATCAAATCATCCTCTGCTCATGCCTGTCTACCCATAGATTAGCTCTCAGACCTCATTGGAGAAGTTTCTTTCTCCATTGGATGATGATGGACACAGAAGCACATAGCTGATCAAAGCATATGGGGAGGGGGATGTCTGTAGAGTACTCAGACACAAAATAAGACATCTCTATTGTGAGCCCTCACTCCAAGGCTCAGGGACCATTTTTGAAGAGGAAGCAGAAAGTCTGTAAGGGCTACAGGACTGGAGTGAGCAGCATCTTCTGGATATGACAGGATACTGCACTCGGGAACCCCGGGCAGCTGTGGTGGCCTGCACACACTCAAGCCAGTTAATATGCAGCATGAAGTGGGGGAGACTCACAAACCGCCATCCCCAGCTGTGGAGATATAGCCAAGTGATGGCTTCTGGGGAGGGAGAGACACTTTTTTCTTTAACGATGTGGCCCTCTGATATGTTGGCATCGCTTTAGGGGATGAGCCCACCCTCGTGAGTATCTGGGCAGCACAAATTGTACTTTGGGGGGTATTTTTTAAAGAGAAGAAAGAGGACACGAAGATGGGAAGGGTTAGGTGGGGTCTGGGAAGGGTTAGGTGGGGTCTGGGAATGGTTAGTGGGGTCTGGGAAGGGTTATGGGGTCTGGGAAGGGTTAGGTGGGGTCTGGAAAGAGTTAGGTGGGGTCTGGGAAGAGTTAGGTGGGGTCTGGGAAGGGTTAGGTGGGGTCTGGGAAGGGTTA
>NC_022020.1:22111736-22157062 GCF_000317375.1 Microtus ochrogaster
ACATGAAATTCTTAGCAAATTAATTAAGATATTGCATTGAAATAAAAACAGTTTTGAAAACTTGAGTGGAGAAAGGACTCCTTGGTTCCTTTCTCCTCCGCTTCCCACCTCTGTGGATAGATTTTCCCTCCCATGAGTCTCTGACAGCTGACTCCCAGAGTCATACAAGGTGACATTGAGTGTGAATTGCTGAGACTAAGAAGGTGATCACTGAAAGGTATTCCTAGTACTTCTGATCACAGTTCAGATAGCATGCCACTTGGAAACCTTCAACCAAGGACTCATTCTAAACTAAGATAGCTGTCTTTGGCTGCTAGGCACTCACGACACTAGCCAGACACTACCTCTAATTACCTTTAAAAAAAAATCCCAGGCACAATTTAAGTGTGCAGTGAAATATCTATCCACAGGAGGGAAAACAGTAAAAGACTTGGAAAGATGTTACTTTCAAAAGAAAAAAAAAAAAGGATGCCAAAGTAAAAAGCAACATTTCAGTCAGGGGTGAGTGTGTCAGGGCGGCTGAGCTCCATTGCATCTCTGTATAAATTAGGAAATCAAAGCCAGAAACTTGCCACAAGGTACAAGGAGTGGAGGCAGGGGGCAGCCTTTAAAAGGGCAATGCTAATAGGCTCAGGGATCCATAGGGTTCCAGAGCCAGGCACAGCCTTGCCCCCTGCTGGCTCACCTGGCTCTTCACCTTCCTCACCTGTCCTTACTTATTTTTCCCAGGTCTGAAAGAGGAGGTCGAACCAGGCCACGCTGAAAACAGAATGATTCCAGGAACCTTACTGAGAAGTCCAAAAATATCTGCCAGCACACAGGCAACTATCTGAGCAGGCTTTTCTAACCAGGTCATTCTACAACCAACAGTATCCCGGTGTGGATTCTTGGGACACTGAATGTGACTAGCCAAATAAGTGAGAAGCAATACACGGGCCATAGTGAACATGCTGGTGACGTTTTTTCTCCTCATCGGTTTGGTTTTATAGGACCACACAACTTTCTTTGAGCTTTTGGGTGTTTGTGCTAATTTTCAAGACAGGCAAATTACTCCGGAGACTTACGTATGATCCTATTACACCAAAGTTGCACAACCATGTCAAAGGGGAAAACTAGGCTGTAACGAAATCCTTCTAGGAATCCAGGAATGAAGTTTCCTGAGTGTGGCCCAAGATGAAGTCACCTTACGCTAGATTCTGCGCTGTCATAGCTGATTGAAGGCACTAGGCAGAGAAGGACACTCAGGGAGAGAACACCTTTGCTGTGCACTCTCTATCAACACAGAAGATGCTACCCCCCTCTGCCCATCTCCTTCAGAAGACACTGAAAACCTTGGTGTCTCCATGGTCACTGTCAACATTTCACCAACACCTGCCGTGTGTTTCTTTGAACTATTTCCTTCATTTCTACCTTATTCCCTGTGCTATTTGCATTTTAATCCTGGGTCTCACCAGCTGACGCTTGATTGCTGCAGAAATCACTTTGCAGAATCCAGTCTCTTCCTCCTTCAATCCATCCTAACTCAGCTTGCCATCAGTGTTAAAGTGAAAGGCACCTTTCCCGATGAAAGGAGACAGAGACCCACATTGGAACACCGGACAGAAATCTCAAGGTCCAAATCAGGAGCAGAAGGAGAGAGAGCACGAGCAAGGAACTCAGGACCGCGAGGGGTGCACCCACACACTGAGACAATGGGGATGTTCTATTGGGAACTCACCAAGGCCATCTGGCCTGGGTCTGAAAAAGCCTGGGATAAAACAGGACTCGCTGAACATAGAGGACAATGAGGACTACTGAGAAGTCAAGAACAATGGCACTGGGTTTTGATCCTACTGCACGTACTGGCTTTGGGAGAGCCTAGGAAGTTTGGATGCTCACCTTACTAGACCTGGATGGAGGTGGGTGGTCCTTGGACTTCCCACAGGGCAGGGAACCCTGATTGTTCTTTGGGTTGGTGAGGGAGGGGGACTTAATTGGGGAAGGGGGAGGGAAATGGGAGGCGGTAGCGGGGAAGAGACAGAAATCTTTAATAAATAAATTAAAAAAAGAAAGGCGCCTTTCCCCATTTTTCTGCAAAGTAATCATGAATATGGTATAGATACCTTATATATTTTAATTGTATTTCATGCTCCTCACTGGCATATGATACTATCATTTATAAAAAAAAACAAGGCAAAGAACAGTTACATTAACACTAATGGATAATTCACTTGAAAATGCCTTGTATTTCAGAAGTACTAGTCCAATGTAAAGATTTAAAAAAATCAAGAACATTTGGGAAATATTTATAAAATGCTTTATGCATAATTTTATGGTTCAATTCTCATAAAAGTTTCAACAATAAACCCAGTGGAGATGGGGTCAAGATGGTGTCCTGAGAACATGAGATTGCATCTATTTCTGCTCTAAGCCGAGAATCTGACAGAAAAAAAAAAACTTAACATCAAGAAAACCAAAATAAGAATTTTCAAAAGAAAAAGGATGGGAAAGGAATAATAACGAAGCAGAAGCCTGGAGTGCTTTGAGAAATGACTTCCTCTGTAAAGGGGAAATGCCAAGCAGACCTAGAACTTAGACACAGTAGCTAGAGAGGAGGAAGTATTTTCTCAACCCGTGGCCATGATGGTGGGTTTAGGCTCTACTTTAGGACAGCCAGGCGTTTGGTGTCTATTCCCCAGTTCTCTGGGTTGGTCCATTGTGTTGTTTTTATTACTATGAAACGTGTTCTCTGACGATGTAAATAGCACACTCTGAATACACTCATCCCTCCCACAGTTATCTCCATCCATCCGAATCAACTCACCCTTCTCTCCACAACCTTTCTCCCACATCTGGGTCTTTTTCTCTTGCTTCATGATTCATTTAGCTTAACTGGGGCAGTCTGTGTCGCCATGTTTGAAACTATCCATCCGAGCCTGTGGCGTCACCAATGAGTACCTTCTTAAAGACAATGACTCTGCCTTTCACAGAACCTACCAGTGTCCAATAGTTCAGCAGGAAGGGTGTCTTGACTAATCTTGTTTGGCACCTGACCACATGGAATCAATTAAACCCCAAGCAGACGGGCACATCTGTGAGATATTTTCTTGAGTGGATCATCTGAAATGGGAGACGAAGAGGGCCCACCCTACATCTAGGCCACACCTTCTGGTGGCAGCCCACACAAAAAGACATGGAAGAAGAAAGGTTTTTGTCTTTTGGGGTTTTTTGCCTTTTTTGCCTGCTTGCCCTCACTCTTTCTGGCGAGTTCATCTATCCTTTGCTGAGACATTCATTTACCAATATTAGAACCCACTTCTTTGGGATTCCAAGATAGACTGAAGACCTGAAAACCTTCTGAGACATCCAGTCTGATCAACTACTGGATTCTTGACCTTTCTATCAAGAGAAGCCATTGTTGGACTATCTGGACCACAGCCTGTAAGTCATTCTAATAAATCCCCTTTTAACACATATTCATTCAATCTATTCTGTTCCTATAGTGAAGCCTGACTAACACAGAGGGGTCTGGTCCCATGAACCTCCATCAGTGACAGATTGTTGACAGGGCCAGTCTTGAGCAGGTCTAGAGTAAGTAACCACAGCTGCTATGAGTTCATGATTACGTTAAGGGCGTCATGCCCAGAAGATGGTGTAACCTAGTCCTTGTCACAGGCTTTGCTTGTATGGGATGCTCGGGTTAGAAAGTCATGGTAATGACGGCTGATGCTTAAGAATGGTGGTGATGCTGAGCACCAATAGAAACAGAGGGCATGACCTGAGGGATTCAGGGCAGGCACATCTTTTTATTTCCCCAGGGCTGGCTAGGCTCCATTCTGCTCTGTGTTCCACGTGTCTTCTGCACATCTCCCTTGTATCAATTATCACGTTGTATTATGTTTGATGGCAGACAGAGCCCAAAACATAACTGTGTCATTTTATGGTTAGCTTTCATAACCATGATACTACAGCAGCTGTTATATTACCACTGTGAACAATTTGAAGAGCATCTCACTGGATTATCTTAATCTCCACTCTGAGAAACACTTTGTTTTCGATTTAGGAACTTAGTCAATTACAATAGGTATGGAAAATATTGGTTAAAGACCATCCTAATGTGACCAAGCAAAAGTCTAAACATCTTACCGAAAGAACACTTTAATTAACAATGGGAGGAACATCCTAGAAAGTTACTGTGGTTTTGATTATATATATATATATATATATATATATATATATATATATATATATATATATATATATATATATATATATATATATAATGACTCCTTATTGCCATTCAAATATCACATAAAATAAATTATATGGTTCATCTACAGAGTAATTTTATTTGCCTTTTCAGTATAGTGTGTTTTATTCCATTATTCTAAACAGTCATGGAAACTGCATATTTTTAAGGAATTAGTATGATTTTGAGAATTCATTTTTATCAGTACAAATGCATTAAATCAAAACATAACCGCAAATAATCAGCCCAACAGAATACATTGTTTGAAATCTCCATTGGATCCAGGTCCTCTAGAAAATTGCAGTTGGTGAGCTCTCCACATTTTAGACAAGACCTAAAACTCCTGGGCAAGGGACAACGGTCTTTGACTCAGCAATATTGACATAAAAGGTGATCAATTTGTCTCCAATAGCCGGTGAGTTGATAAGCGGTTGGTACTTGTGGGTGCAGGAAATGGATTGTCCTTGAAATGCTACCAAAGTTAAGTCAGATGTCAAGGAAGCCAGGTGAGTGTGGCTGTCTCCTTCATTATGCAAGAGAAGGTAGCTGCAGCTCGCTCTGAGGTGTGAGGAGAAGGAGTAAGGATAGTCTCAGTCCCGTGATTCAGGGCTCCAGGATATGGTGTCATCTCAGGGCAGCAAGACTCAAGGGATGGAGGATCATCTGGCAGAAAAACTGCAAAAGCACAAAGCCACCGAACAAGGAAAAGCTGGAGAGTAAAGTCAAGCCCTGGTGAGAAACTGAACAAGGTAAATCCGGTTCCAATTATCAGCTGTGCTTCCCCAAGATGGCTCAGACACATGGACAGTAGGCTAGTCCTGGCTCCTGTCTAGAAACCCGTGGGGCTGCCATCTGGGATCCTCTTTGCCAAGGGGACTGTTTGGACTTCCCCATACCGTGGCTGCTAGCTCCAACTGTATGTTCCAAGAAACAAGGAGTCTCTTAATGCCTGCGTCCAGAAACTAGGGCGTTATGGTTTCTTGTAAATTCTATTGTTCAAGGAGCCATGGTTATCATAAAATTCCAAGGGAATGGGACCCAGATTGCACTTCCTGAAGGTCCATCAAACAACCACAGCATCCTTGGTTTGCCACACACCTCAATACTTAACATGTGTAATTCTACACATTGTAACATTTTCATAAACACAAAGGATTGATAATAGCTAAATTACTGTGATCCTGGATAAGTAAATTAATTTTATAAAACAAAATACTACATAGCCATAAAAATAAATGGAGATGCTTTAATGTAATGTTATATAAAATGCAATTTTTTTAAGTTTTAGGTTAATTGACTATAATTCATATAACATAACATTCAGCATGTGAGCCATTTGGAAATACATAAAGTGAATTCCAGTGTATTTGACTCAGTGCCCAGTTGTTACCACTATCTAATTCTAGCACCCAAGCATCATTTCTGAAAGACACACATCACAGAGTGGTAATCAGTCCCCACTCTGCCCACCCTCAGGCCCTGACACTGGCCCATGACATGGA
The DNA here is from genome assembly GCF_000317375.1 of Microtus ochrogaster. Lineage (NCBI taxonomy): Eukaryota > Metazoa > Chordata > Mammalia > Rodentia > Cricetidae > Microtus > Microtus ochrogaster. Next base: position 22,117,467 of record NC_022020.1, read on the forward strand.
GACTTATTAATTATGAAAACTCAGCCTTAGTTTAGGCTGCTTTCCAGCTAGCTTTTCTGCCCTTTAACTTAAATTAGCCTATTTCTATTAATCTATGTGTTGCCCTAAGGTTCATTCACCTCATCTACATCCTGTTCATCCTGCTTTCTTGCTTCCTCCATGTAAGACTGGCTAGGCACCCACCAGATTGGCTGCCTGGCTCCTCTTTTTTCTCTGCTGCCCAGCCCTGCCTATCCTTTCTCTGCCTAGCTATTGGCTGTTCAGCTTTTTATTAGATCAGTCGGGTGCTTTAACAGGCAAGGTAAAACACCAACACATCTTCACATGGTTAAGCAGATGCAGCCTAAACGAAAGCAACACACCTTTACATAATTAAACAAACGCAGCAGGAACAAATGTGACACATCTTTACATAATTAAACAATTATTCTACAACACAAGCAAATGTAGCACAGCTCTACTTAGTTAGATATTCTAGTCCACGAGTGCTTGCATCCTTGCTTCCTTAAAGGCTACTAGAGATGAAAACTTAGAAGAGTTTGACATCCTCGGCTCATTTCAGCATGGGGCCAGAGTGTCAAACCAGAGAGTCTCAGCGTCCAGTGGTGTTCAAGGGGTCTTGATCACACAGCTGCACATTCTCACACAGTGCATCTAGAGAACCATAAGTTAAGCTGCTAGCTGATGTTGCTACTGAACAAAGAAGATGGATACAGGCACGGAGGTGTTTGGGCTTTGCTTTTTATTATTGCTATAAAACATCATTTGCTGATGGACCCACTGAATAGACAAAGGTCATAGATGGATTCTGTTTTTCAAAAACAGTGAGCTATCACTGCAAACTTCACACAAAATATACAGATATCCAGCTTTACTTAAAATTATGAAGGGAAGTGACAAGTCCCAGTCAATGGCCACAATCAGGTAGAGATGGCTGACAGCTGCTGTTTGGGACAAATCAGAAACACCAGAGCCTAGTATAGGAGTGGGTTGGCCTATTTTACTAATAAATTAGCAACTGGCTCCTGACTGCCCCAGACATCAGAAGTCTCTGAGGAGAGAGTGTAGATGTTTGGCTTCTAACCATGCTTCATGGACAAAACCTTCTAAATGAAAAACTATCTCATCGAGTGTTTTTTTTTTTTTTTTGCAACAGTCTTGATTTTTCTCCACACAAAATGAATAATGGTTGCTACCCCTAAGGATCCAGCAAGTGAGCAAAAACTATAAGGTTTTTGAGTGGGTGAATAATAGCCGGGTCTGACTATTTTGAAGAATGTCCAGATAGTTCCAGTCACGTGGCAAATGGCCAGTATGTACTGGATCTCATTAGTACACATGAGCTCACTGAGAATATGGCCAGAGTGACTGGAAAGCCATGAGAGGGGAATAATCTCAGAAGTAAAATTATTTCAAAAGCATAAATCTATATTCATGTGTATATCTTCCTCTCAGAAGATATATATATCTTCTGATATGATATGTTTATATCATATCTCTCAAATATGGACTCTGTACTGACAGTGATTAGGGAGAAAGGATATTTACAAAGGTGAAGCCAGGGAAGCAGAGAGATGCTTGAATGGCCCCACATAACACCATGCCTGAAGGCTCAAACTCTAAAGCCAGGTGAGGAAAGAACACACCAAATCACGAGGACTCTTTCCGTGAGGAGCAATAGATTAGTTTGGAAGGGATATGCTTTGAGAAATGTGAACAAGCATGAGTAAGGTAAACAAAATGCGCTCAAATACATCAGAAGAGGTAGCAAAGGCTAAAAAGGGGGCCAACGAGCAGCCTAATGCTAACCAAATGCAAGTCTATGCAAGTGAATTTCTTGATGGAGAACTGTATTTCTGCAGCTGAGTCAACATGGGCCAAAATAGGAATTAGAATACCTGTAATTGGCTGAAGATTCCAGCGCCAATGGAGTGAGATCCTGCACGTGCCACTCAGCTTCAGTGTCACCTCTAGAGGTAGACTACTGACCTTGGACCACCATCAATAATACAGGGGTATTAGGCAGCTTACAGCCACAGCAACCCATCATAATCAGAGATTCTTGAGATTCTTTAGCATGAGATTTATAATTAATATATCAAAAGTGTATTTTCCTTAATGAAATCAATGGTTTAATTAGCACAAAAGTTTTAAATATATTTTAAAGGTTAAATTAAATTGTCATCAATAAGTATAACCTGGGGGGGGAATATTACATAAATGAGTAATCTAGGCTGTATGATTTCGAGACCAGCCTGGTCTAGAAGAGCTAGTTCCAGGACAGGCTCCAAAGCTACAGAGAAACCCAGTATCAAAAACAAAAACAAAAACAAAAAAAACCTTAAGTTTGTGACAGTTTGATATTTTTATACTAACAATAAGATATAAGATTCTCGAGAGGACCGTAGCCTGAACCCTTAGGGATGGCCTTTGTGTTATTTAAGATGCACACAGACACATACACTAGAGACATGGAGGGTATGGCAACTTCAAAGCTCTGCAGGGGAACAGGTAAGCTTTACAGAGCCAGGAGAGCAGCTGGGACAGTTTGCGTCCCAATCCAGCAGGCTAGAAGACCCGGGAAGAGGTGATGCTGCAGCTCCAGTAAAGACAAAAGGCAGCCACCATCCCAGATACAGACCATCCAGTGGAGTGACTTCCCCTTACTGTCGTTCCACAGGGAGAGGAGAGCCACTTTCTGATATAGTCAGGCCTTCAAGCCATGCATGGGTTGAGGCCCTCACATATCAAGAAAGTCAATAAGTTTATGTATTCTGCCAATTTAAATGCCAATCAGAGCCCAAACCTCACTCACAGAAACTCTCAGAATAGCGTCTGGACAGACATCAGGACAGTCTAAGGTCATGGCCACAGTACAAATAAAATCAACTACCATAAGGCTCAGCTTGACCCTGAAGAGTCCTGTCTCAGTGCCAGTGCGTTGATGGCTGTCTGGGCCGCTGTTTGGAGCAGCAGGCTCCTGCTCCTCGGCTGGCTATGCCTGCTTGAGTAAACTGCTTGTAGAACTTGTGGTAGCAGCAACTAAAAGAGAAACAACACATTTTCCAAACATATATGTTTGTGATTTATTTACCATACATGCTAATGAGTGTTTGTTTAGTAAACAACTTTACAACAGAATCTGAGGTGCAAGCTGCTTTCAGTTATGTCCTGGAAGTAATTTGGAGAGGAAGTAGTTAACTCTAAGCTTTCTTAATTGTCTTTTGTATTACATTATCTACCAAACATGTGTGTGACCCACACATGGCCACGCTGTTGGGAAGGGCTTCCGAAGCTGTCTGTGTTCCAGCCATTGTCCCCTGACATCTAGGAGCAATGCATCCCAGTTGGCATCTAGGCCACATCACTATTTAGTAACATTTATCAGTGCTATTAACCTATATATGCTTAATTGGGCATCTCTAAGCTGGGTAAAGTAAAAGTATTTAACTCAAGTACAGTTGTCAAAATTAAAAATAACAACACCCTTAAACTGTTTATCTTAATGCCTTAGACACAGGAGAACTCGGAAAAAATCCCAAGTGAGGAAAAGATGTATTTCAGTTAGTTTTAGGGTTTTATTTGTTTGCTTTGATTTGTTGTCTGTTAACTGATTGTCTTATACTTCTATTATCATAGGAAAGTAAGAATAAAAGTAAAAATATTTTTTTAAAAGACACTTTATTATAGGCTGAGAAACGATGTTTTACTGGCCCGAATGAGTGAGGTGGGGGTTAGTTAATAAATGATCAGGAAAGCCAGAGGAAAGAAAGGCTGGTTGGGATTTTTGTCACCATTCTAACAAATTACCAAAAGTTTCGTGACTAAATCAAGCACAGACTCATTATCTTATAATTGCAAAGGACAAACATCCAGCTGGGTATTCCTTAGCTATAACCAAGGTATCCCAAACTGCATCTCTCTCTCCAAATGCTTGTTCAAGTCATTAGAAGAAATTTAGGCAATTACCAGTTATGTAGCCAAGTGCCACACTCCCCGACTAGCTGTAGTCTAAGCGCCGTTCTAGGGGCCAACTGCACGTAAAATAACGTGTGCTCAGGAGATGTCTCTTGTGGGGACACTGTTTGGTCCCACACAAGATGACAGAGGGGCAGGTAGAGCCCTATTAACCCTGTCGGACTTCACATCTTCTCCTGTAATCCCTGTGTCTTCCCTTAATCCCTACCAACTTTCTCTCCACAAATGGAGACAGTTGAAAGGATTCAAGTAGAGGCAGAAACAAGAGCAGAGTAAAGGTGGACGATAAAGGATGATTGTTGGGGTGAGGGTTCTCAGGGGCCAAGGTGTAGCACGAGTTCTGATGGTCTTAAGAATAAAACCTCAGAGCCAGCTATCAGGGGGAGAAAGCTGAAGGATCAGAGAAGCAGAGCTGCCAGCCACTAGAGCTCTTACCTCTTCCAGTGCTCAGACCAAAGGGGTGACCCTGTCTCTATGAATCCTCAGACTGCCCTGAGCTCCTGTCTCCTCCCACCTTATATTCCTCTTTCTGCCCAGACATATCACTCCTGTCTCTACCTCCCTAAGGCTGGGATGAAAGGCATGTGATCCTAAGTGCTGGGAGCACCTTTGTGTGGGCTCTTTTTCTCTTTTAGACAGATTCAAACACAGGGAGGACTTGAACTCATAGAGATCCATCTGCCTTTGTCTCCCAAGTGCTGGAATTAAAGGTGTGTGCCACCCCTACCTAGCCTCTAGGTAATGGCTTAACTCTACACTCTTTCTTCAGGCAAGCTTTATTTGTTACGGCATAAATACAAAAGCCCCACACCGAAGAATACTGGGTGGGTAGAGAATTAGCCACAGCCATCAGATCTGGTTGCCTATAGGCACTCAAGATGCCATGAAGTCTCAGGCTGGAACACAAGCACACTCAGATATTAAGATGTGTTAAAGCACAGGCCACACATTTTTAAAAATTCTCTGTATATTCTTCTCCTTCTGGCTCCTAAGGCTAAAATGAATTGCTGATATTAATACCGCATGTGTGATCTCCGTTAAAACGGGATCTATAAGAAGCTGAAAAACAAAATCCACCTTTTTAAAGTGTAAAATGATACTGAGCTCCACAGGCCTTGCTTCTTAAATGACTTCCTCTCTAATTACATGTTTACTCTAAGAGGTAATGTTTCCCATTGGAGTTCTTTCTTGTTTTGTGTATTTTATGATAGACCCACGTGTCTGGGGAGAGACTTTAGGGAAGCCTGTTTGAAGCCGGTACTGCAAGACTTACCTGAGCTGCCTCGTTCTTTGACTTACGATGGGAGTGACCTTGGGAGAACACCCTGCCAGGATGGCGTGATCCTGGAGCAGAGGAAAGAGAGATGTCTCCTTCAGGAAGAGCAGTCTGGAAATACCTTGTGAAGCCTGACAATCTGACCCTCTGACCCGTTTTTAGGCCTGTCTCCATTGCCTTCTTCTGGCCGTTCATCACAGAGCAAGAACTTTGCCCCTGCCATTGTTTCTACTCGAATGTAGTAAAGCAATTCAAGGAGGATGACTCAGATAGACTGGGCACATCCGATCTAAGCAATAACACCCATCTGCCCTGCTGGAGTACCAGGCAACCAAAGAGTTGGACTTTAAACTCCAAACACTTAAAACACAGATGCCACGGAGGAGAAGAGACAGCTTCATCAGCCACTCGCTCGTTAAACGGGAATGTCTGAATCAGAAGTCTTTGCAGAGCTGGGCATTACAAGAAGACTCATAGAGAAGAATTGTGAGGCCCAATGTCCCCTGTTCTGTGTACTTCCTTTGCTGTGAAGCTCCTTAGAATTTTCCCTTCGTAAACATCCCATTCGCTATTCAATTTTAAAATAACACTTTCCCTAAAAGCATTTTAAAATGAAGATCCTTTGAGACAGCCATCAAAAGAGAATAAATAATGTTCTCTGTCAGAAGCTGTCGTTAAACAACCAGCAACAGAAAAATAAATAAGTAAGCCTCCTAGTTACTTTTCTCTGGATTGTTTTTCAGAAATATATTAGGAAAAAAAATCAATTTGGGTAACATAGAATGTCATGCAATATATGTATATATATGATGACTTATGTCCAAATAACATTCCTTAGACCACTAGATTGTTCCCAGGCTGTCCTCCAACATCTCTTCACATTGTGGATAAACCAATGGTACGATCCAAAAATACTATTCAGAAACAACCAAGGAAAGATGGCTGTTGCTTCTGGGGCATTCAGATTAACTCTTACTGTATTTTTAGTAAGTAGAAGCCATTTTCAGTTGGTAAAAGGAACTCTATCTTGCTTTGCTTTCTTGGCCTCACATGCCAATTTCATCAACCGTGAGTGATGACAGAAATAAAGGGGGAGAGTGAAGCATGGGTACCAGTTTGGCAGCACCCCATCACTTACACCATGAGTACCAAAGCAGTTCTGAGGACCACACCAGGAAATAGAGAGCCACAAGCAGTCTCAAGAGAGGAAAGTGATGTTTGGGGGCAGTGAGCACTCAAATCTTCCACTTTGTCAAACAAAAGAAAATCATTGTACCCTCATAAAGTAATGAATCAGTCATCATTTTATATGTACTGAAAGACTGCAAGATAAAGTCACAAGCATAGTAGAAACTCCCCCTTTGACTGTTTGTATCCATACCACCGATCAAATTTCATTTATTGTTTATTATTTTATACTGCCTTGTTCGGGAAATATGTGTTTTGTGGGGAGGTGTCTGCTTGTGTGTGTGCGCGCGTGTGCCTGCGTGTGTACGTGTAGAGGTGCATACCCATGTGTACACACATAAGCCAGAGGAGGGCATCTGGCAGCCTGCTCCATCACTCTGTCTTATCCCTTGAGACAAGATCTCTCACTGATTCTGGTACTAAAGTGATGCCGACAAGTCCCAGAGATACTCCTGTATCTCTACTGTAACTGGGTCACAGGCACATGTACCCCATACCTGGATGTTCACGACTAGTGAATCACAGCTTAACTAGTACTACTAACACTGCGGCTTCCTTTCTTATTCCTCTGCTCTCCCTCTAGAGCCTACAACGTTCAGTCGTACCCTGAACCACACAACCCCATGGGCCTCGCCTTTACTTCCTGTCCATCTTCTAGGACTGCATCCTGAGATGCTCTCGGGACTTCTGTGCTGAATACTCTGAACAAACCACCCTGAGCAAACCAGTCTGTCTTTCCCTTGACCTTTCACCTGTCCACAGCACTCCTTACATGGCATTACATGCTCACGTGTGTGCACGTGGAATCATATAGTAATACTCAGACCATCCTTTCCCTCTCAAAGCGTGAGGAGACTTCTTGGCAGAGCAGGGTTTGCTGTAAACTCTTTGACCACGTGGTTAACATTTTGAGGTGAAATTTGAAACCAACTTTGTAATAAACCTGTATCCTTCTCATAGGAGCCTTGCTGTTTAGACAGGTACTCTTAGCAGGGAAGGGCAAGAGTCGGAGTGTCAGCAAGGCTAGTTAAGCTACTCTTGTAACAGAATCAAATTTCAGCTGCACAAAAGAAAAATAGTATTTCTAACAATTAAAGCCTTGTTACCAAACTCAGGCTTGAGAATGCAGCCAGAGCTGGATCTCAGGAGGCAGAGGCAGGCAGGTATCAGCGAGTTGGAGCCCCGCCTGGTGTGCAGAGTGAGTTCTAGGACAGCCAGAGCTACAGTGAAACTGGATCTCAAACAAACACAGACGAAGGATGCAGCCGGGAGGCCTCAGTTCTCTCCTGTTCTGCTTCCCTCCGCTGTCACCCACCACACACCATCCGAAGTGCGAGTTCTAGACTTTGCAGCTTCACACTCTAAAGGAACCCTGGCTGACCTCTCGAAGATGTTCAAAGACCAGATGAGGTGGGGCATCTCAGCCATCCTGACGAGTCCAGGGTGACAAGGGGTTCCTTTAAGCCACTGGAGTATGACCTCTCACCACAGGGAGGGACAAGAGAAGAGGACAAAGCTCCAGCTGTCTGCCACAGAGAAAAATTTCACAGACTTGGGAAGCAGTCAGACAGTTCAGGTTGTGGCTACTCAGACTGGAAACCTGAGCACAGAAGATGAAGACGGCCAAGAGTCTGCCCTGCTGAGGCCTTTCCTGGCAGTGAAAAACGGATGGTATAGTCCGAGTTTGGCTATTTATTGTTTATCATTTGCTGCTGTCTACTGGAGTCAGATATTCATACTCTCTGTAAGACGCCCCAGGGCTGGAGGAATGTCTGGGTAGTTAAGAGCGTACCCTGCTCTTGCAGGCACTGCATCTGGTCCCCTGTCCCTACATCAGGTGACTCACAAGTGCCTGTCATTCCAGCTCTGAAGGATGGTCAGCTTCTGGTCTCTGGGGCTCCTAGACTCACATGAACACATGTACACATACTTAAAAATAATAGGATCAAATCTTGTTTTTAAGTTCCTGGGATAAGGAGATTAAGACGTCAACATATGAATCTAATGGGAGACTGGCCACAGTTGAGTCCACAGATTAGGAACAGATACCTTTTAAACCAGGTACAGTATTTTAGCTATTACCACAGCAGTTTCCTAAAGCGGCCAGGACACTGTCTCGTCTCTGCACACAGAGCCACCGTCTTAAGTGAATGAGGTTAACACAATGTGTACCTGTGAGTCCTGACCAATCCCTAGGAAGACAATGTTCCACAAGCTGACACTTGCACTGTTCTAGTGTAACACAGTTGTGAGCTGCTGACGCCCACGTGGGCAGAGCAGGCTGGGGTGGAAACAGCCACCTCACAATGAAGAGCAGCAACCTGCGCTTTGCATCATTAGTGAGATGGAGAAGAAGTTCAGTGTCCTGAAATCCAGCAGGATGGCCTGCAGCCTGAAGTGTACTTGGCTTTTTCCCACCAAGTTTATTTAAGTCCAACCGGAAATATCTCTGGCTGGTTTTACTAAGACAACTCTAGTTTTAAAATGTGTGGTTGAGATGCAGGCTGGCCAGACAAGAACTTACACTTTTGTATAAAATTCTGCTCAAGTTGACCCAAGTGCATATTGTATTAGCCCCTCACAGCCAATAAGATGATTGGCCCAGAAAATGCAATTCTGACTACGTCCTGGTAGTATTCAAGAAGAGACTTGCTAGAAACTGAAGGCAAATGAACCACTAAGGTTGACATGCTTTTCAGGACTGATGCGGCCCAGTGTGTTACCACATGAGATAAAATAGTAACCATGGGATGAGGTATAAAAAAGTAACCAATGGCATACAGCCTTAGAGTGAGGTTAGAGAAGGCAATAGGTCTTGGTCCAGAAATGTTGCCATGATTTAGGGTTAGATAGAAGTCAGCCTGCGGCTCTCTACATTGTAAAGCGATATTGATTGTCAACACCAACCTTCACTCAGACTCAATCTTTCATTTTATCTGTACTGCACTCGGTAGGCAATGGGTCTCAGCTACCCTTTAACTATTCCACAGTGAACCATCAATGTCAATGTCTTTTCCAAGTCCTCGCTCCCCTCCTCCCCACTTTCTCTGCACCCCAGGATAACTACAGTTCATTCCGAAGGAAATGGGTTGAGTTCCAAGTATATTTGCCTTTCTCAAGACTACACTGAAAGAAAATACCAGGCTGCTAAATAAACACACAGAATAGCAAGAAGGATAAGGGTGGGGTGATGAGTTTATAACACATTGAAACGTTCTATTTGCTCTAGTTTTTTTTTAGAGAAATGTGAATTTAAAAATTAACATATAGAGTGCCTAGACTCTAATATAATTTAAAATTTCCCCTTTTCCTCTGTGCTGATAAACAAATCACTCAGAACAAGGTGGGGAGCTACTGACTCATATTTTCGTACACCCTAAAAAAAGATGGGTTTATTAGTGGGTCTTTTGTTGACAAAAGCCAAGCCCACCACAATGTGAACTTTATACTACGTGAAGAGAAAATCTAATTAGCTGAAGCCTTAAACTCAAGAAGACCTGGAACGGTTCCTTATTGATTTCCTGGCTCTGCCTTTGACACAGCAACAGGTCTCCTGACATTACACAGGAAGTCCAATTCCATCAGAAGGATGGCTTTGTACACATGATACTTGCAGTTTGACCTTCTCGTCTGGATGAAGATATCATCCCCATCCCTGCACCAGAACACAAGAGGAAACACTCAGCAGCTACGGGTCATTTACAGCCAGGCATCAGGATGACTTCCTGCTTTCGTTGCACGCATCATGCGAAAGTTGAGAACTAAATAAGAAAACACGGAAATGTGAATTTGCTCATACACACTATTTTTTGTTCATCGAAAGGAACAAAGAAAACAGTTCAGGACTTTCCGAAAAGAAACAGCAATTGTTTCATCAATGAAGACTAACTCGATAACTCCTTCACGATCTTCTGCTCTTCCTTCCAGGTTATCACTAGTCCTGCCTCAGTGTGATGTCCAGTGTCAGTTCTAGAGCTTTCCAGAACCCTTGCTCCATATTTCCAAAGCAAAACAAACCCACTAATAGAACTCTGCTTAGAGTATACACATCAACGTAAAGCCACAAAAGTGGCCCATTCTTTAACGTACTTTTGACCCAGACTGCCCCAAGAATTTTATTTTTACACGATTTTCATGGATGCACAAACATGGGTGTGGGCCTAAGGTCATTGCCAGGGTAGGGTGGCCAAAGGAAGGAGGCTGTCATATGAAGTTGTTATCACGTTATTCATGCCGTGATTATGGTAAATTGAAGTCAGATCTTCACAGGTCGTAATTATGAGACATGTGAAAATGAGTGTTTTAAGGGTTGCTGCAAATGTCTGATTTCTCACTAATCCAGAGCCTGAGCACCGATTGATTTTACCATCTGGTAACTGTCATGCGGTCTAAAGCAGTCCTTCTCAACCTTTCTAATGCTGCAACCCTTTGATACAATTTCTCACCTTGTGGTAACCCCCAACCATAAAATTATTTTTGTTGCTACTTCACAACTGTAATTTTGCTACTGTTATGAATTGTAACACAAATGTAACGTAAATACCTGTGTTTTCCAACCATCTTAGGTGACCCATGTGAAAGGGTCCTTTGACGCCCCCAAAGGGGTCACAACCCACAGTTTAAGAACCACTGGTCTTAAAATCACAAGGAGGTGTCAGAGATAACAATAATACCCTGTTTCATAAGTGATAATGTAATGATAACAAACTTCCTAAATAAAAATTAGTTGTTTAACTTATTTCAAATAATCACTATTGGCAAGAATTGGTTTAACCTCTTCCTCAGCGCCATGTGGCTGGAGTGAGTGGTTTGTACCCAGCCATAGGTCAGGGGGAACCTAACCCCCAGATCCCTACCAGACTTCAGAGAAACACCCTACTCGGTGCCATGCAGCCAAATGCACCAACCAGGAGCCCACCCACAGTGCCATGGCACTGGGCAGTTAATGATAATGATCTATATATGATCTATAATGATCTCTTTGTGATGTGGAAGCATGGCCCAGCACACCATCAGGACAATATGAGTCGGACAAGGAGACCTAAACAGAGGCCTGGGGCTATCCACTCCAGGCTCCAAGACAAAAGAACAGGCCTACCTGGTACCTTGCAGTACCAGTCAGATAAAGACTTTTGGTGTGAGCAGAGGTATAGTATGGTGGTTCATTGGGGAGAGAGAGACAGAGAGAGAAAGACAGAGAGAATGGTTCAGGTCCTGTGGACAGAGGACAGAGGTATATCTGAGGAGACCAGAGAGGAAGGGAATAGGCTGAGATGGTGAAGGAGTTGAGCCCTTGACCACTGGTAACACAAGGGAAAGCTTGCCCTGCATTTTGTCTTGGCAGCACAGAAGAATTCACCCTGTTGACGAGAGCACAGGTGAGCCAACCCGGAGAATGTGACCATGGGAGACCTAGCCCCAACCCTCATCTCCCACATGGCAGCAAAGACTGGGGAGAAATGCCCTCCCTCCACTCCTACCCATCAACACGGAAGGCTAGAGGGAGAGCTGTCCCTGAGGTAACAAGAGTGGAAGAGCTGCCCCTGTATCTCACAACCTGCAATACTCAGCAGAGCAGGCCCTAGACCCCACCAGGGCTGCACAGAAAGCCAACCCTGGTAGCAGAGGTGTGGGTGAGTCAGCCCCGAAAATGAAAACATGAAAGAGCTGTCCCTACTACTTATTTGTGCGGTGGCAGCATGAGTGGGAGAGAGCTGCCCCCATCAATGTCTGGGACAGCTGGTAGAGCTGACCCTGTGGTCATAACTACGGGAAATCCTCCCTGACCCCTACTAGCTACAGCACTTGGGAGAGCAAACCCTGCACCTCGCCAGGGCAGCACAACAGAGCTGACCCTGCTAGCGCAGGTGTGGCTCAGCCAGCCCCGAAATTGTGAGCATGGGAGAGCTCGTCCCATTTCTCCTCTGTCGTGTGGAATAAAAATAAATATCATAGGATTTGGTGGTACACGTTTTTCCCTAAATATTCCTAATTTTCCCTCGTTTCTAGAATCAAGTTGAATGGGGAAATACAGCTTTCCAGCAACCTAGGATTATTTGTATTGAAGCATGTCCCAGTGACAAATTAACCTACTGATTTAAAACAATTTGGACTTGGTCCTGCTCTTTGCTGTACGAACAACCCAGGCTGCCCAAAGTCATTATTTTCAAGCAATGACATGATCATTGTTGACACACAACAGAGAGGGTACAATGGACGTGTGATTGAAGATCACTCCCAGAGTGAGGTAATGTCAAAACCAAGACGGACAGGCTGTTATCGTGGAGCAGAGTCATCGGTGTGTTTACACAGGGATGGCAGTAAATGGAAGTCAGGTCCTAACAACAACAGCAATTATAAAGCATTTAATCACAAGGAGAGTCATAAGTCAGGACAAGTAGGGGATGCCAAGCATAAGCAGCTCTGAGTACCAACTGAGCAGAAGATGCCAAGGAGCTCTGGCTACCGTCCTCCCTGGAACTGTGCTGTTCTGCTGTGCTAGGGACGTTAAGTAAGAGGTCATTTTAATTCAAAGACGGTTTGACCAAGACCTTAAAAGCAAAAGACAGATCAATGCTTCTGGGTGATTTACAAAACATGTTTCCACCTTCTTCTTCACCTTGTCATACATCCTGTGGAGACTAGGGAGAGTGAGGGTCAGGAATTTGTCATATGGAGACCTGAGTGAGGCACTTCCAGGAGCTGAAGAGAAGGGAGGGGACAGGAGCCATCATTGAGCTGTCCGTGCTCACTGGAGTTTCTCTTTGCTCCTCAAGATTAAAGAAACTTATGCTATAACGTAAAATTTCATTCATTGAAATATATATATATATATATATATTTACTAATTTTAAAGTTAACATATAGTATTGTCAAAAAAATAGAGAAAATTACAGAAAAGTACAAAGCAGCAAGAAGGCAAGTAAAGAACCTGGGGAAACTGGCAGGAGATTACCAAGTCATTCATAAAAGAGACAAAGATGCTCTGGCATGGAACTGAATCACTGAAGAGGACCCTTAACTACAATTCTTTCAACTGTAGTTCAGAAGCAGAGGCAAAAGTAAGATTTGTCAATGGGTTGGCTCAAGGGCATAAGGAAAAGAGAAAAATTAAGAATCTGAGAACTACTGGCCAGAGTATTTGCCTTCATCCAAGAAAAAAAGCTGGAGGCCGAGCATGTTGTGGAAACTGGTTTGGATATGCTGGAATGAAAGTCCTAAAAGATAGCCCAGATGGCCAGAGAAGACTGTGTTACTTCTGAGTCTGGAAGATAAATTCGGATAAAAGACGGAAATTTGGGAACCTGGAGACTTTTGGATGTTCCTAAAGCGAACAAAATGCAAGAATGCCATAAGAAAATTATGTTCATCTCTTATTACATGAACAGTAGCAAAAATACGTATCATGAGTGGGGAAATTCTCTTTAGCTTGTTCAGATGAAATATTATTCACAAAAGCCAAGTTTATTCTACAAACAAGATCCAAGTTATTCCAACCTCCAGATCTGTGATTGAATCACAAACCAAAATTGCAAGAATTCTCAGTGTTTCTATTTCTTGACACTCCAAAGTTTCAACTGCTCTAATTTATTCTACCTAGTTATAAAAATATTATATATGGACATTTATTTTATTATATATTGTGTGCATGTATGTGCATGCACACAAGTACGTGTATATGCATGCAAATGACCACAGAGGCCAGAAAAATGGAACTGGAGTTAACAGTGTAATGAGCCTCCTGACTTGGGTACTGGGAATTGAACTCTGGTCCTTTGAAAAAGCAGCAAGTGCTCTTAGATGCTGAACCATCTCTCCAGCCCCCACTGACTATTTTAATTAGACAATTATTACTGAACTTAGATTTTAAAATTGGTTTTGTAAATGGGGGAATATTTTGTTGTCATTGGGAGATTATAGAAATTTCAACAAGTAGTATGTAGAAATCCCATATATTCAGTCTCTTCTCCAACACAGTTCCCTTTTATTAGTATAGTTCTTGTGGTAATCCAATTCTCCTCCAGAGTGGATGGCCCATTCAGCACTCCCAGCCCCAGCAAAGACCGAGAGCATATGCTGTGTGCCCCCTTGCTGGCATCTGACAAGTCAGCATTTTGATTTCGGTTACTCCACCAGCCGAGCACTTGTCTCATTGTTTTAATTTTCAGTTCTATTTTTACATGGCACATAAATTCATACTTATTTTTCTGACATTTTTGCCACATATGTATTCTTTGGCAAAACAATCATATCTTTTATCCACTTTTAAAATCAGGTTATTTACTCACTATTGTATTTTAAGGAATCTTCATATATTTGGTTATTAGTCTTAGATAAGTTATATAGTTTACAAAATTTTTCTCCTTGTTTGCCGATTGTATATTTTCTAATGTTGTTGAACAGGAACATTTTTTTAATTTCAATGAACTATAGCATTATTATAGATTATACATTTGGCATTTTTCTCACTATCCCATCTGCTAGCTCAGGGCTTCTCCCCCTATCTTCTAGTCATTTCATTGTTTGTCCATTTACATTTAGTATACTTTCCATTTGAAGGCAATTCTTCATTGAAATGGCCAAGTATCCTCTTCAAAAATCAGTTGACAATATTTGGATCTGCTTCTGGACTCTTTTCTGTTGATATATTTGTCTACTCATTTGCCAATAGCAAATTGACTATTTTAGCGATGCTGTAGTCGTGTGAAAACCCACACCAGAGTTTATGTTCATATGACATGGGCTCTAGCTGTGTCTACCACATAGGGATTTTATGCCTGAAAATTAAAGTGAATTAAGTCTGTTAAGGAAAAAAATGCTCTTTAAAAATTTCTAAATGTCCTCAGTAACCAAACATATAGTCACTGCTGCAGTATGTTTTATTTCTTCAGCACTCTACATCTGCAATGCTCTATTTAAAAAAAAACAGAAAAGTTATTTTTAGCTACAAAATCCTCTTACCTTTCAGAAAGTCTTTTAAAATTGCCATAAAGTGGAATATTCCTCCCAAAAGCTTCTATGGAATTCCTTGTGCTCTATGCCTGTAAAAATCATCACCATGTTGTGTTCATCCATCCCTAGCACCAAAATAAATGTTGGTATACATGGACATTCAAGTTGCTTGAAAAAATATTATTGTTGGTGTATACCTAAATATAGCTCAGATATTCAATGGATTAATTAATAGATTTGGGTAAATGAAAGACAACTACTTGGTAAGGAATATCACATACTTTAGTGACTGTCTACTATGTCCTAACAAAAAGGACAGTTATCTGTTTGAACTAGTGTTGCCAACATTGACCATTGCTGTTCTTCAGTTATTTGTCTAACATTGTCTTTATGATGCCAGGTTCCGTGGTATATGCTGACAAAAAATATCAGTTTAATACTAGCCCTAAGCCCACCACGAAGTTAAACTTGATACCAAAACCTGACAGATGTCAATGTACGAATGTTACAATGCCACAAAATAAAAGGAGTCTAAAATAATGCAAGAAGATGTACACAGAGCTCCCTTTATTCAATGGCCAACGACATGCAGAAGGAAAGCTAGAGTTCTAATTGGCCAATCTGAGGGGCATTTGGTCCTAATTGTCCTAAACAACATCTTTATAGTATTGCAGGATCTAGTTTATCAGAGAGAGTTATTTTATGCATTAAAATGCAACCAGCTTCTCTATCTGTTAATACATCTATGGGCCTTTGAAAACTTTACTTTCCCCATAGGAAGCAGTGCAACATGCTCAAAAGGCTTTATGATCTTAAAACACCAAAAAGAGAGCTACTTGAACCCAGATTCCAGCGGGAAAAAATTCTCATGTGAATCCCCATGTATCCTTTTATGAACAGCTTGCACATGACCTGTAGCCCATCTATGCATTCAAGATTTCATTTTCTAATACAAATGTCTCTCGGAACCTCTGTGGCAAGTTATCTTTTCACAGCCTTTCCTATCAGATCTCAATAACAGATCTAGCTGGAGCAATTCGTCTGACAGTTTTCTAACAAAGATGCGGACATAATTGGATGCGGATTGCCCCACTGCTGTGACTGTACTGACACCCCATGACTCTGACCCTGAAATCATCCTCCCATGGACTAAGCTGACAATTCTGATTAAATGTCTGGGCCACATTTTTATTTGTGATTTCTTCCATTCATTTCACGTAGGAAGCTGGCTTAATTAGTTAGTTGTTTCAGATGCACAAGATAGCTTGCTGTTATCATATGATGCATATTTATGAGAATATAAATTATTGAATCTGTTGAAGATTAATATCGTGTTTGCCATTAGCTAATTAGTTATCCCCAGATAGCCGAGTTGATCATGATTGTAGTGGTGAAATCACCATGCTTCTGCTTTCCCACGCAGTTCACTGAGAGTCACTTTAACACCAAAGCGGAGCATATTCACCTTTGATACAGAAGCATTTTAAAGTTTTATAAATGTAGGCTGAATGACAAGCTTGCTTGGTGCCTCTCTATAAATGCAAGCTAAATCTTTGTTTGTTCCTACAATAAAAATCCTCACAGGGACCATCATAAGGAGTCAATATGTAGAAATTAATCAACTGTGATGATTATTATGTTGAACTTCTTTCACGGTGTCCTTACATTCAAAAAATCATAAAAGGTGAGCAGTTCAAAGATCCCCAATATTTATAACCGATCTCCATAGAATAAATTTATGAATATTAGAAAATATATCTAAAGATAAGATTCTCATTCAAAAACAAATGAGGTTGGATGTTGACAAAGACAGGGGAAAGAGAAACCCTTAGACATTGTGAGAATGTAACCTGATGTGGCCAGTGTGGAAGTCAGAGAGGAGGGCCCTCAAAAAATGATTAAAATAAAACTGCCATATCACACTGCCATACCACATATGTCTTAGGTGTTTACGCAAGGGACTCTAAGTCAACATCCTGTAGAGATCCGTGCACATTCAAGTTCATTGCTGCAGGGAGATTTGCAATAGCTAAGAAACAGAGTTCACCTAGATGTTCATTAAGATAAATGCAAAACATGGTGCGTATCTCATGGAGTTTTTAGCCATAAATAAAAATGAAGGAATGACATTTGCACAAAAATGAATAAAACTGAAAAATTATATGCTAAACACAACAAGTCAGACAGACAAATACTTCATGTGTTCTCTTATATGGAACATCTAGAAGTGTGTGTGTGTGTGTGTGTGTGTGTGTGTGTGTGTGTGTGTATGTGTGTGTGCATTATTATAGGGGACCAATAAGAAGGGAGGAAGCAATAACAAAGAAGAGAAGAAAGGTTGTGGAATTCACATGAAATGAAGTAGAATTGAGGACTGTTTGGAGGAAAAGAAGGGACCAACAGATGGGAGATGGGGAATAAAATGAACGAGAACAAAATATAGTGACATATACATATGAAAATATGATAACTAAGTGCATCACTTGGTAGTTAAAAGAACATTAAAAATGTGATAAATGCTCAGATTAAAGTGCTTACCTAAACTGGATCCAGACATGGCGTTGCTTGGCCCTATCAAAGCACTGATCCATGAAAGTGGGGAACCTGTCTTCAGGGACTGTAGCAGGTTCAAAGATTTCTCAGGAAATAAATCCTTTGATGGCATTGAAGGTAACTGTAAAGAGGAAAGCCTTGTTAAAGTAGAACTCTTTCTACATTGATCACCACAAAAATGCACTGGCATGCCCATCTTATTAAAAAGTTTTAATATTAATATTAGGTTACTATTAAAATTAATTTAATATTAATTAATATTCTGAACAATCCATATATTGTGAGTCCTACTGCATAGACACTTATGTATGTCTGTATGTCTGAGGGAAGCATCCACTGAATGAGTACTATATGACAGAAAAAAGCTGCTCCAAAATATTTCTACCAAACTACCAAGTACTCTTGTAAAACTGACAGTCAAGAATCGTACAGCAGCTTTGGGACCATGAGTCTCTGAATATAAGCCTTCCTCCCAGTGATCTGGATAGCAACATAGCCAGTGTTGAAGCTATCACACTGAACAGCATTCTAGATACCACCATATACAAAGTGTCCAGAATATCACCCTGCAGTCAAAACATCACCCTGAAGGCAAAACCATGGCTAAGCCACTGGAGTCTGTGTTCAGGGCATGGCCCCTCATCCTATGACTAAGCTATCATGCTTTAGCCTGCTCTATGTAAATCACCCTACAACAAGAGCTCTGGCTTTCCGACTACAGTCATTGTCTAGGCTGTCGTAGCATCAAAAGTCCAGGATAACATCCTTCAGCCAATACGCAGAACGTAATAGTATACAAAGAGACCAGAGAGCTGTCCACATCCAGTGGTCTGGTTGTGGCTCTACAGCTGCTGTTCTGAATGTGACTTACCCACCAGTATTCACCCCACACCCAGAGCTCTGGTTATTACTGCAGAAAATACCCTGCATATCAACTTTTACCCCGTCTGCTATGGACATCACCCTGCAGTCAATTCTGGAAATATAACCCTGCAAGTGGTGCCATGCATATCAACTTCATACGACTCTGCAGCCACCACTCTGGAAATTAGCATGCTGTCAGTATTTAGGATGTCATACTTCAGTCAGTGTTACAGATGTCACACTGCACCAGTGTTCACCCTGCACCAATGTTCACCCTGCACCAGTGTTCACCCTGCACCAGTGTTCTGGACGTCACCCTGCAGTCAGTATCCAGAATATCACCCTTCATCTAATGCCCAAGTTTTCTCTCTTCAGCGTGTGTTCTGGGTATCATTCTCCAATGAATATTCCAGATTTCATCCCTGATATCACCCTGGAGCCAGTGTTCTGGATACCAGATTTCACCCAGTGTCTGGTATATCACCCAGGTTATCAGACAGCTGTCAGTGCCCAGGATATCACCTTGTACTCATTATCCTGGATGTTACACTGTACCCAGAGTACTCAGTACCTGGTCTAAAGAGTACTTTATACTGGCATATCTTCCGAACTTTTGAATAAGTAAATGTTGCTATAGCAACTTCCCTCAGCACTTTTCTTCCACAATGTATTCATTACACACTTCTCTCACTATAGTCTGATGTGGATTCCAGTAGTGTTTGGTTCTACTTTATCTACTTGGGCTAGGAGCTGTCCCATCACATTGCAAGAGGAACTGGACATACATCTTGACATGTATCGCTTCTGGTCTGGTTCTCCTCCACTGTCACCTGCCGCTCTTTACTGTGTATCTGTTACCCATCTTTGTCAGTCAAATGTTATATATTATCTGTGTCAGTTGAGTGTTATAATTCTGTTCTCTATATATTACTGAAAAAAAAATCTGCTTCGACTATCCTGGAACACTAAACATATCCTCTCTCCTTTGACTTTGATAGCTCTGAGTAACTTCAGAATAATAACCTTCTTCAAAAAACCTGCTCAGACACTTCTTATGCCTTAATTCTGCGGGGAGTTTCTTTTCTTATCAAGAAAATTTTTGAAGACAAATCACGGTATTCCTTCTTTTATGTCTAATATATTTAATTATCAGGCATATTCAGTCGTAATCTGATAGAGACCTGTGCACTGTGCCTATGTATTCTTCATAGCACACAGACCAACCTTTTGCACTTAGCAGGCATGTAAATAATTTAATCAACAAATTGATAGATATTTAGCTACTTGGTGAATATATAGAGAATTAATAGAGTAACGCACAAATAAGGTATAGTATGATATGAGAGATAGACATATTTTTGCGGGGTCTTAAACTTGCTTATGCATCAGTATTACCAGCGTTAGCTTGTAACTGACCTTCGGTCACCTGACCTTCGCTCTGTTAACACAGTAGCTGCAGTAGACAAAACAGCACCTGTACACCAGCCACAAGCCCTCCGACTTCAAGAATTTTTATTTTAGTAGCACAGCAGAAATTGAAAGTGATTGATAATCTATTTTTATGCAGCAAAGGTAGGTCATAAAGATTCAGGGGAGTTAAGTAACTAATGGGCGATCTCTGGAAATGAACATGAAACATGGGTTCAGTCCTATGTCGCTCTGGTTCCCAGAGCTCTTTTGTAAAATTCTGTGTATGTGTATGCATATATGTCTGTATGGAGATAAGTGTGTATGAGTGTAGACATCAACAGAGGTCGGAAGAGGCATGAGATTTCCTAGAGCTGGAATTATAAGCAGCTGTGAGCCTTCAGACATGGGTGCTGGGAACCAGTCTTGGGTCCTCTGCAAGAATAGTATGTGCTTTTAGCCACTCAGCCATTTCTTGAGGCCCAGGCTTTTTACTCTCTGTAATATGTCACAATGCCTCATTTTTTTAAATAATTTTTTTTTAAAAAATTACTTCTATATGTCCAAGGTTTTCAGATGATGGTGACTGACATATTGTGTCTCACTGACCCGTGAAGTCATGAGATGCACACTGCTATTCTTAGCAGAAAGAATGACTGAGTAAAGGAATCTCAAGGGAGGAACATTTTGAAGTAAAAAAAAAAAAAGCTGAAATTACTCAAATCATAGACCTCTTCTAAGGGGTGTTTTAGTAGATCCTCTTCCTTGTTCCATCCCCCACCTCCCTTTCTCTTGCTCTAATCTAGTCTTAAAAGACTTGTGAAGTAGGAAAGCTTGTTTTCAGCACCCATGAGTCTTTAGTTCAGGGCTCTGATGGACCAAGAAGCAAGGTAACTCCAAATACCCAGGTGATACTTAGCACCAGATGGCAAAGGATGGAATAAATAAGGAAATTGGGTTAGAGAAGCAGGGGCGGGTGCTGAAAACAAGCTTTTCCTACTTCACAAGTCTTTTAAGACTGGATTAGAGCAAGAGAAAGGGACGTGGGAGATGGAACAAGGAAGAGGATCTACTAAAACACCCCTTGTTGAAACTGGTGTAATGATATCTGATACCGTGTATACTAATTACATTTTTTAAATTAAAAATCTATTTTCTGAGAAAAGAGGGAAAAATCTCAGTTCTACTGTTTTGTCGTTTCTGGTTCTGGGTACAGAGATGGGGTAGTCTGGGCAAGTGACACAGAAGAGATCTCACCCTGAAATAGCAACAACTTTTAAGTTATATAATGATGGAGGGACATCTTCAACACAAACCACCAATGCAGCGGAAAAGGTAAAACCACAGCAAGCTCGAGTGAGGGAACAAAGAAAGAACGATCCCTCTCGAGCATTGCGAAATGAAATTATTGGCATTTCTGGTACTTTTAGATTTGAGTCAGTGTAGTGGGTTTTTAAAAAGGCGTGGTAGAAGTGGCAGTTGAATGCCAAGGCTGGTGCCAGGTGGGAGAAATGCATTTCTGCTGCAGATCCCTAGGCCATCACAAAGCCACAAAGCACTTGCTGGGCGTGCCTCTTTTATCTTCAGATGCAGCACAGTGAGAAGGGGGTCTTGTCATCTCTCTGCTTACAGAATAGCTCTTAGGGTTTTTCTCCATAAGTGGTTAGGGGGCTTGAGAAACTAAAAGACACATCTCCCTCCCAGGTGAACTCAAGCATGCTCCGAAATGCTACCCTCAGAAGGTGACTTGTCCAGTTCTGTAAACTGTTTGTGCTTTTCCCATTGGCGAGTCTCTAAACTCTGCAGATGGATGTCCTCTTAGCCAACTTCATCACACGCTATGAGACCCACTGAAGATCTTGGGGCTCCCTCTCCCCTCATCTGCAAATCTCTTTGCTGGCTTCTTTGGTGTTTCAAGGATGCCAGTACTGTCTATGGCATCATTAGCAACTTGCCCTTTTAGTGTTTCCTTAGCTGCGGAGTTGCACACAGACTGCTGGAGATCCTGGGATCTGGAATCCCCAGAATGGCTGATGATGCAAGATGATGAAAATGAGGTGTCTGGCCTCAGTGGGGAAAGTTCTAAGGAGGAGCTAGTGCCTCCGAGACCTTTGCCTGAAGTTATGCTTTCCTTTCTCCCCCGTGAAATGCAATCTCCACATCTTTGCTGTTCCTTGGGAGAACTTCCTTAATAAATTATTTGCATGTGAATTCTTATCTCAGAGCAAACCTCTAAGGAATGTGATCTGAGACGTGGCTAAGATTTAAAAAAAAATGGTTGAAATAGTTTTGGTGAGACCGTAAGGAAGAGGTAATGTCAGACACACACAGAGCCTCCTAGGAAGTGGCTCTCAAAAGCTGGCAGGTCCTGATGTTTCTCTCCCTGCATTCCCCAGGTGGATGCATGTGAAAAGCTTTGGCATTCTTGCCTATCTCAGCATCAATATGAATCACTTTCTCTGCAGACAACTTTCCCGCAGTTGTATCTAAGGAAGAAGAGATCTCAAGTGTTTCGCTGGTAACCTAAGTGTGCCCTTTCCTTGAGGATTGAGAGTAAGGTGCACATGCTGTGCTGTGGGATGTCTTTCTGTACTCTGTGAATATATGTTGCTCTCATTGGTTAATAAATAAAGCTGCTTTAGTTTATGGCAAGGCAGGATAGAACCCAGCAAGAAATCCAAGCAGAGATACAGGAGAAAGAGGGTGGAGTCTGGGAGATGTCATCCAGCTGCCAAGGAAGAAAGATATGTAGAAAATGAATCAACAAGCCACAAACCATATGGCAAAGCATAGATAAGAAATGGGGGTTAATTTAAATGTAGGAGCTAGCTAGCTAGTAATAAGCCTGAGCCATCGGCCAAGAATTTATAAGTAATATTAAGCCTCTGAGTGGTTATTTGGGAACTGGAGGGAGGGAGAGAAACCTCTAATTACATAAATGTTGCATGTACACACATACATACATGCACACACAAATTAATGACACTGGTAGAAAATAGTAAAAAGATGTTTCTGAGATGCTAATCCTCTCGCATATTATAGATTTTGTGAAGACCGTAAACTCCAGAATACTCATAATTATGTACCTTGGAAAACTGTATGACAGCAGGACTACTTAGGCACACCCACTTACATGTTTCCTTGGCCTTTTACACAAAACAGCTATTTTATATTCTGGAATGGGTGACTAAGAAACAGTTCATCCTGCCTTAAACCATATGGATGACTTTCTTTTCCCTTCGTGTGCTCTGTACTAACCTTGAGTTTGTGATGTAAGTGATAATGGAGGCAACTCAGAACATGTCTTCCTTCCAGGCATTGCCTCTACTCTCAGGCAACAGTGGCCACATCTACTCTTTTGCTATACCAAACATTTTCAGCCTATGGTAATACCATCCACCCCGTACCACGTGCATAAATATGTCCACACAAATATTTTATGCATTAACATTTTTTCCATTTGTAGTGAAATCTATCGATTTCAGTATAATTGATTCAATACCATTTACTCATAATGCTAGCTCAACAACTGAGTAGATTTGGGGATCCACTAATGGGTTATAAGCAACACCTTGGGACATTATGAATTTGAATATAAATACTAAGAATAATTGCACCTATAGGACATTGCCATCCACTCACCCTTGTTGTACAGCAGCTCATTATTCATGCAACTAATGTGTTTTGAGCTCCTTCTCCATGCAGTTACTTTGCTAAAAGCTATGGATTCTCCAACTTGCACCTCTAAAAGCTCACCTCAGGGCCCCAATTGCAAGTAATAAGAACTTTTCTGCCTAATATGGTGTGTAGGAGATATATGCTGCATGCATCATAGGATGTAAATGAGACCATACCTATACTTTTAAGTTAAATAAATACATGACATGACGATGATAGACAGGAGGCTAAGCATGGTTGCTCATGCCTATGATCTCAACAGTTGGATGGTAAAGGGAAGAGGATGACGTCATCAGGAGTTCAGTCATCCTCAGTTACATAGAAAGTTCAAGACTAGTCTAGACTCATGTCCTGCCTCAGAAAAGAAAAAAGACAGACAGACAGAGAGACAGACAAACATATATAAGAGTGTGACTGAAACAGATAAAGACACAGAAAGAATCTTTTCCCTAAAACTACCAGTAGGAGAGAAGTAGGTAGACCAACACAGGCCAGGGCCACTGCCCCTGCTGATTTTCTCAGGCTGTAATATACATGACCAGCCAGAACCCAGGTGCTACGGATGCCACCACGGCCACCACTGCCCTAACAAGGCCCATGTGGTAGCCACAGTGGTCCTTCCTAGCCCTAGCCCTAGTACCACCTCTCTGAAGCGACAGCTCCTGAACAGGAATGTGAAACATCCTGAATGTTTAAACTCGGGAGATGTGCCCAGGCATGGCAGCTGAGCCTGGAGGGAGATGCTCTGAATTCCGACAGTGGTCTTTCCAGTGACCGTATGACTGTGACCCTGTTGTTGGCTATGCTTCAGTCCCCTCAACTGCATGAATGCTGTGATAGTAGTATGTACTTCACAAGGTCATTTGAAGATTAAATGACTTGGTGCTTGGGAAGTACTTAGAAGTGATGGCCATTACTATGACGAATTAAAGAATGGACTATTTTAAGTGTTCAGATTTTATCCTGGAAGACAGGTTCATCCTCCATTCAGGACTGAAAAAATAGGGAAAGTGCCAGGCCACAAGTTCAAACAAGAGTGGCCACTGCCCATTGCACAAGCTGGCAGACTAACTCAGATGACCAGGGATGAGATTCCTATTCTCGGAAGTGAGGGATCTGAGGGACAGAAAACCAAGATGGGACGGGGCCAGGAGATGTCAGGATTGGGGCTTCGTGAACCCGGGGCAGGAGATACCCAGTAGTGGGAAATTCATATGAGGGGGACTCTAGGAGGAAGCAGAGTGGAGGGAGGAAAAGGATGAGACCATCAGATGGTCTTCCCATGGCCAAGCAGCTCACAATAACTGCCCTCCCCACACGGAGATAACTGGACATTCTAGAGCGGTGACTTCAAATGCTTTTGCCCAAATGGGCCCTCAAATAGCTTTATAAACTATTTAAAAGAGTATCTAAATTTTCTCATAAATTAAAATAGTTGAAAAATGGTAAACGGTGGGGTACTATATAATTTTTTAGTATTTCTTCAAAATCTTGAAGCATCTGATTTTTCTGTTTGCTTTTTCTAAAATTGTCTGGCTTTATAAGGGAAAGGAAGAAAAGTTCCCGGATTCAAACTGAACAGAGCAGCCTTAGCCAGAAATATAAAAGGTCTTGTTCTGAAATGTACTGGAGGTGTTAGTCTGTGTGGCTGTCTTACCCAGCTGACCTCTGACCACTAATTGCAGAAGTCATGGGGGCTGCGTGTTCAGCCTCCCACAAGCAGAGGCCTGCAGGTGTAATGTGCTGCCTCCTCTAATGCATTCGGCTGGAACCGTTCTTGTCTCCCACACAATGCTTCCCTGTGACAGTCCAAAGTGCCTTTTGAGCATCATAATCCCTGAGAAATGTGTCAGAGTCAAATTTAGGCTGATACTGGTAAAAGGACCCCTAGACTATGAGTAAAGTCAAAGGTATCCAATTTAGGAAAGAATATATTTATACCTAAAGAATGGTTCTTTGCAGAACCCAGAGTGCAAAGTAGAAACTCGCTATGTTCCCTCCAGAGAATGCCCAAGTTTTAAACACTCTTCTAGAGGAATATCTGTCTTGGAATTATTATGTGAACATTTCCATTAGAGAAAATATTTCTCCAGAAATAAAGGTAGAAACACTGCTGTTGTCTGTGCCAATCAGCACCAACATGGTGCATTGGATGGTACAGCCTACTACGCCTCCTCTTCCATAACAAGAGAAAAGAATCGCTTGCCAAAAGGTACTCATAGTTCCAATTATACATATATTTCTACTGGGTTTTCCTAGTAACTTAACTTCTTGAAGGGCTCTAGAGTGACCTCAATTTCACATTAATCTTGGCAAAAACGCAGGAATTAATATTGATATGTGAATATTTTATAAAGTGCTGTGCTACTGAGAGCAAGTGTTTAATCCAATTAGAAACAAACTTTCATGCACAAAGGAATTTTGCAAAGACACTTTATAGAGTGTTGATGGATCGGAGAGTCCCAGAGTCCTTGGTTTTCGACATGCCACTGCGGTAAGCCACAGGGCTTCAGTAGCTGGACCAACAAACCACTGTGCAGAGGTCTGAGCTACCTCCAGGCAAGGACCTGTCTGTACCACATGCTCCGCGAAGCTTATTCTGGTCACAAAATTGAGATATTTTTATGCAGTTTTTTTTTTATTGCTGCCAAACTTCTTTAAAAGCAATCTTCTTTTCTTGTGCTAATGTGTACCTGACTGAATTCGCACTCTCTAGGAAACGAGAAACTCATAAACCCACCTTTATACATCTTCAGGCCTGACATTAAAACCCTTAGAGAATTAATTCTGTGAATTGGAATATTCGTGTTACTCAATTTGCCAAGGTAATTTTGTGTACCAAGCCATTCTTTCTTTCACTTGCCTACTGAATAATGGAACTGAAACCCTTGGCTAAACTCAAAGCGAAAGAAGTGAGTGTGTGAGAAAATGGGTGAATAATATCCTGGCAATTATAATACACCTTACCAAATGGGTGAATAATATCCTGGCAATTATAATACACCTTACCAAATGGGTGAATAAGATCTTGGTAACTATAACACATTTTAACAAATGGGTGAATAAGATCCTGGTAATTATAATGCACCTTACCAAATGCCTTTTACACTTCGTAAATCTATTCCTCCAAAAAGAACCACCTTTCCTCTCCTCTTTTCCCCCTGATTTTTCTTTGGGCAGTTATTCAGCAGCCTCCAAACCCCTTGAGATGGCTGGATCAGCATAAAGCTGAGTTAGCCCTAACACTACATGGACAGATAAGGCTGGCGATGTTGACATCACCATGACTAACTATGCAAGTCTCGGGAGCTTAGAGAAGTAAGAAAAAGGCCTATGGACCTCCATCTCCTGCCTCAGAAGGTTTCAGTTTACCAAGACCTATAGAGGTAGAGATGGGAAGAGTGACCAAAACCAGAAGAAAAGGGATACAGAACAACCCGTCTAATTATTGCGCAGCTTGGGACTTAGCTTTAAATTTTAAGGACTCTTCAAAACAAATGCACCCTATCTACTAGTAACACAGAATGACAGCACAGGTTCCTGGGACTCCTAATGATGAAATACACTCTTATAAATGGAAATTTTAGCTTGGTCTTTGATGTCTATTCTAAAATCAATAAACCATTTTGTTAAAGATTTATTTTGTGATTACACTGTAAACTCCTTTTACACCTTAGAGGGAGATTTGTTTCAAGAGCTCTTGAGGAACTCTCTCGACTTGATCTTCTGCCTCAAGTGTAAGCTTGCGTATTTTAAGAAAGTGATGTTACGACATAGCAATTGAGAGGCCATTGTGGAGAGCAGCCGAGAATCCATAGGTGGCTTGCTACCTGTTCATGCCAACCCCGGAGTCACTCTCCTCTTTTCTTTTTGAAGAGGAATCCCATCTGTTTTAGTGTGACTTTAGCCCAGGTGGCAATCTAGCCTAGGAACACGTTATTAATCCCACTCCTCTTGGTTATGATTGATTTCATCAAATACACGCATCAGGGAGTCAAGATAGGAAGTAAGTGAGGGCCTCTGGGAAAGGCTGTATTACTCAACAGGCATGTTATAAAGAAGACATGATCCATTTGTCATTCTGGAAGTCGTGACTCTATAGGATCGCTGGTGCTTTGAAACTAGGTGGGGAACCAGCTCGAGCACATACCCATGCAAGGCAGAAGATGAGAAAACTTTGGTCTTAGAAAAATAATTCAAGCACAGCCCAGCCCTGCTTTTTTCTTTCTTCTTGTATCATTATTGCTTAAAGCTCCAAATAAGATTGTTAAATGTGTCCACAATTCTTTTATTTTCTTCCCAATAACAAATGAAGGCTAATTCCCTAATTGGACAGTGGAGTTCATCTAGAGACTCGTTTCTAACAAATAGCATAAAGCAATGTGATGATATGCAAATTCATAGCCTGGGTCTTAAAAGGCAGCCAAGCTTCCTTCCAGTCACTCTCTCTAGATCACCCACATTAAGGCTAGGTATCTCATTAATGGACACTCAGACTTAGGGGAAGACTGCATGGAAAGAAAGAGCGACTTAAAGACGGAGAGACAAGGACAGACACAGAGACAAAGACAGACAGATGAGAGACACAGAGAGAAGCTTTCTAGGAGGCATGTAGGCAAGTCCTGTTGGAACAGATCTTCCAGCCTCAATCGGTCCTTTACATGATTGCAATCTCTGCCTACATCCTGACTGTTCTTCATCAGAGACACAAAATAGACCAACCAAGTCACTCCTCAATTCCTCTGAAACAGAAATTATGAGATAATATGTATTTGGACTTGGGGGATGTTTGTTTTTTAATTCATAAAGTTTAGGGAGAGTTTGCTATGTGGCTGTATAGAACTATTTAACTTTTTAATGTTGAATTCCCTGACCTTATCAGACAGTTATATCCATAAGTAGCAATCTTCTAAAAATTTACATCCTAAACCCAGAGGATAGCAGGTTCCTCTGCGGGTCTTCTGGTTAATTTTCTCCTATGCAGTATTACATAATGCCAAGTAGACAAATGGGTGTCTTTCTCCTAAGGCCTTTTGAAAAGGAAGGTAACAGTTGTCCCCAAGCTTAACTTTGAACAACCATCTGGTAAGAGGCTGAAATCGCTCTGTTATGATTTATTCAATTGCATCTCATTGTATCCTTAGAATAGTGCTCCCTAGATTTCTTACAGGGAAAGTGTTCTAGATGATACAAACTGATAATCTACCAGAAAATGAGGATTTCAGCTTCCAAATAAATGCATAAGACCTTAGAGATCATGGCGATGTCTTTCTGCACAAGATCTGCTGAATTGTTGTTTGACCCAGAATGTCTCCATTGCAGATGACTGTAGACCTCTCCTGAATAGGGTCTCTCACTCCAACAACACATATTCCAGGGCAGAAACACTGGATGGGACACATAAAAATGGGCACGAGAGACAAAGAGCTCGTAACAATATACACCAAATGGGATGGAGTCACGCGATGACTAAAATCATCTCAAACACCATACTCAAAATAACACAGCCGTCCTACAGTGGTTCAGTCACACTCCGTATCTGAGTAATCGTGAGTGTCCAAGTTTAGACCCAGATTTAAAGCCTGAGATGCCATAAGTGAAGGATGATGAACATTCACTTAGTAGCAAAATAGGTGGCATGCGCAACTTATTACAAAGATTAGGACTTGTTATCAAAAATAGAAAGCTTATGAGAACTGTCTTCCTTCCTATTAAATAATAATGTTTTTGTCTTTGTTTGAAAAAGTTATTCTAACATTTCAGTAAAGTATTTCCTCTAAAATATTTATTATAGGTGAATAGCTACTTACAGATGTTTCTGCAATGTGGTATTTCATAGAGAAGACCCTGCATTAGAAATGGTTTATCAATGGATATTTATGGCAGAAAGTCACTGCCATAGATATCCAAGGCCTCTCATGGTGCTGTCTTTGCAACAGACATCTTGAAGTACTCAGTTTGGCTCCGATGTAGATAAAGCTACCTGTCTGTAGGTGTTTATCTAGGGCTGAGGCCTCATGGACTTTCCCCATCCACTTTAATATATCAATTGTTCTTGTCCTTGTTCAACTCATGTTTAGGAAGTCATGGTGAGATTTTATGGATATAGATCCTGAAATCCTTTGGGGACACAATCTCACATAAAACTCCCTCTCTGGATCTTACAATCTTTCTGCCCCATCTTCCTCAATCTTCCGAAGCCTTAGGTGTGGGTTTGTTTTATAGATGTATTCACTTGAACTGGGCTTCACAACTCTGCACTGTGATCCTTTATGGTTTTCTGTAATGGTTTCTGCTGCAAAGAGAAGCTTCATATTCATATTCAAGGGGTGAATACTACACTTATTGAGGTTATAAAAACCAAATAGAATATAGTTGGGGATTATACTGCTTTACTATTAGAACAGTATATTTTACTCTCCAGAGAAAGGCCTGAATGAATAATGAGTAAATACTGAAGTCTGAAAAGTTAAACTTTGGTACATTTTGAGGTTTTTAATTTTAAATGCCACCAAAAATAAGAGGACTCTACTAAACAAATTTAGCATCAAAAATGGAGCCTCCAAGAGTTTGGGGGTGTTATCTTTTTCAGTGTTGTAGCTCATCTGGCCAAGGTAAACACAGAATTCATGCATGGCACATGTCCAAACACGATCCACTGAGTAGACAAATCACAGTTAAATGTTCTCTATGATCTTACCCCCAGAATGAAGGCATGGATTACTCATGCCTTCTTTTTCCAATTCCTATATAAAGTTCTCAGCACTTACCTCATCTCTTCCTCCAACTCATAAGGTACCCCAAAGAGTGAGTATGAGCTAATTGCACGCAGAAGAAAGGACATTAAATATCTTCCCCCAAACACACACTGAAGGGCCTAAGTTTTAGGGGACAGGGCCCTAGTTAAATCACAAAGTAAACATGGATAAACTATGAAAATCGTAAGAAGCTAAACAAAACAATAATCTCTTTTCCGTAAAGAAGTAGTGGTCCTCGGGTCCTTGAATCCTTTGCAGTTTGTTTAAAGAGCTTGTGCATGGCTTTTCTCCCTCCCATTTTGTTATAGAGAGTCCCATACCCTAATACGCCTGTTCTCAGCTTCAGATTTCACTTGCTCAAAGCTGACCTCTTGGTCTCCACCTACTTTGGCTTAGATACCTTTTAACACTCTGCTTGTGTTCCGTTAGCACACATCTCTGGGCCTTGCCTGACTCTAAGAAGCTGCATTCAGTGCTTCTGGCCTCTGCCTCTAACTCCCTTCTGCTTTGGCATCCTTCAGGGGTCCCTAGCCCAGTGTCCATCTGCTCTCCTTGGACCCTGGCTTTAGTCTCCATATTCATGTGGTCTTGATCTCACAGCCATTACCAGCTATGTGGCAGACCTTCTCGGGGTCTATACGTCTGCACTCTTCCGTGCTCACAGACCCATCCTGATGCAAACACTTTGCAACCTGATCCTTGTTTTCCCCTCCCAGTTTTCCTGAGACTCTTCAATGAATTTAACAGACAGATCACCAAATTACTCAACTCTGTTGAATAAGCGTTTCATTAACCCAACTACTCAAAACAACGCTCTTGAGCTATCATTATCAATGGCAGCATCCTATTCTCATATTATTTCATGATAGATTTTACACCTGCTGGAAAACTTCAAAATATTAACCATGGCATCTATAGAATATTCCATTTAAACACTGAGGAACATGCATTCTTCTCAGTATCCCGTGGAGTGTTCCCTAAAACAGATAGCATTTTGGGACACAAAGCAAGGCTTAATGGAATATCAGCAAGTTTCAGTAGTTGCTTGTATTCTACCTGACCACAATGGCATAACCCTGCAAATCAGCACAATGGAAACTGCTGAGAACAAGCAAACTTGCGAAGACTGGAGAACATACTAGGGCTATTGTGGAAATTTTTTAATTTTCTAGAATCAAATGAAAATAAAACATAATATACAAAAACCTTTGGGATACAATGAAAACAATCCTAAAAGGAAATTTCACAGCTACAATGGTCCCCATTTAAAAGGAGAGAGAGAGAGAGAGAGAGAGAGAGAGAGAGAGAGAGAGAGAGAGAGAGATCTCAAATGATGAGCTATAAAAATGATCCCCAAAGGAAATCTCAAGTAAATAATATTGGGTCTTGAAAAAACAAGAGCAAACAAACTCTGAAGAAATAAAATAGAAATAAAAAAGATCATCTCAGAAATTAGTGAATTGGCAACAAAAAAAATACAAAGAATTCATGAAACAGAATCAGTTCTTTGAAAAGATAAACAATATTAACAAATCTTTGGCCAAATTAAGTTGGAGAGAGAAAAGATCTAAATTACTAAAGAGTAGACCCAAGAAGAGTGACATTGGAACAGATGCAGTAGAAATAAGAAAGTCATAGGACACACCTCAAAGAGTTATCCACCACTGAATTGGGAAATCTCAACTACAGAGGTGCATCTCTGGATATATATATATATGACCTACGAAAATTCGAACAATTTACAGATGTGATGAGAAATGAGATTGAAGCAACTGAAGTTCAGGCCCATGTGTAGTCACAGCTGAATTCCACCAGACCTTGAAACAAGAAATAACACCAATATTTAGTTAACCATTCCATAGAGCATAGAAAATTAAGGGGTACTGAACACTTTTTTATGAAGCCAATACCCAGATACAGAAACCAAATAAATATGCAATAACAAAAGAAAATTATAGACTAATCTCCCTAATGAACACAGATACACAAATTCTTAATAAAATACTTGCAACCCAAATTCAATGACGCATCAAAAAGACCATTCATCATGATCACATTGGCTTCATTCCAGTGATGCAGGGATGGTTTACTTTAAGCAAATAATTAAATATAATGCATCATGTTAATGAACTCATGAAAAGTAATCACATGATTATCCCAGCAGAGTCAGAAAAGGCTTTTTAAATTGTGGGGGTGGGGGGAGTGTGTGTAAGCACAGGTGCAGGCTTGCTGTCGTGTGCTTGCTGCTGTAGGACAAAGAACAATGTTCAGGGTCAGTTCTCCCCTCCCACTCTGCTGTGGCAAGGGCTCCTGCTTCTTCCTCGTGGTGTCATCCAGGTCAGCTGACCTACAAACTTCCAGGCAATTTATCTGTCTCTGCCTCTTATCTCGCTGTAGCAACTCTGCAATTACACACCTGTGTATTTGGAGATTTTCTTTTGTTGTGTATGGAGGGATGGAGGGCATTTCCCTGGGATTCCATTAGGCTTGCAAGGCAAGCAGTTTTATCTATTTAGTCATCCACCTGTCCCAGAAAAGGCTTTTGATAAAAATCCAACATTTCTTCACAATAAAAGCTCTAAAAAGACAGGAGGGGGAGGCATGTCTCTACATAATAAAAGCCCTATACAGCAAACCTATAAAGCCAACATTATACTAAATAGGAAAAAGTTCAAAACATTTCCACTAAAATTCGGAGTGAGGCAAGGTTACCCATTCTGTCTACTCTTATTCAATATACTGTTTGAGGACTTATAACAGTAAGAAAGAAGTAACTAAAAGAGATACAAATAGAAAAGGAAGAAGTTCAAGTATCTTTTTATTCTCTGCATACCAGACCCGAAAGACTTAGTGAAACTGTAAGAACTGATAAACATGTTCAATGAAGTGGCAGGACACAAAATTTACACCCAAAATGTTAATCGCCTTTCTACATACGATAACAAACACACTGAAAAAGACATAAGGAAAACAGTCTCATTCACAATTGTCTAAAAAAATAAAACCTTGAAATAAATAGAGCCATCTTTAAATATAGCCACACTGCCATCTTTAAAACAACAACAAAGAAATTGGAGAAAACATTACACAGACCTTGCATACTCCTGGACTAGAAAAGTTAATATCATGTAAATAGCTCTAGTGCCAAAGCAATCTACAAGTTCACTGAATTTTCCGTCAAAATTTCAATGCCTGTCTCCAGAGAAAAAGAAAAATGAATCTTAAAATTCATTTGGAAGTATAAAATTCCTTTGAAAGGATCTTCAATAGCCAAAGCAGCCCTAAACAAAAAGAACACCCACGGAGAAATCACTATTTAAGTTAGACTGCAGAGCCTGAGTCTAACTGACTCAGTAACAAAGTAACTGAGTAACAAAAACATCCTGATTCTGACACAGAAACAGGCACATAGATCAATGCAATGGAATAGAATAGAGGACCCAGATAGAAATCTGTGAAGCTATAACCACTTAATATTTTATAGAGAGGCCAAAAT
Organism: Microtus ochrogaster; assembly: GCF_000317375.1. NCBI lineage: Eukaryota > Metazoa > Chordata > Mammalia > Rodentia > Cricetidae > Microtus > Microtus ochrogaster. The sequence goes on from NC_022020.1 coordinate 22,151,617, forward strand.
TACATACTTGTCAAAACAAACAAAAATGGCCAGCCTACAGAATAGAAGAAAGTTTGTCTGGATATATTATATGATACAAGGCAAATATCTAGACTGTGCGAAGAACAAGAATTCTCATGAATTCTTAATGAGAACGCAAACACACCCAGCTTCTGTAAAATCAGTACGAAGCTTATGACCCCTCTATGCGACTCCAGACTCCAGTCTGTCACAGAGACACTGGTACATCTGTGTGCACCCAGCACCGTTGATTGCTGCTAAGTTACAGAGCCAGTCTAGAGCAGAGGGACTAAGAAAATATGCTGCACATGCACAATGGACCTCTTCAGGCATAGAGAAAACTAAAGTTATGGATATGATTGCTTCAATGAACTGGGGTTGTCTCCAAATAACAAATATCATATGTTATCTCTTATATATGGACCATCAGAATATATGTATATATAAATATACATTATATTTATTTATTTATGACATGGAAGTAAAATATCTGTCCAAGGGAACAAAGGTGAATAATAGGAAGGTATGAGGGAAGAATACGAAATGTGGAAAATGTGCCCAATATACAATATGTACTTGCATAAAAATATCCTTGTGTACCACAACGTCTTATAGAAGGGGTGTGTGTAATGAACATTTTTAATTAATTATTGCATCCAGACACAAATATGAATTAAATTTCAAGACTCACTCTTCCTTGAGAAAGAACAGTATGGTATAATGTCTAAGAGCTAGGACTATAAAGTCCACAGGCATATGATCTACTTTGGTGTTGAGTCGTAAGTCTGTCATTTGTAGTATGTGTGACCCCTAAAGAAGTAGCCTAGCCTGCACTTCTGCTTTCTCATCCACAAACTAGAGGTGATATTCATTCTGCTAGCAAAGGTCCCCTGGGAGGCTTACACACTTTCATACTTGTAAATTAGACACCTGTAAAATGTGAAGAATAGAGTCTTCAGCAACACTGGCTACTGTTACTGCTTTCTGTTGATGGCTGAGTCTATGGCAGTAGCCAGATCACAGATCTTCCATGACTTCCAGGATGGAAGAAGAACGTGTAAAGGAAGGAGAAACCCTGAGACACTTGTTGTAAGAAGGCAAATTCGTGCAGCCCCTTGTGGGCTGTGGAAATTGGTACAGAGTTTTCTCCAAAAGTAAGAATAAAATCACTATAGGATTCACCTATTCCATTCTTTGATGCCTCTAAGTCAACATGTCCCAGACACACGTGCACAGCTGTGCTTACTGCTTTATTATTCACAATATCCTGAATGTGAAGATGAGTCCCTGCTGTGTGTGTGTATATGCATGATTCAGACTTGGTCATCAATAACATTTTAATAAAATATGCAATGTATTTTTATATTCTGTGGATTGGGTTGCTTTTCATGGATCCCACTCAAAAGAATCCACAGAATGAGTACAGAGTCCCAGAAACATCTACGTTACAAGTAGATATTATTTTTCCTTTTCTGTCTCCAAACAATTACAATAGACAGTCAATTGAGAAATAAAAAATGATAAAGATCATCTGGGAATTTGTCAGTCATATTTTCTGGTTAAGCACCTTGTTGTAACCTGGCATATACCTGTGCAAAACCCAAATATCATATCTTTTTGTAAGTTTGCTAGGATTGCCTGACCAAAGCACCATAGATTAGGTGTTTAAATAACAGACATTTATTTCTCATCCTACAGAGGCTAGATGTCCTAAACCAAGGTGCTAGTAGGATTAGATTCTTCTGGTTCCTCTCCTGTCTGCTTGTAAATGCTCAGCTCCCTGTACCCTCTCACGGTCTTACCTCTGTACTTATCTGTGTCCCAACTCTTTGTTATAAGGACATTGGTCACATTGGATTACGGTCCAACTTAATGAAATCACTTTAACTTGGTTAATTAATAAAAACCCCCATATCCAAATAAAGTCACATTGTGAGGATCTAGGGGCTAGAACTGTAACATTTGTAAATGGCTCTATAATTCAGCTCATAACAAAAGGCAGGCATTAACATTCAAGATGGAACTTCTGGAAATGGGATTTAGAGCTAATAGCTTCATCGATGCTGGCACTGGAGAGAGCCTGTTGCACAGAAGTAGTGAGATCCGTAGAACTTTCTGGCCAATTCATCTGGCCAATCATCTGGCTTGAAGTTCGGCGAGTGATCCTGCTTTTAAAAAATATGGTGGAGAGTAATAGAGAAAGACATCTAATGTCGTACTCTGACTCACATACACACTACACATTCACACACACACACACACACACACACACACACACTAATTTAAGAGCTTGCCGCAGTGGATAGCAGTTAATGCAGAAACTCAGAACTGATGGAAATGTGGAGAATCCATGTGTATGGAGTGCATCTATATCGCCCCTCCTTCCTCAAGGTTCACAGACCACAGTGGAAAAGGGAGTAAAAAGACTGTAAAAGCCAGAGGTGAGAGAACACCAGAGAAAATCAGTGTAATCGCGACATAATGGGACCATTACACTTATGAATGCAAAATGTCTACTCAGGACTTCCACAAAACCAAGTCAACCAACACTCCAGCAAGGAGTTGGGGAGTTGGCAAGCACCCATGCCTAGCTGAAGGGCTAGTGACAGTTGGTAGCTTCTGGGGGAGGGAGAGTAACAGGTTGACCATGTTCCAGCAGGTGGCCTCACACCCATGAATACATGAGCAACACAAAATAGACTCAGTTGGCTATTAAAAGTGGAAGAGAACATGAAGTTGGGGGCAGGCAGGTGACTATGTTATGGCTCTAGAAGGAGTTACAGGAAGGAGTGAGGGTGAATATGATCCAAATACATTATATACATAAAGGAAACTCTCAGGAGTTATACATAATAATTGATAATAATATATTAAAATAATAACTAATAATATCTATATTCAAGTTTGCCTTGTCAGAATTCAACCAGAAAAAGATACAACTTTAAGTTCTGTTACTCTGTATAAATTGCAATCATTTTCCAGCTGTGTGTTCCTCTCTGAACACTCTCACTGCTGCCAAGTCTGGATTCCCAGAACACGGGAGGACTTAGAAGATAAATCTTGGTCAGTCTAGTTTAGTGTTTATACATTCTTAGGCTATCAAGACTAATTTTTGTCTTCTCTTGCTTTTTCAATAAGAATATGTGTCTCAAAGATCTATTCCACAATAAATTACTTTATTCTCATAAAAAACAGTAATACCAACTTAACCACACGGAAGACATTTTGTCTATTCTCTTATGATAAGCACCTCAAGAAAAGCTGCCAAGATTTAATAGCTATATGTTTAAAAAAATTTTTCTGATGCTCAGCATAAATGTTCAGTGTCATTTACTATTTTGGTTAAAATGGCATCAAGAAACACTAAAATAAAAATGATTCATATTTACCACAAGTGTGGGTATTCTGAGCTTTCTCACTTAAACAAACTCAGTAGACTCATCTTCCCATCTGATAAATGAGAGTCATGGTCACATGTTAAACAGCCATTGCTTCAGTTCCCTGCTGTGACTTTCTAAATTTCTAAAGTGGGTTCCACTGCTCCTCCTGGGTCTTGGCTACCTCGTGCTACAGCTGCATCTCGGCAGATGTCTTTTCTCCATTGCAAAGTAATTTTTCCTATCAACTAAGAGCAGCAGGTGTACCTCAAGATTGGCCACCATGGACAGTGTGCAAGACAGTTGCCAAAGAAATCAGAAATCATATAGTAGTTAATGTTCTTGTTTAAAGGCTTGTGAAGTACTAGCTTGAAAAAAAAACCCACAAAACTGGCATTATTGGCACATACAGTGTGAATGCCGGCACTGAATCCAGCTGTGGGGCAGTTGTAGCCAGGGTTTCACATGATGTCATTAGGACACTATGTCTCAGCTTCACAGCCCTGTTTTTCCTAGTATGCTAGTATTCTGAATCAGAGTAAGGAGATAGGAAGGATGGGAGCCAGTGTAGAAAGCCACTAAACAGCATCGGCATGTTCTAATGACTGTCCACTGCTCTTAGGGCTTTTACTCAACTATAAAACAGTGTCTATAGCCAAGGATACATTTTATAGACTTATGAAGATCTGGGACACATCTCCCTGCCTAAAGAAATACACACAGTATTATAGGGCCCACCCGAAACCAATTGACTAACATGCCAGAGCAGGGAAGAGGACTCTGAAAAGGGATCCTGATACAGCAACTGTTGGGGGAGGCTGCTTGTTCATTTCCAGCCACTTTGACTGGAAATAATCACACAGAAACTATAGTATTTAAATCACTGCTTGGCCAATCACTTAAGCATATTGCTAGCTAGCTCTTATGTCTTAAATTAACATGTTTCCATTATTTTATATGTTACCATGAGACTCAGGACCTACAGGCACAAAGTCAAACAAGGTTGGTCATTTTCTCCCTACTACCCTTATACTTCCTAACAAAGTCACTTTAAGATCCCTCAGTTGAATAAACGGGTCAAGAAAATGATAGGGATACCCACAGGAACAGCTAACTGAGCTAATGGGAGCTCACTGACTCAGGACTGAGAGTGTGAGAATCTGCATAAGACCAAACTAGGCCCTCTGAACGTGGGTGACAGCTGTGTGACTTGGACAGCCTGTGGGGCCACTGGCAATGGGACCAGGATTTATCCCTAGTGCTTGAACTGACTTTTTGGAGCCCATTCCCTATGTTGGGATACCTTATTCAGCCTAAATATGGGGGGCGGGGCTTGGTCTTGCCTCAAAGTGATGCGTCAGACTTTGTTGACTCCCCATGGGAAGCCTCACCCTCTCTGAGGGGTGGATGGTGGTGGGGTGGAAAATGGAGAATGGGAAGAGGTGAGGGGGTGGAACTGGAATAGGTTTGTAAAATGAGAAAAGATTGTCTTAAAAATAATTAATTATTTAAAAATTTTAAAAAAGATCCCTCAGTAAAGATAAAGAAAGGGCATGGGATTGAGTGAGTGGGAAATTGGGAAGGGTCTGGGAGAAGTTGGGAGAATGGAAACTGTGATCAGAATATATTGTATGAAAAACATTTAATTAAAAGAAAATAAAATCCCTCAGTATTGCCTCTCCCAGGGTCCATTTGTTAGAAGGTTGATGTCTGAGGAGTCAGAATTTCTTCTTTGCTTTCCTACCCCACCAAGACATAGGTTCCTATTGACCCTCAGCCAGAAGAGCCGGGTCTTTCCCCCCAGTCACCTCACCATCCTCTCCACTCTTTACTCCACCAGTGGAGAAACGAGACTGAAGCCGGTCAGCCTCTAGGAAGCACAAGTCTAACAAATGAGGAAAGCAAGTCTGCACAGGTGCTCCCTTTGCCACCCCTTTTCTTTTCTCTACAGTGTAATTCACTTTCACTTTCCATGTTTGTAAGATTCAGAAGCACGGCCTACACTGTACGTGTTCTCAGAAGGAATAACTTTGACATTTAAAAGCTATAAATTCAAAGACATAACTCAT
>NC_022020.1:22157307-22169769 GCF_000317375.1 Microtus ochrogaster
TCCTCCAGAAGACTGCATATCATAGTTGAATTGCAGAGTATCCACTTAAAATTGCCTTTGTTTGTTTGTTTGTTTATGGTTTTTTAAGGTGGGGTTTCTCTGTAGCTTTGGAGCCTGAACTTGCTCTATAGACCAGGCAGGCCTAGAACTCACAGAGATCCACCTGTCTCTGCCTCCCAAGTGCTGGGACAAAAGGCATGTGCCACCGCCACCCAGCCAAATTGCCTTCTTAAAACTAATTAACACATGGTCTTTAGAAATTCCAAATATCACACCCGGTAGGGGAAAACATCTTTAATTCAGACTTCATTAATTCGGGCTCTGTGCTCTTTTTACTAACAGCGACACAGCACTTCACTGCAGTGTAGATGAATATCTGTTGGTTTTGATAAAGATTGGATTTATATGTTTGTATCAACTACATAATGTCATTGTGAAATAAATGTTCATTGAGTGCTGAAGGCATGCGAGGAATTACGATGAGTCCTTCACGTGACCTCACTGATCCTCACTACCAACCTACGGGACAGTCATGCTTTGTTTTAGAGACACGAAAGTGAGCCTTTCAGGCAGAAACCATCCAGATGGCATCTACAGACTTTGCACTAGACTGAAACATTGGGTTCTTCCCACACTGTAATAATAACATATCCTCCCTCCTCTAAGAGATAGGAGGTGATTGGCTACATCTTCTGTCTTCTTCAAAATGATACATTCATGTAGTCATTTCTTCTCTTTCTTTCTTGGTTATTAGATGTGGTCTCAGATAGCTCAGGCTAGCCTCAAGTTCACCAAGTAGCTGAAGATGATCTTGAATTTCTGATCCTCCCGCCTCTACCTAACTGGGATTCCAGGCAGTACTTGAGACTGAACACAGTGCTTCATGGGTGCTGAGCAAGCATTCTGCCAATTAAACTATGGGTCCAACCCATTTCAAATTATTTTTACACATGCCTTAAAGCATGACACATTAACAAGCACTATTTGGTGGAATATTTTAACTATCATGTACACTTGAAAGTATTTAAGCACATTCTTTCTTGAGTTCTTACAAGCATGCCTTCTGATGCCTTGCTGGTACTGCAGAGCTTCTCAGCCAAGTACCCCACAGTATTTGACATGCTCTGCTCTATGTCTGCAGCCAGTGCTCAGATGACTCAAACGGCTAAGGCAACACTTCCTGCCACCTGTTTCCAAGCACCATATCAATTCTTTGAGTACATGTTTTAGAAAATCTGTTTGCCCATCCTAGATTTTAAATAATGAAAATAAAATTCTGTTGGCAGAGATAGGAAAAGGGTTTTCCCTATGGATCTAGAAATATTTAATTTCCCACATAATGCTCACTATACTAATTTCATCTTTCCTGTAATACTATTTCCCTAGTGGAAAGATCAGGTCAATGTGTTCCACGCTTTTGGACAACTTTTATTTTGGATCAGAAATGTATGGCAATAAACAGCTGTGGAGAAAACAGAGTGTAGTGTGCTGGATAAACACCAGCCGATTCTCATGAAATGAATTCCCATTGTTTTAGAACAACCACCATGCAAATTGTGAGTCTCATGACTTTCTGGATCTCCTGCTCTTACAGCTGCCCCTGTGGCCTTTAGTTCAACAACCTATGGTCTGGAGATTACCCTGGATATTTCAGACCTATCAAGTTTTAAGACCATTTGTATTTTGTGACTAACAGAGACAAAGTATGAGCCCTTCCCAGACAGCTGTGCCTGTGGGCCATGTAAAAGTGAGTCGGTAGGCCAAAGAGTGCCTTCATGGAAAAAATGTCTAAACACTTAGACAAATCTAATATTTCTCTTTCCTGAAACATCAGTCTGCCACCTTTCCCAAGCCCAGAGCAGCTCAGCGTGGCTGGACAATATGTTCCCAGCTGTGTCTGACTCATACAGTGACTATGAACCTAAATCAGCACCACTTCAGTGTGGGAAAAAAATCTGAACTTAATCAATTCCCTATGTAGAAGGCATTTCCAACTTTTCTCATCCTCTCTGGAGAAAATCACCTATTGCTTGATGAGCTAAACTCATCCGGCTAAGATATGTAGCAAAGGCCAAAGACTTGATGAATCTTTTCCCAGAATGCTCAAAGGGAAAACACAAGGAACAACAATAAAACTGTGGAACCTGGGCAAGAAAGACAAATGGGAGAAAAAGACATTGCAATTCTGAGATCTTTCTCTCCTTCACACAGTAACTTTCCACAGCAACCTGTTCTAAGTGTAAGAGCGCCACTAGTCACCCAAGGCAGTGAAAGCAATGTCAGGACCCAAGCAAATGTTGTGATGCTAAGTGCTACAGAGAAATAGCGCAATGAATGGCATATGTTGGCCACAGCATTGAAGGAGTCAAGGTGACTGCAACTTGTATTAACAATCAGTCAGAAACTAGAGTCCAATCATATAGTCAAAATACATTCTGAAAAGCCGTAATGAAGCCTGTCATTCCTGTACTGCCTATGCTAATAAAAATCCATTCCAATACAAGAGCAAAGATATTCAAAATTAGAACTCTAAAGATGTTCCATTATATGCTATCCGAGGTGTAGAAAATAGTATTTACCCACTGTTTATGTCTCCTCCATGGATGTAAGAAGTAAAACATTAACAGCAAAGTTTAAATATCCTCTGTGTCTTTCCTTCCCAAGGCCATGATCCTTACTCTCTGCTGCAGATAAACACTACCATTAATTTGGTATTTGTCTTCTCTGTAAACATCTTTTTAATTTTACTATATGTATATAGACCTCAAAGCAATATGTGTATTTGCTCTGTATGTTCTGTAATTGTAAATAAATTGTATCAATTTTATGCACCCTTACTGCTTTTCCATTCAACACATGTGTAATATTGTGATAATAAAAAGAATCTGCACTCCACTGCATCATTCCACAGCATACATGTCTGTTTCCACATGTGTGATATATACCATACTGTATTAGCTACTTTTCTCACTGATGTGAGAAAATTTCTAATGAGATGCAATCTAGGGAAATAAGTGATGTTGGTTGTTCTTCTGTATGCTTTGGATATGTTTTATTACCATTGGTTAATAAAGAAGCTGCTTTGGCCAATAGCAATAGAAGACAGGAAATATAAGCTAAGATAAATGGAAAAGAAGGGTGGAGTCTGAGAGATGCCAGCAGCTGGTGGGGAAGCAAGACATGAGGTAACAAGCCACAAGCCTTGTGGTAAAATATAAACTAATAGAAATGGTAGTTTAAGTTGTAAGAGCTAGTTGGTAATAAGCCTAACCTAATAGGCCAAACAGTTTGTAATTACTATTAAGCCTCAGAGTGGTTATTCAGGCAGGAGAAAAATCTCCACTTACAAGGAAGTAATCCTTTCAGCTTATAGTTTGGGGGATATATAACCCACCACAGCAAGGAAGGCAAGTCAGACGGAGCTGGTCACACTGCATGGACATTCAGGAAGCAGAGTGAGCAGGAAGCAAAAGGGACCCATTAACCCTCAAGGCCTTCCCCACAGAGATCCACTTCCTCGAGCAAGACTCCCCTTTCTAAAGGTTCCACAAACTTCCAAGGCAGTGCAGTCATTTGGGAAGCGAGAGTTCAGGAAAAGGTGCCTAGGGGAGGGTCACATTTCACACTCAAACTGTATCACATATCACTCAGGAACAGTAGAGCAATCGCATAACTCCAGGACGAGCTATATATGCTGAGCCCCTCTTCCCAAACCCTACAGGCATTTCTCCTTCCTGGCAGCCCTACTCCAAGCATGCGATCACTAAGAATCTGTTTGTCTGAATCTCATGAACCAAGTTTACCTAGACTTTTTAGTTTCCTGCCTTCCACGTACAACTCTTTAATCCTCTTGCCAACAAATTATATAACTAATGTACCCATAAAAAAAAGAAGATCTGTTTTCCAATATAGGGAACTTAACGTCCTCGTTGTTATCATCCAAGGGCATTTCCTATCACTTAATAAAGCCCCCCCCCAGTGGGGGAGGAGTCGTAGCACAGTAAAAACCATCTGTGCTTTGGCTGCGCCAAGAGAGATGCTGCATGCCCAGGAATCAGTTGGTTTTGATCACTCTCTTTGACCAAAGAACACTGTTTTTTTTTTTTTATTTCTTGTCTTCCCAGACTCTGTGATATTGATCAGGGGCAGAAAACGTTGACTGAAGGGCAAGATCTCTGCTCTGTTCTTCATTGGTGATTTTATAACTTGAGTAGGTAAGTAGGATGGAGAGCTGTTGTAGATGGCTGACAGACAGGACATAGGTGAAGAATCTCATACATAACAGCTATCAGAGCATAAACAGTGCACTGAAATCCCCACACATACCCCAGTTTTACAGTAAAATCTACTGACCCAAGAGATCTCTGCAAGCAAAAAGACAAAAAAAATGGGAAAGAAGAAAGCTCTTGATAACGAAGAGAAAAACAAGATGAGAAAAGGTTGAAAGGAAGACTTTGAATAAAAGTTAGGAAAATAATTTGTGCAGTTCCAACCACTGTGAAGCACAGGTTGAACTGGCCTAATTGTGTAAGTACGTATCCTCATGCTTACAACCATGGAGCCAGAATTCTGGCCTCTGTCAAATGAAGGCTTCCTGGAGAGACAAAGTACCTCTGATGGTGTGTGCCGACACCCATTCTGCAATATACATGCCATGGCCATGGGACATCTTTGGACTCATTCCACATGTTCCCCTTTGAATACTTTGTGCTAAGGAGCAGAATCATCTGAGATTATAAGTTATTTTCCCCAATGATTTTCTTCTGCATCCCTGGCAAACACATCTTCTATTGTCTTTCTCTTTGCTCCCTATGGGACTAGTTGTCCTACAAAACATTCTGTCTTTTTAACTTTATCTGAGCATGTCTTCATTCTTTAGACATCATGTAATCAACTAATATTGATTAAAGGCCAACTCTGAGAGTTTAGGTAGTGAGAGTACACAAATTTTAAAAGACATGGTCCTCGTCCCCAAAAAACCCACAACCTTAACTTATAGAGTAGAAAGAATGAAGGGCAGAACCTAGGGACGGTGAGGCAGGAAAGAGAGAAACTCTGCCTGGGGCAATCACAGAAAATTTTTCAGAAGACTGTTCTTGATCTGAATTTTGAGAAATAATGGTGAAAAGGGAAAATGGTAGTTTCAATTGAAAGGTCACCATATACAAAGAAGTAAATAATAATGTGGCATATTGTGGTGTTTCAAGAGAAACATCTTGAAATGATTCCTAGGAATAGTAAATTTCATCCTCATGTCCTCAGAGTATCAGAACATGAATCGCATCACTGTATCAGCATGTACGGAATGGGTCAGAGCCAGGGAATGAAAGACGGGCTTGCTAAGAAATTGTGGCTTTATTCCTAGAACCCCACATCACACTAGGTTGGAGTTAAAGTAAATTGGCACATTGCTTTCAACCAAGCACAGGATTATGTCTTTCAGGAGACATTTTGGCTGAGAACATAGGTTTGATAGTGGCACATTTGAGATAGGTGCTGAAAGATTTGACAGGGAGAAGAGAGACTTCACATTTCATAGCTATACCTAGATGAAGAGTTAGGACCAATAAGTAAAAGTTACCAAAAAACAGATTACTGCTTTGCACCAGAGACAAATTCTAGCTAGTGACTAATAATTGAATTAATATGAAAAGGAAATGTCTCACTGTGTTCTTGTACTTGGTTTGGCAGCAATTGAGTGGTGATTATTTGAGTTGATTTTTTTCTTTTGACTTTCCAAGTAGTATTTTTCTGCCATACACATGTACTCATAGCAGCTGTGGCTGCCTGTACAAGACCTGCAAGAGATTAAGCCAGTTAATATTCCAGCACGGAGTTGAAGGGGACCAGTTCCAACCTAGCTAGGGAGCCATAGACATTTGATGGCTGCCAGCACAGAGTGGAAGGGGACCAGTCCCAACCCCTAGCTGGGGAGCTGTAGACAGCTGATGGCTGCAAGAGGAGGGACAGTCAATTTTCTCCGGGTGTGTGGCTTTGGTAGGTGACCATGCCCCATACCCATGAGCAGCAAGAATTGGACTCAGCAGGTCATTAAAAACAAAAAACAAAAAACCATGAAGTTGGAATAGAATAGAGTGGGAAAATGGAGGTAGACCTGAGAGGTATTGGGAAAAGAGTTGGAGATGAATATGATCAAAACATATTGTATGCATGTAGGAAATTCTCTAAGAGTAAATAAAAAAGATTAGCATGCTATGGGACAATGGTCATGTACCGTCACTTGTATTGTCTTAATAAAATGCTGATTGGTGAGTAGCCAGGCAGGAAGTACAGGCAGGGCAACCAGGGAGGAAGTAGAGACTGGGTAATGAGAACAGGAGAATTCTGGGAAGCAGACGGACTCAGTCTGCAGTCATCACCCAGATACAGAGGAAGCAAGATGAGAATGCCTCACTGATAAAAGGTACCAAGTCACATGGCTAACACAGACAAAAATTATGGGTTAATGTAAGTTATAAGAGCCAATGAAAAGCCTGAGCTAATAAGCCAATCAGTTTATAATTAATGTAGGCCTCTGTGTGTTTCTTTGGGGCTGAATGGCTGTGGGACCTGGTGGGACAGAAGCCTCTGGCAACAGTAGCAGTTTCACTGAATTCTTAATAGAAGAATTACAGCACCATTAAAGTGACTTACTGTAACAATTGCTAACTTCTACATGCATCAAGGTACCCAAGGTCAGATTAGGAAAAACATTCTCTATTTAGTTCATAAACCATATTAAGAAATTCAGAAGGAGGAACATATAGAGAGATGAAGAAGGGTAGTGAGCTGAAAACAAAACAAGAAGTACTAAATGTGTAAAATAGAAAGCTCAATCACTCTGCCTTTCTTAATATGACAGCAGAAAGAAATTATATCTGACATGATGCAATTATCTCCCTTGGCTTTGCTTCAAATGGAAAACATGCTCTGAAGACACCCAGTGTCATCTACAGTACTTTCTTCTCAGTTAACTTTAAAGAGTTTGCAGGCAGTCTTTTAGGGCTATGGGTTCCATTATTTTTTTTACAGTGAATAATGTATGATTTTATTTACCCCAAGGATATCCAAGTGGTCCTATTCTAGTTCTTGCATAAAATTTCTTCCTGCTGTAAATACTGTGACTGAAGCCAAAGAATTCTGATAATTTAATAATTTTCTCCTGATTTATAAATGAAAAATTACTAATATAATTCTAATAGGAATTGAGCAACAGCATAAACTCATGTAATCACAATTTGGACTGAAGACTTGTTATAAGAAAGAGAATTGTTGCCATTTGTTTGGTTTGACAGAGACTTTGAGTTCATGTGTAATGTTAATAGGCATGTTGGGGGGATATATTAGTGAGAAATTAGCTCACGTCATAAGGACAAAAGGGCAAGAAACAAAATCACCCATTTAAAGTGCCAACTTTCATGAATTGTTAGAACTGGAAAAACTTATCAACATCCCTGGACCTACTTACTTGCGGAGGGACCCAAGGCTCACAGATGTCTGGTTTCTTTCCCAGACTCAACAATGACTGTGAGGCAGTTTCAAGACTGTGATCCTGAATGTTATAAACAATACACAAGTAATGAAATGCATTTATGCATCAAGATATTTAAGAAAGAGGTACTGATTTTCATTATTCTCTGTTCACTGTGCTGTTGGCTTGATTTGTCATACATACCCTTTATGATGATGGCAGGAATTCCTTCTATACCTCATTTGCTCAGAGTGCTCATGAAAGTGTACTGGATATGGGTGTAATGATCTAGTTTGTTGCTGGTCTTTGTTTTGTTGTGTTTGTTTGGTTTTTTTGAGACAAAGTCTCTCTATTATATAGTTCTGACTGTTCTGGACCTCACTATGTAGAGCAGGCTGGCATCAAACTCACAGAGATCCACCTGTCTCTGTCTTCCAAGTATTGGGATTAAAGGCATGCGCCATTACACCTAGCTGCTTATTACTGTTTTAATGTCACATCCCGAAACATCAGGCTTCATCTTGATCAGTGAGATTTATGTGCTGCAAGACAGCCTGTATATTTTTAGGAATATTGATCTATAATCATTTTGGTGATTTTATGTCTGACTTGCATATTAGAATAATGCTGGTCTTGGAGAATGCTTTTTTGGAAAAATTCTGTCCCTTTTAACTTTTAAAAATAGTTTGAGAAGAACTGGTGTTCAATTTTCATTAAAAATTTGTGAATCCATCCAATCCTGAATTTTTCTTAGTTGAGAGACTAAATTGGGACACTGTGTGTGTGTGTGTGTGTGTGTGTGTGTGTGTGTGTGTGTGTGTGTGTGTGTGTATTATATATATAAAGAGGATTTGACAGATTGGATTACATGATAAGTGCTAGGTATGCAATAGTGGCCATCTACACATTGGGTAGCTGTTCAATCTACAAAGCCTGGGTGTGTCAGTAGTGCCATCCCAGCTTCGAAAGCCTGGAGGACCCATGGAGCACTCCCAGTCTTTAGTCCTTGTCGGGAGGCTGGCAAAGCTGGGTTCAGATGCCAGTGAAGAACGGCAGCAGCAGCAGCAGCAACACCAACAATTTAATAGATGTACTTACTTAGAGCGCAACTACGCAAGTAAGAAGCGTTGCTCTCCCCTTGGATTTCCTCACATCTGACTCCCACCAGGAGATGCAACCGCCTCTGAGGGAACCTCTTCTCCCCTGAATTATCTTTAGTGAAAATGCCCTCACAGACCAGCCCTGAAGTACATCTCTTAACCGAATCCAGATCCAATCACGGTGCCAATCTAGAATAACCATCACAAGTCCACCCTTGGTCGTGTTGACCCCCCACCCACATCTCATATGCAATGCTTAATTTCCAAATGAAGACATAACAAGGTCACAACTCTGCTTAGAATGATATAACTATCCCCTATGCTACCCAAAGCACACTATTTTCTCTCCAGAATAAATGGCAAAGTCCCTTGAGGGGTTCTTAAGTCTTTTAGCATACCATAATTTAAATGTGAAAAACAGATTTACAACACTTAGCTAGAGATACTATCTCAGTTGATGTTATATTATATTGTAAAGAAATAGAATAAATAAAACATAAATGACTGCTGAATGTGTGTATGTATATGCACAAAAACTAACAAAACAGGACATAAATCTTCAGAGCAATTAAACATCCTTGCTTCTGTAATTGATCATGTTACCTTAGGTGTGGTTTATAGCTAATTTCTTCTACTATCCGTTACTTGTTCTCCCAACCCTCACCGAGTACAGAAGCAGTTCATTCTTTACCTAGAGGCATGTGACCCACATTTTTATTCCTGAAGGGTCTGAGCCATTTATCATCCTCCCTAGATATAGTTTCCCATTGAAAGGTCAATATCACAGGGCCCCGTGACCCCAAGAAGCAATTTAAAAGATCGTCTATAATTCAAACATACTCTCCCTAACTCCAGTTTGGAGAAGCAGTCCAATATAGTCTGGATCAACCATCCATGTTAACACATTAACTCCTTTTCACCCTGTAGACTCAAGGGTCTAAAACAGACAAGGAGAACTCTTAGCTTCCAGTTGAATAGAAAGTTCATGGTTCTTCCTGGCAGACACAGTTCCTGCCTCTGAAACCAAGACTTAGAGCCTGGTAGAGCATGATGTTGCAGAAGCAGTAAACAAATATTTTGCTAGTGGGTTACTGGGGTGGGGAGGGCTCTGAGTGCTATTTCCATTTCCACACAAAACGTCCTATACCTGTGAGCCCTGTATACAGGAGAAACCATATCATATGCAGGATGCTGGTTCCAAGCACATACAGCCTTCTGAAGAGCATTGCCTCAGTGCTCCAGGCTTCTGCCACTTAGTTGACACTGGACCTGTGTCTTTTAAAGACCAGCCACCATTTTATCAAGCCAGGTCAGTATAGTGAGGAAGTGGAAAGTCAATGGAACACGTGAGCATGGTGAGTTCTTTCTGCAGTTCTTTTGCTGTGAAGTAAGTTCTATGGTTAGAAGCAATGTTGTGTACAATACCATGATGATGTAAATCCATGAATAATAGTTTTAACAGGAACACTACATGCAGGAGTAACAAATTGCTACCCAGAATCAGTATCTGGTCCAATAAGGGCACAGTGCCGCCATTTCCACAGTGGAAATGGTTTAATGTGCCAGGTCATTGGGAGGTCATCTGGGGAAATTGGATCATATAGAAACTTGGTGCTGGTTTCTGCTGCTAGCAGATCTAACACTTGGCAGCAGTTGCAGCTAGCTCACTCACATGGGTGGAAATCCATGCTGTTGAGCCCACGCATGATCGCCATCTTTGCCAACATGACCTCTTTGTTCATGGCTCACTGGCAGTGAGAGATATGGACAAAGCAGGAGTTGAATAGTACCCATAGAATGGGTCATTCTGACTAATTGATTGTTGAAGTATTTCTCTGTTGAGGTCAACATTTGATGAGCATTTATATAGGACACACACACCTTCGCATCTTTTGTCCATTTCAAGTGATCTATTCACATCCCACCTTCCAAAGTATCTTTCTCATCATTTTCCCAATCGTGTTCCTTACAAATCCTCAATCATCCACCCAAACCATTGTCTATGGCCGATGAATCTATATACAATCATACATATGGCCAATGTTTTTCCCAGTATAGCCATGTGCATTGCCCAAAGTTTTGCCCACCGTGAAGATTTTCTTCATTGCTATTCTTTTTTGATGTGATGCTTCAACTATCCACTTCTGAGTATTGTCCACATCTCAAGTAGAAACCATCTGTAAGCCAAGCCTTAGTCTTCTCTTCCTTGGTCAACAAATCACAGCACACACCCTGTGTAACATACTTGTGTCTGCAGGACCTGTTTGAACCTGAGAGCAAGCATACCACTTCCATGTGATAATGGATTGCTGCTGTGCACACACAACCTTGTGACTTTGTGGGTCATGACAGGCAGCTCAGGTTGCATGATAGCATAGTAACCTGTTCCGTTTCCACAAAGGGCCAGTACCAGGTCTAACACTAGGCCTCTCAAAGAAAGAAAAGTTGTCGCAAAAGGGATTTGCTCCAAAATCCCCAAGGGCCTCTGCTGTGACTTCATTGTAGAACCTGTCAAGGGCTTCAAACTGCATCCTGATCTGCAGGGAAATCAACCCAGGTATCCATTATAGGAGAATGTATGAAGAACACATGGCACACATCTACAGTGAATATTATCTAGCCATAAAAGCATGAAATCCTTTGCAGTTGAAAATGGCTAGAGTTAGGAACATTATGTTAATTACAACAAGCCTAACCCCAAAAGACAAATGCTACATTTGGTTTTCTATGTGGAAATTAAAAAGCTCTGAAAATTTACTGTTAACTTCTAGAGATTAGGAATATGGAGGTTTAAAAAAGTTATACACTAGGCACCAAAATGCAACATAAATTCAAAGGGAGAAAATTCATGTTCTGTGTCATTTGAATGTAGATACAATTCCTAAAACCTGTTCTATAGTCTATGAATAACTATCATATCATATTACTATACTAAACTATGCACCAAGGCTTCTTTCCTGACCTGGCACTTACACAAGGCTGTACTGAAATATTGCACTGCTCTCTCTATATATGCACAACTATTATTTGTTAATTAAAAAGAAAATATAAAATGAAAAAAAGAGGAAGGCTCTGCTTTCTTTAATTAGGGATCTTAATTAAAAGAAGTTAAATTTATTCAGAGGGATTTTACACTTGAGAAAAACATTTTAGGCTTCTGTGAATGTGAAATGGCATACATCGAGGAGGTGCCGGGATCACACTACAGTCACCTGGAACGACCAAAACCAATCTTGCAAAATTCAATGTCCTTTTCCTTAGTGTCTTGGTCCACTCTAGCTTTGAGCAATGGTGACAAGCATTGGGTGGCTGGTTCACTCTAGCATTGAGCAAAGACAACAAGCATTGGTTTTGCCTTGTATGTTCCCCCACCCAGCTCCCTGCAGTTCTTTCCCTACACTTTATTTTGCCTGAGCTAACTGTTCATTCATTATCTTTGCTAAGAAGGAGGTAGCTGGAACTGCTCATCAATTGAGAAGCATCCAGTGGGCATAGGTGCATAAGCTGAAGACTGGTCCCAGTCATAACAGGCATGCCTACAACACTAGCCTGTGTTCTCCTGTCCCAAGCCCATTGCTGTGTATCTAGCAGAGGAAACCCAGCATCACTGAAGAAAGTGTCCAAGTTGTTTCCTTTCTCTTTACAGTGCTGTGGCTCCAAGCTGTGTTTCCAAACACCCAGTGAAACTCAGGGTAACATCATTTAGAGAAACTGTCAAGTATAAGCTCCAATACCAAACCCAATAACATTCCAGGAAGTGCAAATACAAGGTTGCTGAGTGAACCATCGAAGTCAAGCTCAAAACGGGAAGAAACGGAGGAGCATGAGAGCAGGGCAGTGTGTGTGTTAACCAAGGCAGTGTGTGTGTTAACCAAGGCAGTGTGTGTGTTA
>NC_022020.1:22170115-22172492 GCF_000317375.1 Microtus ochrogaster
GTGTTGTTAACCAAGGCAGTGTGTGTGTTAACCAACACAGTATGTGTGTTACCAAGGCAGTGTGTGTGTTAACCAGGGCAGTGTGTGTGTTACCAAGGCAGTGCGTTAACCAAGGCAGTGTGTTAACCAAGGCAGTGTATTGTTAACCAAGGCAGTGTGTGTGTTAACCAAGGCAGTGTGTGTTACCAAGGCAGTGTGTGTTATCCAAGGCAGTGTGTTAGCAGAGCTGAGCTTCCTGGGGCCCTGCCCTGCGAGAGTTCAGGCCGGCAGTCAGTCCTCTCAGTTACTGAGTTTATTATAAAAATTTCTGTGATGTGTGTGGAAATTGATAAGCTGTAGTTTATACTCATGGCCAAGCTTTATGAGTTTGAAAATGAGAAATCACACACACACACACACACACACACACACCACTATTAAATAGAGACAATATATGGCTAAAATAACAAAAAGGAAGAATTTCATTGCTTATAGAAGAGCAAAGCTAACAGATGAGCATTTATAAAAAGTAATCATGAAGCCAGCCATTTTAAAACCACCACACAGGAAAGACCTAGAAGGTGGAAGTGCTCAAGAAACCCCCAGCATTCCTGCCCTTGTGCCGCCTCCCTCTCTCCTTCAGGAAACACCACTCTCTTCACTCTAATTATGGCAATTGTTCAGCTGCATTCCTTTATGGTTTTATTGATTAAGCATGTATCACTAAATGGTAGATTTAGTTTGTTTTTTTTCAGTAGGATCACATTATCACAGGTGAGTTTTCATATTTAACACCTCGCATTCACCACACACCCTGGAAAACAGCTGGGTTATTAATCTGGTTGGTATCTAATGCTCTACTATGTAAACATACCATATCTTATTGACCCATCCTACCTTTGACAGGCAATTGGTTGTGCCTGCTCTGTCACTATTATTCAACAAGCACAGTTGTGAACATTCTTGAACTGTAGCTCTTAGCTTACAAGTACAAGTGGGTTATATGCCTATGTGGACTTTAATTTCTATGTTGCATGGTATTTACATGGTCTACTTGGTGAGTCTGCTTCAGCAGCCAAGAGTTAAGCAATAAGTATTCACCATTTTGCATACCAAGAAGTGAAGACATTCTGCGAATTCAGTACCTTGGTTTCTGTAGCTCAGGGTCATCAAGGATTCAGGCAATTCTCATCTTCTACTCTACCACACTCAGCGCTGCTCTCCCTGCGTTCTCAGGCTAGGCATCCACCTTCCTCACAGTTGCAAGAGAGCTGCCAGAACTCCTGTTATCGTGTCTAAACGTGACCACACCCTGAGGAAGAAGAATTTTCTCTGATAATGCTCTCTCTCTCTTTCCCCTCCCCTCTCTCAGTATAATAAGATCTTTCTTTGAAAGCCCCCAGCCAAAGATATTCACTGTCTGTCCTGCCTAAATCAACCACTTGAAAAGGAAAGATAACTCATGTAGGCAAACCTAAATGTCCAATGCATAACCTCAGAAATGGACAAGGCCTCTCCCCAGGCACCTCCAGGAGGAGAGAGCATCTCTTCCTTTTCCCTTAACTGTCCCTATACTTTAAGTAACATGATGAATCTTTTTATGATGGAGCCGGAACTTCAAACGTACACATAAGTAGGTAGAAGAACGTGACTAGAATAACAGATTCCATCACATGACTCACCCCAATTCCATAAATAACCATGACCCACCTCCTGCCATCTAGTCCACCTTTTTCCCATGACTATTCTAAACAAAATCACTTCATCTGTAACTGCATTGTTGTGTATGTTTAAAACATAAGGACTCTTTAAAATAAAAACAACCTGTAAATCAAGAACAGTTTCTTTTTTAAATTTATTTATTCTTCTCACATCCTGACCATAATTTCCCTTCCCTACACTTCTCCTAGTCCCCCCCCCACCTCTTCTCCATTTTCCTTCAGAAAAATATCAAGGCTGGATGAAGCAATGCAGCAGGAATAGGCGAAAGAGTCTCACACACACACACACACACACACACACACACACACGAGTCACAGACACCCACACAAACACACACTCACGCTGTTGGGAGTCCCACAAGAACAGCAAGCTACAGAACAGTTCTCAACAGCAAAACTTATTCTATCAGCATTAAATGCCATAAATGTGTGTTTATACTGAAAGACTTAGCACTGGCTCTAAATAAAGCCCAAACATTGAGAGTGTTAAATATTTCTCCCGCTGCGGTAGGACTAGCCATTGTTTTGTTATTTTAGCATGTAATGTTTTATTAGATCTTTGAAAATTCCATGCACCATATTTTGATCATATCCACTCTCCACTCCTCCCGCTAATTTCTAGATTCCTCTCCTCCTCCTTCCGATTTCATATTCTCTCTCCCTCCCTCCCTCCCTCC
>NC_022020.1:22172592-22180349 GCF_000317375.1 Microtus ochrogaster
TCTCTCTCTCTCTCTCTCTCTCTCTCTTTCCTATCTTGTAGAAAATGTCCTGAGCCTCTGGCTCTTACCATCTTTCACCCCACTATCCCACTACATTCCCTGAGGTCTGAGTGTGGGAGGTCTGTTGTAAATGTGTCCATTGCTGTCTGCATTTTGAACAGTTGTAGTTCTCTGCAATCAAAACCAGCTATTCTTAACAAGACACCCTGAAGAATTTCAAGTCATTATTTTGTGTTCTGCACATCGAAGCTAACCTTATCTTGACACTGTGACAATCAATCAGTGGCAGAGTCTTCACTTTTGTCTTCTCAGTTTGCTCAGGTCATCTCTCCCTCCCTCTCCCTCCCTCTCTCTCACTCACTTCCTCTCCCTCTCCCTCTATCCTGATTCAAATCATTTCTTGATGGTCTCCAGCTGCTTTGGTAAAGAATAACGGATGGCGAAAACCCAGGAATCCAGGTTGCGTTTGCATTGCTTCCATTATGGACTAGCAAGAGCAGGGTCTATAGCAAAGTTACGGAATGGAAGATGTAAACTATGCACCTCTGAATGCATTAGGGCAGGAAAGTGCTGTCAACCTTACAGACAGAAACAAAACACATTTTCAGGCCAAAAAAAAAAAATTCAATGAGTCATACTTTTCCATTTTGAGTAAGGTCTCAATGTGATGTTTTCTTTCATGAAAACCTTGCTTTGGAGTAAGGGTAAGTAAGAAGAGAATCATCTTTTAAAAATCTGCTTTTCTCTCAACCTCAAAAAGATATTTAAGGTTAAAACTTTTTTATATATTAAATCATTCATGAAAAAACTAAGATTAAGATAAATTACTAAACTTGAATTTACATTTCTCTAGGTGTGGTAGTTTGAATGTAATTGATCCCCATAAGCTCACTGGGAGTAGCACTATTTGGAGGAGTGGCTTTATTGGAGTGGGTGTGGCTTTATTGAAGGAAGTGTGTCACTGTCAAAGCAGGCTTTGTGGTCTCATATATGCTTAAACCACACCCATTGTTTTAGTTCAGTTCCTGCTGCCTACTCACCATGATGATAATGTGCTAAATCTCTGAACTCAATGCTACCCAATTAAATTTTTGCCTTTATAAGAGTTGCTGTGGTTATGGTGTCTCTTCACAGCAATAGAAATCTTTACTAAGACACCAGGAAAACCTACTACATAATGAAGTTTCAGATAAAAGTAATGATCTTCCCAGTTTAGAAATTGGAAGATTCAGTATGAATAAAAGAAGGCTTCATTGTTTTTTCCCTTTTATTGAAAATAGGTTGATGGTGTTTCTGTCCCACCTGGACCCACAGCTGTTCTGTCCCAAAGAAACACATAGAAACTACACTAATTACAATGTTTCTCCTATTAGTTCAGGCTTATTATTAACTAGCACTTAAAACTTAAATTACCCCATAATTATTGTCTATATCTTGCAAAATTCTCATCTTGCTTCCTCTGTGTCTGAGCAGTGACCATAGACTGTGACCTTCCTTTCCTAGTCTGGTCACCCTAACTATACTTCCTGCCTGGCTACTGGTCAACCAACATTTTGTTAAACCAGTATAAGTGACAAATTTTGACAGTGTACAAGTGCATTATGCCACAGCACTTCCCCCCTTTTTTCTTTTCAAAACAAGAACTGAATCTAATCTCCTTTTTTAGCTTTTTTCCTAACCAGTATGCATAACAACTTGTAACCAACATTCTAAACAAAAACAAATATTCAAAATCCATATTTTGTGACTGTGAGCATAGTTTTCTAGGCTACATGCTGCTGATTTGGGGACACTGATAATTTTATGGGTACCCCAAGAAAATTTAGGATTATGGTCAAGTACTGACTTGAGTATTCTTTGAGCCTACATCATCTCAGCCAGAAGTCTTGAGGCTGTTCTGCATGTAAAACTCAGAGGAAACTACAACAGAGGTGCTCTGAAACATTGAAATCTCTGGGACATCAGCTCCTATGAGAGATTTTCAAGGGGTTTCCTTGATCAAACCTGATTTTGCTTAACCCAGAATAAATCCACGGCCTTCTGTTTCCTGTGGAAACAAAAGTAAAACCTCTTCTCCAAAGTAACATATCTTTTGACTTAAATTTTGAATTCAAGGCATTTTCAAAATATATAGGTTAGATTAATCCAGCAGCATTTATAATCAAATGTCTTGTAGTAGCTGTTGCTCCTTCCTCAGCAATCAAACAATTAAAAAGTAACACAATAACATATAGTATCCAGGCTCTCTGTGTATTTTCTATCTTTACATGGCTTTTTTAACTTTATGTTTTATTTTTAATTTTTGGTTATTTTAAGACAGGTTTCTCTGTTTTCTTTGGCTGTCCTGGATCTCACTCTGTCCACCAGACTGGCCTGAAACTCACAGAGCTCCACCTGCCTCTGCCTCCCAAGTGCTGGAATTAAAGGCATGCGCCATCACACCTGACTATATTTCTTTTTTAAGGACTTTCTCTATCCTTTTTCTTTCCTCTTCCAAGCCTATGCACATTTTAAAACAAACTGCAAACTATTTAGAGGTCCCCCCTGAATCTGTCTTTGTTGTATATCTTTATATTTTTCTCAGCACATGAGACTTTAGTCTGCCAAACGACATGATTAAAGCTGTGGCTTTTGAGACTGGGTCTCCCCCACTCTTTGACTTCCTTAGAAGTCATGAACCTAATGTTCATGGTGGAAGATCTTGCAGGAACCATATTTTTTACCACAACTCTGTGGAGTTTCTAGGTCCGTGCTACCACCAAGAAGCATGATGCCAGCTGCTCATAAACACCATTTAAGTTTTTGGTGTCAGGGTCTCTTCAAAGAGCTGAGATATTTTTGATTTCTAACCCTGAGTCAGGAAGCCTCTCTTAAAGGAACTGTGCCTCTGCTTGCCTCTAGAAAACAGAGCCCACCTGAGAAAATGCTTCTACCAAGAAGTCATGTGTAACTCTGTTATTTTATACCTAGGATACCTTCTCAAACTCTCTCAGGTTTATGTGGGTGTAGCTGTTCCACAATGGAGCCATTTGTAGACAGAAGTTTCTGGATCTGCAGGTAGAACATCCCTCCTGGAAGGCAATCTGCATGCCATCCAGATAATCTGTAAGGGCGAGAAGATATCATCAATGGAAAAATTTAAGAACTTGAAATCACTTCTACAGAATGAGAACCAGAAATTAATTGAGTTGATGAAATCATTAGAAATATTCACAGGTCAAGAGATTCAGACATTATAAAATATAGTGATAAAAAGATTTGAATCACTTGAGGTTCTTGTCAGAATTGATAAGCAAGGAGACGAGGTATACAGGCGAAAGACAATAGTAAAGATTTAGCATCGCCAGTACTTCTCAGAGTCAGAGATGACTTACCAAGAGTTTTAGGTAATTATTCTGTTACTACCTCTGAAAAGGCAGCAAACACTCGGTACCTAAAAGGATATACAGACTGTAAATGGGAACCTATATGTGTGAAAGTTCTAGAAGATATTAAGCAAGCAGTAGTATCTTATGGCATGCATTCACCATATGTGAGGCAGTTGGTAAAGACATGGGCTTCAAGAAATAAGGTTATTTCACATGATTGGCTTCAACTTCTCTCAGCTATACTACACCATGGTCCACAGCTTCCGTGGAAGAGCTTTCAGAGGGAAAAGGCTAAGACCCTTGAACATCAAGGTAGAGTCAGAAGTGTTGAGGCCTCCCAAGATGAAATTCTTGGTGAGGACCCTTCTGCTGATCTGGATAGTCAAGCTACATACAATGAATACATCTTGTCCCTATACTGTGCAGCAGCCTTGAATGCTTAGGATATAATTAAAGAACCAGGGAAAATAATTTAATCATATACTAAGGTTCTACAAGGCCCAAGAGAACCATTTAGTGACTTTTTGCAAAGATTAACTAAAGCTGTACAAATAGGGGTAGCAGAGCCAGGAACTTCTGTCAACAAAAATAGATTAATTTTATAATAAAATGTATCATGATTACTGTTTTCATTCCCTCTACTCCTCCCAGTTCCTCACCACCTCCCCTCCCATCTTGATCCACTCCGTTTCTGTTCTTCATTAAAAAACAAATTGGCTTCTAAAAGATATTGGTAAAATAAGATAAAACCAAAGCTAAAGCATTCAAAAAGTTGTTATGTAGAGAGAGAAATAAATAAACTTTAAAGTGGCTTACAAAGAGAGAACTAAGACAAACAGAAGTCAGGTCCATGGGAAAAGATTTCTCAATAAAGATAAAGAAGCCAGCCATCTCCTCTAGTGTCTTCTAGACACAACAGGACTGGTGCACATATGAACTCACTGAGACTATGGCAGCATGCACAGGCCCAAACCACTTGGGGTCCCATTGCTGAGAGGGAAGTGAACACTAGATCCCACCCCTAACCAGTAAGCTGTCAATCTCCAATTGACATCTACTTGCAATTGTAAAGTTAGTTTTCACCTGTGGAGTCTTACTGATATATTAAGCACACTTGACAGTAGGCTCCAAGCCCAACAGTAGATGGCCAGCACAAAATGAATTTAGTAGACTTTTGTCTATTAATGAATTCATAGACTTTGTCTCATATCACTTTGTTCTGTCAGTTTTTTGTCTTACTGGTCTTTTGTTTATATATTATTGTTTCCAATTTCATGTCTTCATGGATTTTACTTTTGTGTCCATATTTCTTGTGTTTTTTTTTTCTTTCCTTTTTTTTTAAAAAAAAAGCATGCTGATGTTTGGTCATTTGGGTTTTTGTTTGTTTTGGTTTTTATTTATTTTTTTGTCTTTTTTCTAAAGAGAGTTGGGTGGGTGGTAAACGGGGGGGGATCTGAGAGGAGAAACCATGTTCAGAATATATTGTTAGAAAAAAAGTATATTAATTTTTGAAAAAGAGAGAGAAAATAAATAAATAAAGTGGCTTCAGTGCTTGCTCACCCTGGTCACTTGAGTGAGAAAAAGTGTGTTCGGGTCAAATGCAACAGCCTTTATTTCTGATTTGTTCTCCATGATTTACACTAGCTATTTCATATCCTTTTCACCTCAGCCTCTGAATCCCTACTTCTCTCCACATCTGGATCCCTGCTTCTCTCCACATCTGGATCCCTGCCTCTCTCCACATCTGGATCCCTGCTTCTCTCCACATCTGGATCCCCGCTTCTCTCCACATCTGGATCCCCGCTTCTCTCCGCATCTGGATCCCTGATTCTCTCCACATCTGGATCCCTACTATTCATGACATCTGGATCCCTGCTTCTCTCTACATCTGGATCCCTACTTCTCTCCACATCTGAATCCCAGATTCTCTCCACATCTGGATCCTTGATTCTCTCCACATCTGGATCCCTGCGTCTCTCTCTACATCTGGATCCCTGCTCTTCTTGACATCTGGGTCCCTGCTTCTCTCTGCATCTGTATCCCTGTTTCTCTTCACATCTGGATCACTGTTTCTCTCCACATCTGGAACCCTGCTTTTCTTGACATCTGGAACCCTGCTTCTCTCTGCCTCTGGGTGGTTCTCACCACTGTATGTCACTCCATTAAAGCACGAACCTTCTTTTCTCAGCTGCAAGGGTTTCTCTGTGTCCTCAAGGCACAGTCCTATCCCTTCAGCGTGATTTCCAGAGTACTTCATTGTTTCTCATCCCTTGTGTGACTGCTCAA
Source organism: Microtus ochrogaster (assembly GCF_000317375.1). NCBI lineage: Eukaryota > Metazoa > Chordata > Mammalia > Rodentia > Cricetidae > Microtus > Microtus ochrogaster. The sequence continues at coordinate 22,178,247 of NC_022020.1, forward strand.
TTCTAGGTAGGTAAGTATGCTGTGATAAATGTCAGAGTTTTTAATTTTTCTTTTTAGGTAAAATTAAAGGACTGTCCTGAGGCAGTACAGGCAAGCCTACCATAAATATTTTTACAGTCAAGTTAGATAAATCTGAACTCAATCCTGGGACATACGTAAGTAAGAAATGACCATCACGTGTTGACTAATGAAAGACTGTCAGCCCCAGAGGGGAATGTAATGATGGAGAATTTCATTACCTTACAGAATTATTTCCAGTGGCATTGTCAGAAACATCCAATGGTGCGCATAACATTTGCAGACTGCAATGCTGAAAAGAAAAGAAAATATGCTAACTGGCAGAAATAGGGAACAAAAAGCAACAAGGCCAAAACACCAGAGACAAAATCAGATACAATTCAATTAATTAGAAATCCAAACTGTCATCCCAGAAGCCTTTGAAGGAGAAGCATGAAGATTTTAATTCAATTATAAGCTTAATATAGGTCAACATGTGACTTTCGCCTATAAAAAGAAGCTGATCCAATCCTAGATCACATGAATAGACATGTGGTAGCTACAATAAAGAAGATAAATGTTCCTCTGTCCTCTACAACCTTGAACAGAAGGGTTAGTTTACTCAGAATAAAGATGGCAGACTGGCTGATCTCTGTGCACATATAACAGGCTCTCAGATAAAAAAAGCCTCTGGAAGTTCAAGAGTGCTAGTAAAGTGTAGATCTATATTTGGGCTTTTTTAAGTGTGAAGTATCATAGGTAGAATAAGTTGTCTCTTACTATACTGGATGCACACTGTAGATGAATGACTATTTAAACTCACACATTCTACAGCTTGCAGTAACCCAAAAGGCTGAGGACCAAAGGGCAAAACCATGTGATATCAGTAGACTGAGCAGGCTGGGATTAGTGAAACACGGTAAACCAGTCTCAAGGATTGAGAAGCAATGCTGTCCCCTGAGCTGCCTCGGAAGGTCTACTAGAGGTTATTAATTACACTTCCATACTTACTTGAAACAAATCAAATAATAGAATTCTAGGGGGAAATCTCTTTCTATATTCTGCTTTATAAAAACTTTAAAATATTTTCTTATCCTCAACTTACTTTGTAAGATTCTTTTGACACTATGAGGAAGAGAGTCGCTGGGAATTTTCCAGTCGAAAGTTTTACATTGTAATTAATTAAAAGTCATAATGATAAGTTATAAAATAAGTCTGACCTGGAAATTTTACAGTTTTGCTTTAATTTTGTGTGTGTGTACAGGCATGTAGCATATGGTTGCACAGGTGTGTACTGCCACACCCAGCTTTATACATGAGAACCTGAACTAGGTATGCAAGCTTTTATGGAAAATACCACTATTGACCAACAAATCTCACCAACCCAAAAAAATGTTTTTTAATTACTTTCCAAGATAACCAATTAAAATGATCTTACTCCCTGTGTGTCCTATGTGTGAGTACATTCATGCACTTCTGCATGTGCATGAGCACATGCACACACACACACGTGTCCTTTTTTACATGGATTGCTCTGCACTCATTAGCATGAATGATAGGCATACAGTCAGTATTTCTCCAGGACGTGCCTGTGTGTTCTGTGTATCCACAGTCCTTGAACATGCTCATTCCCTTGGGCACCTAGAGACTTCCAGGAACTTCTCCACTTCCTGCTACTTTAGCATGTATTCTTTGAGTCAGTGGGCATCTTGAGAATTTTTGCTGTACAAAAACCCAGCCCTCAGAAGTTCTCCTGAAATCTTCACATATCATTTTTCTTGTGTGCCAGATTCAGTACTCTTCCCCAGTGTGCTTGTGACACCAGCATGCCCCCCCCCGCTGTGTGCATGGGATATTTGTGGGTGTTTTCTTTTTTAAATAAAAAAAATTCTTGCATATTTTCTATGCTTCTTGAAGCTACTTTTTAATTTTATATTTTGAATAATATGGATTCTGGAGCCACTAAAATTTTCATTGAGGCAAACTTTAAATTCACCTTCAAAAGGCTTGTGCCCCAGGAAAGCAAATCTGAGCCTCTCACCAGCCTGACAAAGTCCTGTGACCCCAAGTCGTCTTCTGACTTCCAGCCCGTGCTTTCCTCTGCTC
>NC_022020.1:22180449-22186100 GCF_000317375.1 Microtus ochrogaster
TCTCTCTCTCTCTCTCCCTCTCTCTCTCTGGCAGCAATGCTGGTGTAGTGGCCACTCCAGCTCAGGCTCACTGCTGACCTGGGACTCTGTGGTCTGTTAATATTGTGATCTACTTCTCCATCCTTAAGTCTCTCTCTGCCTCTCTCTTTCTTTCTTTCCCTCCATATTCCCTCCTTCCATCCCCCTACAAGCATGGTATGGTCACACACACTTATAATCCCAGCACTTAGGAGGTAGAATCAGGAGGCTCTTAAACGTGATGTTAGTCTGAGCTACACAGCAAGACTCTGTCTCAAAACAAACACCAAAACCCTCTTTTCAGTTCTTCTCACAAATAGAGATCAAAGCCCTGTATCTTGAGGTTTATTTATGTTTACTGAAGAATTCGTAAGCACTGTACATGTTTACATATTTAATTTCTACATGTTCTGTCCATGTTACCAGATTTTATGCCATCTTATTCCATACTAACTTGTACTAAAGCACTTTGCTTCTGAAATATACATATGTATAATATATATATACATATACAAGCTCATTTCAGTTCTCCAACCCCAAAAATTTCTCATTCTCTGAGTCTTCTGGCAGGCACTTGACCAGTGAGAGTTGCCCTACCCAGGGGCTTAGGAAGTGACTCTGTCAGTAAAGTCCTTGCCACACAAGCAAGTCAGATTCCAGCCATCACAAAAATGCTAGGCACTGCAATAAACATGTGCAGTTCCAGTGATGTTGACATGAAAACAGGCTGATCCTTGGAGCCAGCTGTCCCCAAGCCCAGTCCATCAGTGACCTCCAGAGTCATCAAAAACCCTGCCTCAAAAATGGGATGGAGGGGTGGTGTGGAATTCCCCTCTGTATGCTTTGAATATTATTGTTTAATAAAGGAACTGTTTGGACCTATAGCAGAGCTATAGGGGAACAGAGCTAGCAGGGAGGGGGTGGGGGGAACTAAACTGAATGCTGGGAGAAAGGAGGTGGAGTCAGAGAGAAGCCATGTAGCTCTGCCACGCCAAAACTTTAGCTGGTAAGCCAGACACGTGGCAATACACAGATTAATAGAAATGGGTTAAATTAATATGTAAGAGTTAGCCAATAAGAAGCTAGAGCTAATAGGTCAAGCAGTGATTTAAATAATATAGTTTCTGTGTAATTATTTCGGGGCTAAGCAGCTGGGAACCAACTAGCAGCCTTCCTTGCAACAGAGGGGTAATAAGAAGGTACTGCATTGACCTCTGGCCTCCATATGCACAGAGAGAGAAAGAATGAAATATTTTGAAAATTTAGTACATACAGGGATGAATTTTCTCAAATCTTGAGGTATGCACTAATTTCAGGAGAAAGGAAAAGCAAGTGAGCCTAAGTTGATAATAAAAAAGGGAGCAGGAAAGAGAAAGCCCAAGGTAGCTGAGGAGAGATGTGTTCCTTAGGCTGAATGTTAGTATGTATTGCTCTTCTCTAAGGGAGAGAGTAATGGTGGTCACAATGTCAACATATAGGAAAGGAAACACAAACAGAGTTCAGGAAGTACAATGAAGAACCCAAATTAAAAGAAGGCTTATCAGAGGCTGTAGTGGGGTGGCTTACAATTCTACATTTTGTGTTCTTAAACTAATCAATTTGGATTACACTTAAAAGCTCATACCAAAGTTTTAATGTGGAAGGAGAACATGGTGTTGTGCATCTGAAATCCCAACACATGGGAGGCAGAAGAGGGAGGGAGTCACAAGTTCATGACCATCTGATCCACAGAATAAAACTTTGTCTTTAAAAAATGTCAACCAATCAATTTCTTAACTAACTTCAAAGGGCCACACTAAAATAGCATTGATTCATTCCTGTTATTCCACGCCACCCCCCAATAATGTCCCCAATAATGATGGTTCAATTTACTATTTTTAACTTTATAATGGTGCTTAATTATACCCAAGTCCATTCTGATTTCACCATCAGTATAGTATCCAATAAATAAAAAGATGTCCAACACTTTAGTATGAAATAGATTCTGTGTTAAACAATTTTGACCAACAGTGAGCTAATACAAGCTCTCTGGGCATACTGAAGGCACACAGGCTGAGCTCTGACCCGCTATATGCTAGGTGTGACTAGTGAAGTTTTGACTGACAGTGGTTTTAGTTTACAAGAGGTTCATCAGTTTACAATCCCATGCTGAGTGTAGAACCACCTGTAATTTCACCTGCAATTATTAGATAAGAAGCTTGTTTGTTTTGGAGTTTTTTTTTTTAATCCTTGGCAACATTTTGCTAAATCCACATCCCCCCTCCTTGTTTGTCTTTAACTAAAGCAGCATACATACTTTATACATTTATTCATCCATTCTTCTAATTATCTTTTTATAAGGGAATCTAGCTAACCTCTAAAATACATGTCAGCTTTGTTTGTGTTATAGTTTGGGCCTATGTCTTAGCAGTTTTATATAGTAAGCCACATTATAAAGGCTTGTTCCTGCCTTTATTCAGAAAAGACTGTAACAACTTCATAGTTAAATAGGAACTCTATATATTTTAATGCTAAATCAAAAGAAGGAGAATTACATACATGATAGAAAACTGATCTTTGTTTTGTGGCATCTCTGAAATCAAGAAATAAATATAGACTCTACACTCAGCTTCCTTTGGAACAGCTTTAGCATTGGATCTTGGCCATACCCCAGAGCCTCCAATCCAGGCCCATCTTCCCTGTGCCCTATTGACTGAAGTGTGCCTCCACAGAGCCAAGAACCTCGTCTGGCTTCCTTGGCAATGTCTTTCACTTAGCACTTAACCAGTACGAGGTCATAGTAAGCAGTCAGTAAGTACTGAATAAATGAATGAATCGCATAAAATGTTTATATTCATAAACAGAGCTAAGCATCTCCCAAGCAGAGTTGAGATGGAGAGATACAGGAAGCAGAGACAAAGAATCCTGTTTCCTAACGACTCTCTCTCTTTAAATGTATCCTTTCATGTGTGTTCTCAGTAAGACACTCTTCATGGACCAGAGCTCAGTGACCCCAACTCATTTCTTTCCAGACTGGTCACTGTTTATAGAGATCAGTCTGTGAAGACAAAGAAACTTCTTGCTGAGAGTCTGCGAGATGGTTCAGTACTCAGGTCCATTCTGATCAACAGGGTTTCTTTCGATAAATAGCATGATTGTGTTGCTTAGATAAGTAATTTCTTCCACCAGAAGATGCTGGCAATGAAGTTATCCTGGACCATGAAAAAATGTCCAAAGAAATCTTAAGAGAGCCTGTTGGAGAAGGTCGCTTGTTGGTTCCCAGCCACCCGTATAGCTTAGACCCAAAATAATCATACAGAAATGTATTAATTAAATCACTGCTTGGCCCATTAACTCTAACTTCTTATTGGCTAACTCAGACATCTTAGTTTAACCCATTTCTATTCATCTGTGTATTGCCATGTGGCAGTGGCTCACTGGCAAAGTTTCAGCACATCTATCTCCGGCAGCTCCATGGTGTCTAACTCTGCCCTTCTCCTCCCATGCTATAGGCCAAGCCAATTCTTTATTCATTAGCCAATAAAAGCATCACATAAACAGAAAGACCTCCCATACCATTTCCTCTTTTCTGTTTAAACAAAAAGGAAGGCTTTAACTTTAATATAGTAAAATTACATATAACAAAAGAGTTATCAAGCAAGAACTACACTTACAATATTTATATCTATCTTTTATCATAACTAAGGAAAACTATAACTATAAATTCTTCAACTCCATCAAAGACTCCAGAAGGATATGATATTACCTAAGTAAACAGAAAGTGCATTGTAAGCAACTTCCAATATTCTAGAATTGACAGAGACATCTGGCTGCCTAGACAGTCACTCAAAGTTTTTCTGTACTGTTGGGGCATCCATCTTCAGCCTACTGGCCCATAGTATGCAGCATATTTTTCTATGAAGCAGGAAATTTCAAAGACAGGTCTGCATATATTGGCAGTTTGCCAGTCACTTTCTTCTGTATCCTACAGAATGTCTCATAGACTCTTTGAAAAAACAAGAACCCTTCAGGTTCTTCAGATCATCTCACCTTTGGGCAAGTTCAACAGTCATTTCTCTGTAGATCCTGCATGTCCAGTTCATCTAACAAACTCCATAAGGAGCCTCTTTGATGCCCATATTCCTCTTGAAATAGATTGGTGCTTCCAGGATCAGATGTGTCTCACTGTCATAAAAAGTCCTAAGTTATTAAAAACAGTTTAAATGCTATATATTCTGAATGTCTCTGAAAGATCTGAAGAATACCTATCTAACTGAAATATATCTCTATACATCTAGAAAATCTAACTAACATGACTACAAGCTTGACTATTATAGATGATTATCTATTAACTTATATTTCTTAATTATACATTACATTTTTAAATGAGCTACACAAACACAATACCTTAATCAAGATCAGAAATACATATACAGATAACAAAATTGACCTTAAATTTGTATCAATAAACCAGGATTCATACCAATGCAAATCATTCATATCTATAGCATATCCCCCTTTAAATGTAAACAAACAATTATAAACAATATTTGGAAATATGGGCATAGTTCTATCCATACTGCTTCCTGCTGTTTGGGGGTGTTGTTAAGTCTTTCATGGTGTATCCTGTGTGCTAGGTTCATCTCAGTCAGCATTTAGGTGAAGTAATTTTTTGAGGGTGTTCAAGCAACCTTTCAGGGACCCCAACTCATTTCTTTCAAGACTGGTCACTGCTTATAAAGATCAGTCTGTGTGCTGAGAGTCTGCGAGATGGTTCAGTACTCAGGTCCATTCTGATCAACACGGTTTCTTTCGATAAATAGCATGATTGTGTTGCTTAGACAAGTAATTTCTTCCACCAGAAGATGCTGGCAATGAAGTTATCCTAGACCATGAAAAATGTCCAAGGAAATCATAAGAGAGCCAGTAAACTCAATCAGCAGGATGAGCTCAGCTTTTATTTTGTTCCCTGAACACCAGACAGCACACAGCAGACCCTGCAAATAAAATCAGTCCAAGCTCAAACATCCAGTTTCATACAATACATCACATGTCTTTCTGTTTCACTGCAGACATTTTCCTAATGAGCAGAAATCACAAGCATATGGCGTGGGGAGTGGAGAACATCAGTACTTTGGGATGTTCAGAGACAAGCAGAGTGGGATATACAATAAGAAGTACAAAAGGCTAGAGATAGTGATAGCCTGGATCAGCGCTTACCTGTATTAAGGGCAAGCTCGGCATATGATCCATGATTTCACTTCACTCTGGCAATCATTAGGTGGACTCTACCTTAATTTTTATCTTTTAGAAAAGAAAATTGAGGTTCAGAAAGATTAAAATAAGGTTAAAAACAAATTTAGGGTCTTAGCTAATGTTTTTCTGACCCCTCCTATGGACAGATACACGTTTGCGTCAGCTAAACCCTTACTTACCATGGGGAAGGGTCATAAGCAGGAAAAAAGGGGCAAGTAAGAAGGAGGGGATAAGGACTGGAGCATGTTTCAGTGGGAGCCAGTACAGCAGGGACAGAAAAAAAATACAATTATTCTTAAGACAGTGATTGAGAAAAAGAAAGAGAGAGAGAGACAAAGAGAGGGGGGAGAGAGAGAGAGAGAGAGAGAGAGAGAGAGAGAGAGAGAGAGAGAGAGAGA
>NC_022020.1:22186200-22190157 GCF_000317375.1 Microtus ochrogaster
GAGAGAGAGGGGGGGAGGGAGGAAGGAAGGAGGGAAGGGAAATTCCACTCACAGAAAAGCAGGTCAGTGACCCACAAGCACACAGACTCTGCTCAGTAGAACAGGTGATATGCCAGCCTCCCCAGGCCACATCTAGCCTAGCACGGCACCAAGCATGTGGCCACCAAGGGATGTATTGTAAATAACTCTCGCACCTGGGTGGGCACTGCTGAAATCCCAGTAGGAAGCTGGCAGGCCTCCAGTAGGAAGCTGGCAGGCCTCCAGCAGGCATAAGCAGGTGCCAGATGAAGGGCAGAGGAAAATGTTTCCAACACTCACAACCCTCCTCACATCCACCCACAGTCCAGAGGCGCAAACAGCCTGATTGAGGGGCCGCAGGAATGGACTCGACCCAAGCAAAAATCAGACTCAGGAAGAGCTAACCTCAACCAGCAAGAATTAACCACCGAAGGAGAAAAGTTCAGGGGCCCAACGCTTCGCTCCAAAGACCTGCATGTCCCTCTCTCTCATCGTTATTAGTGCCCTGCATGGCAAGGGACCCTTCAGAGCCACGGGAAGCATGTGGGCACATAAGGAAATACGTAGCTGTGGTCAATTTGAACAGCAAACTGCAAGCCACAGATCATGAAGACAGCAGAGGGGTGGTAAGGGAGTCGACTGGGCACCCAGGCCGCAGGGAGAAAGGAGGAAGAACAAAAGACGGGAAGGAAGCATGCAGCACCCTGAGGACAGTCCTAAGGTAGACACGGGAGCCAGGCTCTTCCACTCCGGGCAGAAGCACTGACTGAGCATCGAATCTATCCAGCTTTTTCTCGGCATATGTATATACTTTATTTCTATTTTTATTTTACATATCTTAAGTACATTATATGGTGTTTATATTTTTCATTCTTTGATTTTTTTTCTTAGTGCATACACTGTTGTGTTTTGAGGGCTCAATTGATATGCTGTAATTACTATTTTATTGGGAAAAGCTCCTACCTCTGTCCTTGTCTCCAAATCTCCAAATCCACTTTCTCTCTACTGCTTCGCAACTCCCCCTCCGTCTCTTCTTACCCCACATTCCTTTCCTCCTTTGCTACTTAACTATGCTACATTTTCCCCAGCCAGAGCCCCAGTGCTCCCATATGAAAACTTTTGACGGAGCAGGATTCAGAGCACAGTGTCTTCTGCAGTCAACACTGAGACTTCTGTCAAACCAGCAGACATTGCTGCACTCAGCTTTTCCCCAGACACAAATCCCACAATGGGGGCTCATAAAACAAGCAAACAAAAACCCAAACAGATGCATGATGAGCACACACACACACACACACACACACACACACACACACACACACACACCATGGCAATGCCCCAGTATGATAACCTCCCAAGTTCAATGTTTCTCAATCCTAGACAGCTAGATGACAGAAAAAGATTTCAAAGTTCTATTTTTTTTTAAAGATTCAAAGACCAGGACCAGCAAGACGGCTAAGCAAGCAAAGGCACTTGCTACCAAGCCTGATAACCTAAGTTTTATCCCACAGCACCAGGAGGTGGAAAGTGGTAACTAGTTCCTGCAAGTTGTTCTCTGTCTGCTCGCTGTGGCAAGTGTGTGCATGACACACACATACACACAATCAATAAATTAAATATAATTTTTAAAAAATATAAATGCTCAATGATCAAAAAGAAGACTGAAAAAAACAGAAAATATAATTAAAGATAAAGAAAATAAACTTATGAAATGAATTTGAGTGTATAGACCCTGAAGTTACTGAAGCACATGAAAGAATCAGTAACTTGAAGAAAGAAATATGGAATAAAAATACATAAAGAAAATATAATCACTGAAAAAGATGCAAACAGAAATTTTAGAAATGAATGAATGTGTCCGTCAAACAGAGCCTCATGAGCAGGCAAGGCCCAGAAAGGGAACAAATCTCACGGATGGAGGAGAAGGGCAGGGCAGTAAGACATTCATGCATATATAAAGAAAAAATAATGAAATGACAAAAACTTTAAGAAGTCTAGAGTATGCACACATTAAGAAACCAAACCTAAAAATTCATGGGACAGAAGGAAGTTATGTAAAATCTGTGAATGAAATTATAGCTGAGAACTTACAAAACCTAGAGAAAGAAATAGACATCCACACACAGGAACACTTTACAACCCCAAATAGACATGATCGGAGAAGAACCACCTCACAGTATATCACAGTCAGGATGTCCAGAAAAACAAAGAAAAGAAAAACGACTAAAAGCTGTAAGGGGAAAACACCAGTTAACACGCAAAGCAGAAATGTCAGAATAAGATCAGATCTGTAATAAACAACCGAAACAGCCAAGAAAACATGGGATGATTTCTTTCGTTCCTTGAAAGTAAATAATTGTTATTCTAGATTGTTATACCCAGCAAAATCATCTATGAAAATCAAAGAAGAAATAAAAGTATTTGAAGAAAACCACAAGTCAAGCAATTTGTAGCATCTAGGACAACGTTAGCAAGCTCTTTTAGAAATACAAAAAGGGTTTGCATGTGAGAACAGAGGAAGAGATACAGGTGAAGAAAGCAATAGATGAACACAGGAGAACTAAGAAAGAATTGGTTGTGTCTCAAGGAGCAAGCTACCAAGCATCCAACAAGACCAGAAAGGGGTGGAGGTGCCAGTTATCCAACCAACAAGAACCAACAGCAGATTCATAAACAATAGTAAACATTTCTTAATTATAAGCTAGAACACAAATGGCCTTAATTTACCATTTAAGAGGCTCTGACTAGTAAACTGAATTAAAAATGCCATCGAACTACCTGCTGTCTCCAAGAAGGTAAGACATCCACAAGCTGAGGGTCAAAGGTTGAAAAATCAATCCACTAAGCTGAGAACATGGATGCACAGTAACGCTCATCTTTAGTAAACTACACTTTAAGATTAAACTAGTCAGAAAAGATTAAACAGAATGATTGCATATTAACAAGAGAAACAACTTCGAAAGAGGACATGATATTATAAATGTTTATGTCCTGAACTTGGAGCACCCAAGTTTTAAATAGTATAAAAGTCATAAAAGACCACATAGGTCCAGTCACAATAATGAAAGATTTCATGACCCTGTCCTATTAATTACTTCTTTCATGTGATAAAATACCACGACTACAGCAACTTATGGAAGGAGTTTATTTGGCTTATGATTCCAGGGAGTTAGGAGTTCATTATGGATTGGAAGCATGGCAGCATGCAGCAAGCGTGGCGGAAGGAGCAGGAAACTGAGATAGTAAATCTCAGCCTTGGAATAAGATAAGGTAAGATGAAGACAAATGAATTTTAATACTGACGACTTAAATAGGATTGGTGGTCGGGAAAAAAACTAGGGGGAAGTAGCATGACTGCCACGTGCCTAAGAGGATGGGGGGAAGAAACAGAAATCTTCATCACCATTGTTTTCAGGCTGACTCTGGTGGACTCTATCTACGTGTAACTGCCCCTCCCTCTCTCACACACTCTCTCTCTGCATTATGTTCATTGTGTACACCACTGGAACATTTTAATTATTGACCTTGAACCATCCTTTGACGTTTTATATGTTCTCTGTTAATGAGAAATAATAAAATCTAAGATTAATGGCACAGCCATTTAAAACGATAATGTCACACAAGTCTTACTAGCTAAAGACAACCTCTATCTGAAGGAAAAGGACGGAACTCTAGAACAAGAATTTCAGTTGGCTTGAATAATCGTTGGCAAGAAGAAAGGATCAGACTCACTCGGACTACGTTAAAGAAGTGAGCTAATTATTAAAACAAGCAAGTTAATAATAGAATATGTTTCAATTCTTATGCCTACCTGGCAAAGCTGTGTATGTAGTTAAACCTTTACTGAGAACACTTGACAAAGAACGTAGGCATCCAGCCTTACCTATTTCTCTCTCTCTCTCTCTCTCTCTCTCTCTCTCTCTCTCTCTCTCTCTCTCC
>NC_022020.1:22191369-22212935 GCF_000317375.1 Microtus ochrogaster
TCATTAAGTCTGTCTATTTCATTTTGTACTTCGTCAATGTGTTCAATTGCTTCTTGTTCTTTTTCTCCCTTCGGCAGGCCGGGAGAGGCAGACTTGTCCTCCAGTTTCGGGGACGGCGCCGATTTGGGTTTCTTGGACTGAGGCAGAAGCGCAAGTTGCCGTTTCAGGGCCATGACACGAGGGAGGTGGCTAGAGGCCAGAGGCCAGATGCAGAGAGCAGGAAGAAACTCGCAGGAACTCCACACTTCTACTTAAACACTGAAAATTACAAGCCATAAATTGTGAATCATATGCGCATCAATAACAGGGCATGTGCTGGATGTATTGGGCATGTGGCTGTGTCCATTCCTGTGTTTGTTAAGGTCACAGGTCTCCACTGTTATTATAAAGATGAACTTCTAATGATCATCGTAAACCTTAGTGTAAACCCTGTCTTGGGTTCTTCCCTCCTCCTGTGAGTCCAGACGACACACTTGTGTTTGCCTTCACACTCTCAGCTCCCAGTTCTGCAAGCATTTCCTGCACTGCTCCACAGAAAAGACCTGATGCCGTGCCCGTGGATGGCAGCGTGATAGCGAGTCCTACAAAAGCTGATACCTTGAAACTTCTTATTTTTGTTTCTTTACTTTCTTGAGACAGGGTCTCAAGTAGCCCAAGATAGCCTCAAAGCGACTACATAGCCAAAGATGGACTTCATCATCCTGCCTCCACCTCTTAAGTGCTAGAATTACAGGCATAGGTCAGTTTCTGGGGTCCTATCACTTTTTACTGATGATATAAGCCAGGTTTCATCACACATCCCAGAGATAAAATCTGTTCCCTTCTCCCTTACATAAATAATATTTTATTGAAAAACCATTACATTCAATTGTTTATGTGTTGGTGGTGGCTGCTCCTGCGCCTCAGTGGCAGTGTTGAGTAGCTACAGCTCAAAGGATATGATCTACAAAACCTAAAATACTTGCCATCTGGCCCTTACAAAAGGAGTTTTTTGGCTAGTGATTTTGGAGGTTTGGTGTGGAAGTACATTGTAGTATAAGTAAAATGTGTGAGACTTGATGAACAGTAGCCTTAACGTAAGTATACTTACTGTTTCTTTAACCTAAAGTGCAGAGATAAGCAGGTACCAGACAGTTCATATAGTCAACAATGAAATCAGAAAAACTAATTTTTACCCTCTCCAACTCTTCCATCTTTGCAGTCTGGCTTACTTCAAAGATTCCAGCTAAGAACAATCCGAGGAGAGAGAGTCAGACAGACAGACAGGCAGGTAGATGACAGACAGACAGACAGACAGACAGACAGACAGACAGACAGACAGACAGAGCAAGAAATGGAAAGAGCAAAGATTTTCCATATTCAAGATCCTGGAGATGACCCAGGAAGGGAAGTGTTTGGCTTGCAGCATGAGGACCTAAGTGTAGATCTCCAGAAACCATATGAAAAGTTGAACACAGTGATACATGTCTATAATCCCAGCACTGCACAGACAGGCAGAGACAGAGGACCCAGGCGACTCGATGGCCAGTCATTGTAGCTGCACTGGTGAGCTCCAGGCTCAGTAGGAAACTTTTTTTCAAAAGGTTCAGAATGATTAAAGAAGACATCTAGTGTTTACCTCTATCTACCACGTGCACACACAAATGCACAAGTTTGTACCACATGTAAGTGTGACTACAAGCACACACCACACATGATAGATAGATAGATAGATAGATAGATAGATAGATAGATAGATAGATAGATAGATAGATAGATAGATTGATTGATAGATAGATGATAGATAGATAGATAATAGATGATAGATGGATGGATGGATAGATAGATAGATAGATAGATAGATAGATAGATAGATAGATAGATAGATAGATAGATAGATGATAGATAAATAGATGATGGATGGATAGATAGATAGATAGATAGATAGATAGATAGATAGATAGATAGATAACTGGTTGGTGAAGAAACCTCTGGTCTCTACACAAAGCATACACATACACACAAGCTGTACACATACAGAAAGGAAAGAAAATCCTCTTCTGTCATGAAAGGTGATTTCTCAGACACTCGTAGTAGAAAACCTCAAACTGGACTTCATGTGCAGCCATACACAATCACAGTGGAATCTGAGATTGTCACGACAGAGCGGAAGCCAGGATTGTTGTATAGCCTGAATATCACTGAATATTAGAGTTCCTAGAAAATGAGAAAACACCAATATCTGTGCTCCGTCTCAGCCCACTGACTTCAGAGTCTGTCAGAGGATTCCTAGCGGTGCATGAGGTCAACTCCTGGGAAGACCCCACCAGGTGACAAGAGAGAAGAATGCCTGGGAGAATAATTACTTTCAGTTCCTGGCGCGAAGCCTGCGTCTACATGAACAATGATAGAATTTATTGTCTGGGAAAAGGGAATGACTGCTGGCTTTCAAGTGGGGAAAACAGTGCTGCTGAGGTGAGCTATATAATATCCACACTGTGGGGGCTGGAGCAATGGCTCAGAGACCAAGAGCACTTTCTGTTCTTGCAGACGGCCCGGGTTCAATTCTCAGCACCCACAAGTCAGTTCACAACCTCCATAACTCCAGTTCCAGAGGATCCAGCACCCTCTCCTGACTTCTGTGGACATCAAGCATGCATGCAGTTCATATTCATGCATGCAGAAGAGACATTCATACACAAAATAAATCTAAAATAAATAAAATACTGATATGATTAGGCTAGACAGTGGGACCTAGGGGGGAAAGACTGCAAGAATTCTGACAGAATCCCAGTGACTCAGGGAGATCACCCAGGAGGCTGATGGGTAACAGCTCTAAGGAACTTTAATGGAGTGACACACATCCAAGTGGGTGTCCATGGAGTCAAAGATCACAAGAAAGGAAGAAATGTTGCAGATACAATTAGTTCAATAGCGGACACAATGGAGAGGAAGCGGCTGTGTCTTCTCAAGGTGTCTAGCAAATGTTGGGTGTTCAACAGAGACAGAAAACGTGTTCTTCATATGGCGTCTGTGAGAATGATAGGGAGCCATGAAGTGTCTCGAGAAAGCTTACTACAGAGACAGTGAACAACATGGAGCAGGGTGGAGCTAAGTTGGGAGACGTGTCAAATATGAAGAAAGGAAAGTTTGGCACGCTGGGCTAAAACAAGCAGAAATCTAGTCTGCAGAGGTATAGATTTATCCCGAAGCTTCACTATTAAAATGAAATCACATAGTTTTCAGTTAACAAGAATAAGAAAATTGCCCAGGCAAAGCCAGGCCTGCCTTCCGATTCTGCATCCCTTGGCCTGAGCCTCGATCCAAACCCTAACTAGCACATGACTCGCAACTGTGAAATCTGAGTGACCTCTTGGTCTCCAGTGAGTCGCTCTGGGAAAATTCTTTTCCCGACACTCATTTCAAAACAGTAACAGTGCTGCTGCCCCATGTAAGACGGCTTGTCAAGGGAATTCAATCAGCATCAGTGTGGGGTCACCTCGGGGCTTCTTAAACTCTGTCATCCTGTGAATTCCTCTGGGTTTCCATGACTCATATCAATTGTCTAAAAAAAAAAGTTATTAATGTTTCATCTTACAGATTCCAATGTGGCCCTTTAGCAGCACATCAAATCTGAAAGGAGGAACTGTCCAAGGGGGGGCAGTAGATGGAAAATGTTGAGTCATCCTTAATTCCTTGCCTCTTCCCAAGCAGCTGTGGAGCACAGGGGTTGCAAGCCCTGAGACTTTCTGAGAACCTCCCATAATCTCCTGATGAATCAACTCCCAGTTTGGAAAACACTGGATATCTATTTGTTAGAAAAACAACTCCTGAGTTAAACAGAACCCAGGAGTGCTAAAACAATAACATTTGCCAAATCTGCTATAATAGTAGCAAAAAATGGCTTAAATCACTGATAAAATATTTAGTTATTATTAGTTAAAATTAAGTATGCAATTTCATTAAAGGGTCACAAGTAGAAAATACCATTCAGGCCGGCGGGGGGGGGGGGTGGCGCACACCTTTAATCCCAGCACTCAGGAGGCAGAGACAGGCAGATCTCTGTGAGTTCGAGGCCAGCCTGGTCTACAAGAACTAGTTCCAGAACAGGCACCAAAGCTACAGAGAAACTCTGTCTCAAAAAACCAAAATAAAATAAAATAAAGAAAATACCATTAGGTCTTTAATTCAACAAATGCTTAAGTGCCTACCTAGTACTCAAGAGTCATCCTGTAGATCATAGAGTAAGTAAAACAGAATTCCTGCTTTTCAATAAATAAAAACTTTTAAAATGCCTTGTGCAGAACTGGGGAGATGGATCAGTGGGTAGAAGTGTTTGCTGCACAAGCATAAGGATCTGAGTTCAAATCCTCAGGTCCTATGGTGAAAGCAAGGTGTCACCGCAGGCACCTGTATCCCCAGCACCATGGAGTCAGAGAGGGGAAAAAAATCACAGGCTAGCTTGCTGCCGTAGCTCCAGCTCCGGTGAAAAGACCCTGTGCCAAGGGAATATGCTGCAAATAATAGAGCAGGATGTCCCTCATCCTCCTCTGTTCTCTGCATACGTATGCAGGTGCAAAGACCCACAAACACATGTACACACACACACACACACACACACACACACACACACACACACCATGCTGGCAGGTTCCATGGATTTTCCTGCCGGGAATCCAACCACTTGAGGTTCTTCCTGAGGAGAAAACAGTCTCTGGCATGTTACTGTCACCTGAAAGAAATGGCTTCACAGAGGAGGAAACTACTCCAGTGGCCTGGCTGTCAGTTGAATGAAAATAGAAAAATAATTGTTCTCCCTCACCTCCAAGGACATTAGGCCAGACAAAGCACAGCTTGGTTCCTTTTCCCCCAAAAAAGAAATCTCTACCAGGAATGGCAAATCTCAAATTCGGCCATCCACCCAGCTTTTACCCAGAGCCCACAGTGTGGCAGAAGCAGTGCCAGGTTGCAGGGCCTCAAAAAGGAAAGAAAAAGACAAGTGTATAACACATAAGCCATGTGTGTAAGCCAGGAGCTCGTGAGGTCTGTGGGGAACGGCATGTCCTACTGGCGACAAAGCTGTACATGTGTAGAGTTCCTGCATGCCCAAAGCAGAACTGTAGGAGGAAACGATTTAAACTCTGTGCAAAAGGACAAAGAAACCTGAGTTTCTCCAAGAAAACACAGGACAGGTTTGCTGTGTCCTCATAGTCTGGAAGGCTTGCTCTGTCTTTTCCTTAAACGCCCTGACAGGAGAAAGTGGAACAAAATTAAAGGATGCTTTCAAAACCGTTCGTCCAGTCAGAGCATACAACATGGGCACCGCCATTGCCTAACATGAGGCAATTTTTAAAAAAACGAGTAAAGCATAGTTTAGCCAAGAGACACCATTCCATTCCGGCATAGAAAAGAATTCCTTAAAAAAAAAAAAAAAAAAAAAAAACAGGTGATAAAAATTAAGAAGTTGCTGAGAGAAGGCAGTGTCAGTCCTTAGGAGCTGTCAGATTATTGATCTGAGACCATTACAATCAAAGGGGCAGAGTAGATAATGACCCCAGCCCCATCTGAGAGCTTTGATACTAAAATCTGTATGCTGCTTTTACCGTCAATTACTTCCCTCAAAGTGGCATGAGAAGCAACCCAGAACCATGTCATACAGCTGGATAACTTTCATGTCAAGTGCTCTTACATCCATTTCTAATGTTTCTATCAAAATTGATACTTAAGTCCATAGATTTAAGTGTAAATATATGATAATCTCTGATGGATTTTAAATATAAACTACAGATCGAGCTTACAGCCAATAGAGATGTTGCAGTCATAAAATGGAGAGGAAACTGTTTATAATATGATAATTAAATCTGATTTAATTCAGTTGTTTTAGTTCATTGTCTAATATAAATCACTAAAAATGAACTATGAGGATTCAAACAAGTTTTTTTCAAAAAAAATGCTGATAACCTTAAATCATAAAAGCACACCTAAAATATTGGTTGTTGAATTAAAAAGAAAAAGGAAATGAAAACATTTGCATTTACATGCCAGATATTTTTATCCAGATTTTTTTTATTTGAATACTCATTGAAATTTCAAATCCAATTTATCAAGAAAGAAAGAAAGAAAGAAAGAGCAAGAGATGAAGAAATCAAGAAGGCTGCGCCTAAGGGCTGTTCCCTCTCACACATGCGTTTTGTACCTATGTCCTTCTCTTTGAGGTTGTTAGCATCTCCAGAGCACTTCAGAGTTGAAAGGTGAGCCATCTTTGACTTCATCCCCCTTTATTCCCAGCTAATGTATGCATAGATGTGCTGAAGACCTAGTGTCTGCCTGCCACAGTTCCGAGCAGCAGGGTGTAATATTTCATGACCACTTGAGCCAGTTTTAACCTTGTAGGGACTGGGTGCTTTCTCTAAGTGACATTTCACTGAAGTCATTGTGGATACATATACAGTTGAAAAACACAAGGCAGGAAGATCGCACACACTTGACGTTGTTAATATATATTTTTTTTTTTTTTTTTTTGGTTTTTCAAGACAGGGTTTCTCTGTGGCTTTGAAGCCTGTCCTGGAAATAGCTCTGTAGACCAGGCTGGTCTCTAACTCACAGAGATCCGCCTGCCTCTGCCTCCCGAGTGCTGGGATTAAAGGCGTGAGCCACCATCGCCCGGCTCGTTGTTAATATTTTGTAAAACCAAATTGTATCAACACTAGGGTTGGTCACTACAGTAAATGTGCCCTGTTCAGGATTCCCCAGTTCTATTTTACTCCTTTGGGAATGTTTAGCTCTAAAACATTTTATGGCCAGTGTGGGTTTATGTATCCACTGCCACTGCCAAGATGTTAGACAGTTCAGTCTTCATAAGGAGAATATGCACCCCTGTTCTAACCCTACTTAGCCATTGGTGGTCACTGTCCCCCATTTCTAAAAGCTTGTCTTTTCAAAAGTGTCGTATAAATGATGTGATAAAATTTCAGAGATTGGCTTTATTTATCATGGTAACACTTCAGAAAATCATCAGAGGATTATGTCTATCAATAGCTTATTTCATGGATTGCCCAGTAGTATTCCGTGATATCTATTTGCCACAGTTCACTTAACCTTTCACTTGTTGAAGGTAATTGTAGTTATTACAAATAAAGCTACTATGAACTCTGTGTGTTTATAGATGGCTTGGGTGAACTTTGGCTTTGGTTTTGCACTTTGATTATTTGAGATGGGGTCAGTCATGTCTCAAGCATGTTACATAGCTAAGGCAGGCCTGATCCCTGATCCTTCTGCCTCTTGAATACTGGGATTTCTGCCTGCACTACCACTATGTCTGTATTTCTGCATGCACCACCACTATGCCAGCATTTCTGCATGCACCACCATTATGGCAGTGTGCACACATTTTATTATGTGTATATACTTTTGTTTCCTTGGGATAAATTCCAGGAAAAAGAACTGCTGAGTTGCATAGTCATTGAATGTCCTGACAGTTCTGAAGAAATGACTCAACTTTCCCAGATTGGCTGTGCCTTTTTTAACAGTACCAAAAGTGCCTGGGTGACCAGGGCTCTCAGTAGTCACCAGCATTTGGCTAGGCTATTTTCCAACTGTTTTATCTTCATTAGCCCATATTTTTTTAAGTCGGTGTTCTGCCACATGTCTCGGTTACCTCTTCTTAGTACAGAACATCCAACTTGCTCTGAGTCTGCTGGTGAAACCAATGCACATAGATCCTTTCTCCTCCTCTTCCTCTCTCTCCCCAGTAATCCCATCTATTCTCTCCCGCCTAGCTATTGGTCATTCATCTCTTTATTAAACCAATCACACAGTGTAAACAAATATTCGGCGACACTCTCCAAACATAGTGACAGCCCCACCCCAGAATGAGGCCAAAGTGACTGTTGATCACTTCTAAGATGTGGGCAAACGTTTTCTACTAGCTTTCATTTCACCTCAGTAAATATGTCAGGAATCTTAGGACAAATACATGATAGGAAATTTATTCCATGATGATGAGCCAATGGTTGTATTGAGATTTATCAGAAAAAGCTAGATCTCCCTTGTCAACCAAGACCAACTAAATGTCACCTTTGCCTCGAATCCATCATCATCTGATCCTACAGCATGCATGGCAACAATAGAGCTCTGCTTTAAAGGAAATGAACATATGTTACTCTGACCCAACATGATTCGAATAAATAGCACAAATAGACAAAGTTTAAGGTGGAATTGCTCGAGTCCTTTCTCCCTGGGCACACAGTCATTGGGAGCTGATTGCTCGACCTGGCAATTGTTTAGTTCTCATAAAAGTTAAGCTTTTGCTTGTTTTATTTTCTCCAGCAGGCAAACGTTCTTAGTTTTGAAAGAAAATAAAAATCATGCCTGTCATGATTCTTACTAACTACTAAAGTTATAGCCAGCATCTAAAATGCGTCCTTGGACAGTTCTTTCATCGGATTTTCGTCCATTTACCGGAAGTGCCAGACACTGTTTAAAAAATTACTTTCTGACTTACTGTACCTGGAAAGATTGTGATTTTTCAGAAATTCCAGCTCATACTTAGTTGCACACATAGAGACTTACTCAGAGCCAACTTTATTTTTTCCCTGTTTTCTGGTTAGGGATGGAAACATAAAGAACAATGAACCATTAGGTGTATCAATGACAGTGAATGAGCACCATCAAAGGGAAGATTTGTGGGATGGTATAACAACAGTCTACAGCATACAGTCTACAGCTAGGGACTGAGGTCTCAGAATAACTGTGCCAGTGATGGCTGCTCATAAGATATTTTTAAATGTTTACACTCTTTGCTTTGTCCCTTGCCTTTAAGATTCAAGAGAGTCTGAAGAAATTTTAGGAGGAAGGCACAGGAGGGCACAAGGGGCACTGGAGTGAAGAGTCAGAGAGTGTGGAAGTGTCACAGCAGACACACACAAGGATGTGTGTGTATCTATGGCATATGAAAGGAGAGAGAGAGAGAGAGAGAGAGAATAAACTCTAATAGGAAAACAGGAATGAAAAAGGAAAAGAGAGAGCTAGCAAAAGCCTGATATTGGTTCAAAATCAAAACCTAATGCTGATCTAACTACTTAGCATCTGATTAAAGTGTGGGATTTACGCGATGCTCACCCACACACATTTCCTTTTATAATAAACCAAAGAAGCTAAACAATTAGAATCAGTTCTGGTGGCTTACTGAAACATTCATCTACAGGGATGGCCTACCTTCTCTTGGTGATTCCCGAGTAGAGCCTACCTTCTCTTGGTGATTCCCGAGTAGAGCCTACCTTCTCTTGGTGATTCCTGAGTAGAGCCTATCTTCTCTTGGTGATTCCTGAGTAGAGCCTACCTTCTCTAAGGATGGAAGAAGAGTGGGGATCCATCATCCCCAGCATGACTATGCTAAGACTGTGACCACATCAAGCATCTGCGTGTCTGACTTGCTGTGTGTAACTGAACTTCCTTATCAAAGCTGTATCAGCTGCTATATTCTGGGGGCCGCTCCTGGATCACATTTGACTTCCAATGATGCAGGCATCCTAAGATGTTCTCTTAGTGACAGGAGCAGTAGAATTGAAAGGCAACTATAGGAGTATCTCTGTAAATTAAACAATTCTGTAAAGCGGCATCAAAGAAATCTCCAGAATCAGATCTGCACAACTCCACCAAGCTCTTCGCTCTCTTTGTAGAATGCATGCCCCTCAAGAATGCCCAGAGAGCCATAAATGAAAGGTTACAGCACTAACAGAGTTATATTTATTTTTTTAAAAATTTCACATCTCTGGACAGTCTGTTACCTAGGACATGTTTAGTCTAAAACGAAGCACAGTCATGAATATGGTAATTATGGCCAGCATTCTGACCTCCCCCGGCTGCCTGCGCCTCAGAGAGTACCCTGAGTCAGCCTTGTGGTCTACTGTGTGGGGGAGGAATGAGTCTGAGGTTGGAGCTCAGCTCTGGGGAGTGTGTGTGGCCCCACATGGACAAACAGCTAATGGAGCTGAGTCACCACTGTCTGTAAACAAAGCCAAGGTCGGATTCCCAAGTCAAGTCGAGCAGGCTTCCCAGGACTCACTGCCGGCCACAGCCTGGTTCTGATAGATGCCAACACCTGGAACAGAGCCACAGCTCTGCAATCTTCAGAAGCCTCCCCAGTAGTAAGGCTACTCTGTGAGACTTAATTCAGAGAATAAAGCTAGGCAGAAGGACACACAGAGGTAGAGAGACCTCCACCATAGGTAGGAAGGGCCACTTCAAGTTTCTCCTGTGTTCCATGTTGTCCACTATGTGTCTAAGTCTAGTTTGAATCTTATTCTATCGTCTCCTGTAAGTTTGCTCACAGAATGGCTTTTCCCCTCTGGAATCTCTTACCATTTTCTTTTAATCCTTCATGACTGAAATTCAAATAGGATCTGGCTAGATAAAAGCTCCTTTTTAATAAGACTAAATAAAGCCTTTAGCCCAAGGGAACTTTCTATTATCTTCTCATTTGTTCTATTTCCTGTGTGCATATTCTATTTTAGGGGAACTCTTACTACTAGTTATATAAATACATCTACTTTAATTTATCATTGTTTAACCTTTTCGGACTACTCTGTTCTCTAGCTATTCATCTTCCTTGCTCTTTTCTCCTCGTCCTCTTCCACCTTCTCCTTTCTCTTCATCCTCCCCCTTTTTTTCTTTTTCTTTTAGTGCTAATAGCAACTTAGCTCTCTCTGAAGAATTTTAAGATGTTTCTTTGGTTAAGTTTCCATCTGGAGCTTGTGTGACTGCTCTTATAACCTTGTATTACTGGTTCCTTTAGTTCCTATGGCCTTTCCTCTGGTTTGCAGGCAATAGCTGATGATACATGACTTTTTAAACACACCGGGTATGATGACTGCTGCAGTGACAGAAGTCAGATGTTTCTCTTTGAGTGAAACATCTGTCTGTTTCATACAAATAAGTAAGGCAGCTCAACTGGACAGTAAGGTTCATGGAGTCTGGGCTGGAAGGCAGACGACAAGCCTACCTTCTCTCGCTCAATTTTGGAAGATGTTTATTGGAAGAGTGGATGTATGTCAAAGTATCAACTCCTAGCCAGCTAGGCTGTCCCTCATGTTTGATTTATCACATCCAGTTATGTCTCAAGTCATTGCATCGTCTTTTCCCCTTTTTTGCCGGAATTCTTCTTGTGTAGCAATTACTTCTGGACTATAGCATTCTACTCTAGAGAGAGACTCACTAAAACTTGGGAAATAAACAGATCTTATAAGGCTCAGGAAGTAAGCAACTCACAAGTCTCAGGAGGTTCCTGAAAATTACAAGATTCCCAAAGTCCCTGCCCAGTGTTAGACAAGCAATAACAACTACTGAGAAATGAGGCTTTCCAACTGGTTGAGTTACTCCACATCTGTCTGAACGTCCTTTAGGGAGTCCCAAGGATGTGGCTTTTGTAAGTCATCATCCGTGTTGAGTGGGCTTCTGATGATACAGCTGCCTAAGAGTTGTCCATGTTCCTACACTAACCCTCACCTGTGTTCTATAAGCAAAGCCCATAAACTCTCTGGTTCACCAAGTTGGACTTTGATAGAATTGTTTCTTTGTTCAATCATCAGTGCCCCAGGTGGAATGAACCAGACAGTTGCTCACGTTTATAAAGGGAAAGCCAACATGATTTGTCAGGTTTATCTTGAAACTAAGTTCCATCTTCCCACAGTAAAGAGTGAATAGCCACTCATAAGTCACAAGCCAAATCTATGTATTGACTGCAACATTAACCAGTGATATGCCCATTACCTATCTGTGATATAAACCTAAAAATGATGGCATTAGTCTCACCTTATCCTGTTTCCAGCTCCCCTCTCAGGGGTAAACAGGGAATGAACTTTAACCTATAACAAGACCTTGTCTTTACTGCACTCACGCTCTCAACTTCAGATGCACTCTACATGGACAAAAGCATAAATATGGAAAACTGAACAATATGTTTTTGTAAAGAGTGAGCTGCTAAGATGCCCAGAATAACAAATTTTAACACTGTGGACCAAAAATAAATTAAGGCAAGTTAAATTTACTTCTAATATGCCAGGAGACTATAATAGAGCTATATGAATAACAAAATTACCACTATTATTTATCCAATTAATTTAGAAGCATTTTCAAATTGCTCAATGACTATAGCAAGGCCCT
This sequence comes from Microtus ochrogaster, assembly GCF_000317375.1. Taxonomy (NCBI): domain Eukaryota; kingdom Metazoa; phylum Chordata; class Mammalia; order Rodentia; family Cricetidae; genus Microtus; species Microtus ochrogaster. The sequence goes on from NC_022020.1 coordinate 22,203,511, forward strand.
AAAATTATGAATTAATTAAGCCACCACTAAAATAAAAAAGAAAGCTACTCCACGTGGGAGTGAAAGGAACTACCATGAATAAGACGCTATGGCAAATCTGCTTCAACGGTGCCTTTGACTCCAGCTCCGACCTCGTCACTGCAGACCTCACCTGCTCCAAGGAAATACCATCAGGATCTCTGGGTTGATGAAGGTCAAACTCACTGAGGTTTCTCAGCAAACATCTGTTTCTCCCTTTGATGGTCATAGCTTTAAAACACCAAGGGAAGATGCTGGGAGTGGCTTTCTCTACCTTGAGATGTGGCCTATTTTAGCCCTTGTGCTGGTGACTCACCAACCACATCTCTTTTGTTAGTCCTGTGTCTATTAGTGCCAATCAACACTGAGGCTGCAGCAACCTTTCAGAATATCAGAAGTAAATCAAATTTTCCTGAATAAAAAGATGAGTCATTGGATACATAAAGCCATATGCTATCAATGTCTTAGAAAGTTACATGTTCTTAAATCCATCTCATTGAGATGAGAACCTCTTTCCAGCTCTGCCTCGTGTCTCTCAGATTCTCAGCCGGGGTAACTTTATGTAGGTGCTGTTGTTTTTTCTCCAGGTTTCTGGTATAAACATAAAGGTCAGCTTTTGATATTAGCATGTTGACCTTGCTGCCTAAAGCGGTTTAGGAGTTCTTCTCTGTGTATTTGCTGGTGTATCTGATTATTTAGGGAAGCCCCTTCACCATCCACTGATGGTTTTTCTTTCTTGACCTGTCCTGTTCTTATTTCTCACAGCCCATACTTACAGGCGCTTTGAATCTTGTCGGTAAAGAGGGATGCAAAGACCTGGCCTTGCCATCACATCTGATGATGAAACTCTGATGTCAGGTGTTAACTGCAGTTCCCTTCAGAAAACAGCACCTCTGTTAGATGCTCTACAGGGCTAACAGTTATTATGGAGAGTTGGAATATTACAGGTTCATAGATAAATAACCCCCCCAAAAATTATTTATTTCCTGTTTTTGCTTGTGGCTACCATCCTTGTTACTACTGAGTAAATCTTTTGGAATGTGCACTCCTAGCTTCCACCAACCCCAAGGCTAGGACTGTCATTAGAATAACAGCTGAGGCTTCTAACATTTCCTGTTTTGATGTAATTCACCTCCTTCGGGTTTTCATGAGTACACTTGAAAGTATCATGTTTATGACTTTCATTGTTCTGTTACTATTTTTAAAAAGCCTTCCTAAGACTGTTAGCATGATGGAACACAAAATCTCAGTTCTCCTGAATCTGTGTTCCCTTTTGAGCTGTTCAATGGCTCAAATAAATGAGGTGGGCTTGCATGTGAGTATCAGATATTAATAAGTCTTCTTATTGTTTTTTTTTTGGATATTAAGCCTACAGATAAATTCCTTTCTTTTTATAGATTTTTTTTAGTTTGAGTATAGTAATCCATTTCTTAGTTAAAGGTAATTCTTCCCCTATGAGAGGAATACTTTGTATGTTTAACATGTGTAACTTAACCCCTGTTTTCCACGTAACCTTGGGAGGTATAGAAAGTTGTTTATTGTGACTAGATGTCTGGCTATTTGACAGCTTTTAGAACATTCATAAACAAATATGCAAGCATGCCCAACACAAAGCAAGCGCTCAGTAAAGTCACATGTCCATGTTTTCCACCCACACAAGAACCTCCAACATTCACTGGGATAATTTTGCAGTGGGGAATATAAAACTTAAAGCTCACGTGTTTCTGTACACCACCACTAAACCAAAAATTTCCCAGATACCTTAGATATCAGTCCAGCCTGATCCTCAGAGTAAAAGCACAGATGATTCTATTTTAAGACGAAATGCTAGTTTTTTAAATCTTTTGTGTGTCTATAGGGAGCTGAAGACATGACACCCTTAGTCAACTGCAGAGTCTTTCCCTCACAATCGTCTACCTGGACGGTGGAGCAAAGGATCCAGAAGAAACAAGGAAACACAAAGGCTCTGAGCATCTCTCTACCCTAGCACAAAGCCAAAGGGCAATCCTGAGGGCTACCTGGCTACAGATGTGAATTAGACCTTTGGAAACTTCTGCTCCGTGGCTCACAATTTAATTCCTCAGCTTACTTCAGTGAAGAAAAAGATGAACAAGTCCTGGGAAGTGAAAGTAGGTAAACACAGCTATATGGTAAAGCTTTGCCCGGAAGTAATTATCATCAAACAGAAGTAGATTTGAAGATAGGATTTGAACAATCCTAAAAATCGGAATAAATTGGAAAAGGGAGTTTCTTACATGTTTTCAAGGCCAAAACTGCCTATTAGAGCTCAGAAGCCACTAGCATCAGACTGTGACCATGCTGGCCCATCTGGCACACGCATTCCTCTCAAAAGTCAGACATGACACACATCCTTAGACAAGTATCATTGCAGGTTCAGCTGCTCATTTAAAGTCCTGTCTGTCAGAGTCCAGGGTCACCATGCATTTCTGATTTCAAATTGTTTAACTCTGGGAACAAGCAGACTGATGATAAGGACTTTGTCCCCGAGCTCTGTGCACTTGGTCCATGCTTTCTAGCCATGATGAAGCATCTCCGAATGTTTGTGTACAGGCGTCTGTGTTAGTCATGCATTCACTGTGTACTCCCAGCCTACACAATACTTGTCTTTTCCCTTGTCAATAAATTGTCCCTCTGGGGTTTCCCTTAGTCATGCCAGCATTTCATGAGAATGAGTCAGAGTCTGAGACCCTGATTATTCCTGGGAAGTGCAGGGCTTTAGAACTTGAGAAGATGACTAGATTCTCTCTTGATGACCCCGCAGATGGAACTCAAGTCCATTCAGAATCTCTTTGTTCTTTCTCATTTCCTCCTCTCTTCTGCTGACACGAGTTCTATGCTTGAAGCTGATCTTTCTCCTTCCTCCCTGTTGTAAGCTCATTTGCTTCCCAGTTATTCTACTCCAGGCCTTCACTGAAGAGTGCAGGAAGGTTTCCTGGAAACCCATGGTTTTGTTGAATTTGCAGTTGTTGCTATTAGAGATGGTGGTCATGTGATGAACCCAAACCAGGATCCAATTTTTCCTTCTCCAGCCAACTGTGTCTAGAAACAATTGATACTTGACAGCTATTTAAGTGGTTTCCAAGGAATTTTCCCCAGAGATGCACAAGCTCTTGTGACCCTCCCAGGAGTTTCCTACAGTTGCCACTGCCCAAATCTGCCACCAAAACCAAGTCATTTGATTTCATGAGTCTTGCATGAATGCACGAATCTGGATTCAATAAAGCAGTTTTCTGCTGGCCTGTCAAAAATCAACCCCACAAAAGATTGAACTTTTCTCAGTTTGTCTTCCAAACATGAACTGGGCTTCCCAGTGATTTATCTTGGCAAAACGTGAGTGTAGCAGGCCAGAGGCATGCTGGGTAGCAATCCCAATGTTAGTCATCACAAAAGTGACTCTGTTTACTTGGAGTTAACCTTTGGCCTTTGACCAAACATACAGAAATGTTCACTTGTTGATGAAACAGACTAAAGACATTCAGAAAAAAGAGGGGAACGTGAGAAAAGGAGAGGAAAGATATAAATAAGTATGATCCTTTTGTCTTATGAGTCTGAGTGAATGTTACATCTCAGGACCAAATATGAATAGAAATTGCTTTATGTTATATTGTTTTTGCAGTCGCCTTTCTGAAAGCATGTTCCCCAAGAGGATGTGCTACATCTCAAGATACCAGAAAGGAAAGGCATTGGGATTATTTAATAGTTTTATTTATTTGTTTATTTTGTTTTTTTGAGGTAGGGTTTCTCTGAGCAACGGTTCTTGCTGTCCTGGAACTCACTCTGTAGACAAGGGTGGCCTTGAACTTACAGAGATCTGCCTACCTCTGTCTCCCAAGTACTGGGATTAAAGGTGTATACCACCACTATCAAGCTAAGAGCTATTTTTAAAATCATTATTTCTCCAATGTATGAGTTAGCATCTGAATCCTAATAAAGATCTCATCATTAAAAAGAAATTTAAAAAACAGAGTGTAGCACAAATAATAAAAACTCATAGACAGGCATTGGGATTCAAGCTGAAAGTTCAGAGAAGCAAAGCAGCCAAGCCACTAGAGAGCTCTTACATTTATGAAAACTTCAGACTGAAAAGAGAGTGAATTCCGGTTTCATACTGCCTTATATTCCTCTCTAGTGCTGGAATTAAAGGTGTGCACCACCACTGCCTAGCATCTATGGCTAACTAGTGTGATTGTTGAGATTAAAGGTGTTTGCCACCACTGGTGCAGCCAACATATAAAGATTGTCTTTCTACAGTAGCATAATCTCCTTCTGCAAGAAGTTGATTTTAGGAGATTACCATGCCTCTAACTTTACTCCATTGTTCAATAGTTTCATCCTCTTTTCTGAACCACATACTCCACTGTAATTGTGGTTCAGGTTCTAAAACAGCCTTAACCAAGTCTATCCAGTCTTTAGGGGTAATTCTATTACAAAATGACTACAAGTTTAACACTTGCTTCAAAAATGGTGAATGCATGCCATAAGAGACTGTTGCTTCCTTGAATTGCCTTCAATCTAACACTGGCACTGGAGTCAAATTAGCTCTTCCAAAGCCTCTATCATTTGGCAATTTCTGTAAGGCTACTGGTTATATTAAGATTGGTTGTTTGAAAACATTAGACTGTTCCACTCTGACCTTATAATGCATTGCTAAATTTGGTTCTCTATTAAATTCCTCTGTCTGGATCTGAATATCTCTATGATCTATTTCATTAAGTTTATCTAAGGCATGTATCTTGGCAGTCAAACCAAACAACTTTTTAGGAGATAAACCAAGAATTATCAAAACTCCAAAAAGGATTATCAAAATGATAATCAACAGTATGTCAATCCCGGTTAAGTTGATTATCCCTTCATTTAGTTGTTCCATTTTTAAATCATGCTTTACATAATCATGCAGAGATCTAACTTATCATAATTGCATTTTTCATTTTTAACATGGGAAAAACTCTCCCTTTTAACCAATTCCTCCTTTAATAATCCTTCATTTTCTCACCAAATCTGCTGCTGATTATGATAAAGATGTGAGGCTTATTGCTGCTGCATAGAACAATAAAAGCCAGACTGTGTTTCAAGGCAGCTACCTAGTTTGGCAGCAGCCTGAGAAGGGGCTTCAGGGAAAGCTCACCAGGAGAGAAGAAAGGAAAACCTAGCTAGTAGGGTGGTGACTCCAGCTATGTGTAACCCCAGCCTATGCTAGTGACTATAAAACCACAGGCAAATGGCTTTTCTGTGAATTTGTACCCCAATAGTTGGGCACCAGGTATAGAATAAGTAATAAAAACTCAGAGACAAAATTGGGGTTCATGATGAAAGATCAGAGAAGCAAAGCAGCCAAGGCACTAGAGAGCTCTTACCTCTATGATATATTCAAACAGAAAAGAGAGTGAGTTTCTGTCTCATCCCACTTTGTATTTCTCTCAGTGCTGGGATTAAAGGTGTGCACCACCACTGCTTAATCTATATGGCTTACTAGTGTAGCTAGCTTGACACTCTGTCTTCAGGCAAACTTTAGGTATCAAAACACAAATAAAATATCACTGTAACAAAGAAAGAAATTTTCTGTATGAGGCAGTAACTTTCAACTGCTTTCAAAGCAGGGGTTTTGCAACCCTGTACAATAAAAGAACTTCTGGAGACATCACAATCCCTGACTTGAAACTCTATTACAGAGCTACAGTATAAAAACAGCCTGGTATTGACATAAAAACAGACAGGAGGACCAATAGAACTGAGTCAAAGACCCGGATAATGATCTACACACCTTCCAACACCTGATTATTTGACAAAGAAGCAAAAAATATAAAATGGAAAAACGAAAGCATATTTAATAAATGGTGTTGGCATTAACTGGATATCAACATGTAGAAGAATGAAAATAGAGCCATATCTATCACCATGCATAAAACTCAAGTCCAAATGGATTAAAGACCTCAACATAAAGCCAGCCACAATGAACCTTATAGAAGAGAAAGTGGGAAGTACACTTGAACACATTGGCACAGAAGACCACTTCCTAAATATATCCCCAGTAGAACAGACATTGAGAGAAACAATTAATAAATGGGACCTCCTGAATCTGAAAAGCTTCTGTAAAGCAAAGGACATGGTCAACAAGACAAACAGCCTACAGAATGGGAAAAGATCTTCACTAACCCAACATCGGACAGATGTCTGATCTCCAAAATACACAAAGAACTCAAGAAATTGATCATCAAAATAACAAATAATCCAATAAGAAAATGGAATACAGACCTAAACAGAGAACTCTCAACAGAGGAATCTAAAATGACTGAAAGACACTTAAGGAAATGTTCAACATCCTTAGTCATCAGAGAAATGTAAATCAAAACAACTCTGAGATTCCATCTTACATCGTAAAAGTGGCAAAAATCAAAAACACTGATGACAGCTTGTGCTGGAGAGGTTGTGGGGTAAAAGGGAATACTCCTGCATTTTTAGTGGTAGTACAAGCTGGTACAGCCCCTTTAGATATAAGTATGGTGATTCTGATAATTAGGAAACAACCTTCCTCAAGACCCAGTAATACTACTTTTTGGTATATATCCAAAGGATGCTCAATCGTGCCACATGGACGTGTGCTCAGCTATGTTCATAACAGCATTGTTGTCATAGCCAGAACCTGGAAACAACCTAAATGCCCCTCAACTGAAAAGTGGATAAGGAAAATGTGGTACATTTACACAATGGAGTACTACACAGCAGAAAAAAATAATATCTTGAAATTTGCAGGCAAATGGATGGAACTAGAAAACATTATATTGAGGTAACCCAGACCCAGCAAGATAATTATCATATGTACTTACTCATAAGTGGTTTTTAAACATAAAGCAGAGAAAACCAGCTTACAAATCACAATCCCAGAAAACCTAGACAACACTGAGGACCCTAAGAGAGACATACATGGATCTAATATGCATAGGAAGTAGAAAAAGACAAGATCTCCTGAGTAAATTGGGAGCATGGGGACCTTGGGGGAGGGTTGAAGGGAAGGGGAGAGGCAGGGAGGAAAGCAGCGAAAAATATAGAGCTCAATAAAAATCAATAAAATAAGCGGGGGTTATATTGCCTGAGAACATTTTACATTTACTCCATCTTGAAAAGTTCATTTTTCTCTATGATATAAGAATCATGCACGGTTAATAAACAATCACATTTACTTTTATAGTTTGGTTTGTATAGATGTCCTGCTTAGGAGAGATGTTTCAATGAGCTGTCACTTTTATGTGGATTGTGCCATCCCTATAAACACACCTGAACTCACACATCTAAATGAAAGAATTTACAAAGGGTGATTTCTTGGACCTCCTTCATGGGAAAAAAGAGTGCCCAATATTACTAATTTTTAGTAACAAAAAAGACCACATGCACCATTGTACAATTGTGAAACTAGTAATTGTCAACAAGAGAATCACAGATTAGATGCTGGGTGGCTTAAAGATAATAAAAACATTTTATTATTTTTAAATCAGTCTATAAAAGCATAGACAATGAAAGTTTAATTTCAATGCAACTACTAAGAAACTCACTTTTCTAAATCAAATACACAACCAGAGAGATCAAACAGGACAATAGTATAAATAAACAAAACATGATCACAGATCACACACACAGAGACCCAGAAATCACATGGGACGATGGCAAAACAATGGACAGAGTGTTGCAGATGAGACGCAGAATGTTTTAACCTCCAGAGCCCTGGAAATTCCTAAGTGCAGTCAGCACTCATCGACAAAGCCAAATACAGGAGCTGCATCAGAGAACTTCAGGTGCCAGGTGCCTACTCTACAGTTAAGAGATAACACCTCCCCTAATATACTCCGAACACTGAAACCTGGTGCTCTAGACCAGAACATGCGCAGAGCAGGCTGCGGTGTAGTCTTACTAAAACACTGGCATTAATGTTGTCAACATGAAAACAGAGAAATCCTCCAAACCACTCTGCCTCCTAGATCCACCATGCAGAGGTTTCCACAGAAGGAAGAGGAACACCCTGCCACAACAAAAAGGCTCAGAAACGTGCGACTGGGAAGAACAGGCTTCAGGCAGCGTGGTGACATCCACCAGCCTGTGTCATTCAAACACACTGATGGAGCTGGTCGTTTTGCTCCCTCTGGCATGTGAACAGGTACCCAGGCACCTGAGAAGTGTGAGAGACGGATCCATGAACCACCTAGCTAGGCCTCGTGGTAATCACAGTCTATACATCTAAATCATCCGAAGATGAAGGAGTCTGTGCTGGGTCCATGAAATTATTTTATAATATGCAATTCAAGCATATATTTCTTGCCCTCGAGTAACAAGCTAAGCTTTGTCTTCACAATGTGTCTTCAGTGGTAGATGAAGCACTTGGTTGTGTTACTGCCTGCCTTATAGTAATATTTTTAATAAAGAGGAAAGAATTTATTTTTAATATAGAATAATATTTTTAATAAAGAGGAAAGAATTTATTTTTAATATAGAATAATATTTTTAATAAAGAGGAAAGAATTTATTTTTAATATAGAATAATATTTTTAATAAAGAGGAAAGCCCTTACATGAAAGAAGCTTGTAGCAAAAATGCCACAGAGCTAGAAAATCCACTGTTACATGCACGTTCATGAATACTTTAAGTAATGCAAAGAAAAGTCTTCTTTACATAAACACTCGTTGCCGATATTTGTATTAAAATATTCCTATCTGGAGCTCAAGAGAGAACCAGAATAAATATTAATAATTAATAAATTTGATGATGCCTTACTATATGAATTAAGAACATTTTGCCCTGTTATACTAAAAAGGAAAATAGTTCATAATGTAGCATTAAAAAGCACAATAACAACATCGCTAGGTAGAATGTGTAATCACCAACTTAAATTGCAAAGATAGAAAATATAGATAGACCCTGTGAGCAGTCTAGGCAGTTTCGAACCATTTCACGCCTGTCATGTGGATCTTGGCTGTGGGGACCTGTGTGTGCACTTCTTCCATTGCAAGTAACAGGGCTTGGGCTGACCAACTCAACATCAAAATCACTCAATGCTGTTTATTGAATGGTTTGAAAATAAGAGGCTGAATAAGCAAATGAGTCTTTGGCCTTGTCAATCACGAAGCCATGCATTATAGACCTTCTGTACAGATAACCACTAATCTGGATTTAATAATTTCCAAGAATGGATGGAAATTCCCAGTCACCTTCTGTGAAGAAAATATATTCAATTAGTTCGAACTAATCCAACTAGAATGTGCTTATAATATACTTAGCGCTTGTTTGGAGATTCCAAAATGCAATTAAATTGGCATGCTTCTTGTCACCTAGGAAATTATCAGATAATAGCAGTATAACATGGGAACATATTAAGGAAATATGAACCAGCAAACATATAT
>NC_022020.1:22217325-22220581 GCF_000317375.1 Microtus ochrogaster
GGCTATAGGCTGGAGGAGCGGAAGGACCTCCTGCAACAGTTATCAGATCAGGTTCCCACAGGGACACATACCCAACTCAGATACCATTTGTATCAGTGTCTTCTCTTCTTTAAACAATGCAGAATTTCTTTTTCAAAAAAAATTAAGAAAATTAAAACTCTTTACATGAAACTGAATCATCTAATAACCCTAGATATTCTCCTTTAAATAGTCACCGGTTTGTACAGTGACAATAATTAATCATTATTAAGGAACTTGTCTGCACATCGATTGTGTTAAATACTTTATATACATTTCTACTTCTTGAACTGTTCCTAACAACTATATTGATACAACAGACAATTGTTTATCTGAAAGTCTGAATAATAGAAACACCCAAATAGTTAATTTTTCTGAATTGTCATCATTTTTAACTATCTGTTATAACAGGACGGTTTGCTGCAGTATGCTGCACCAAGGGCCCTGTGAGCTCCACAGCCGCAAACGACAGTCAGGTGAAAACAAGATAGAAGTGTGTGCTGATCATAAGGGACAGCAGAAGAAAAACGAGCCTCGCGGGACTCCTCTATGATGCTGAACTTCTATAAATGCTGCTGAACAGACCTGACTGCAGAGGCTGCTTCAGAGGTGGAGGATGGAAGGGAGTCTTGAAAGCAAAGGCTGCACCGTCAAGCGCAGGACCTTGCCTCCCCCTTCTCCAAAGTGTACCTTCCTCTCCCGAGAACCCTAGAGACACGCAGATTCTAATGACTGATGATCTGACAGCATCCTTTGCTCAGGCTAATGACAAATTTCTTGATTTTAGAAAAGATTTTTTGCTTAAGAAAATCATTCAATGTTCTTTTAAACTATATTTTATAAAATTCATCTAGATTCTGATTTTGCAGTAATAACTTGGTAGGCAATTATACTACTTATATATTGTCTACGTTGTTAACTATTTAGGCTGAATATATGCTTTCTTTATAGGAGCACAGATTTTTTATTCAACACAAAACATCCACAGACATACAATAAATTCTTGAAGTGATCTTACATTTAAATCAAATAAAAGGTTTTATAATACAAGTACTTTTAAAGTGTTTATTTTTGCCATATTGACATTTTATATTAAATATCAAAACTAAAGCGTTTTCTGTAAATCACTGTGCTCCTTCATAGCTAAGATATGTAAATTCAGAATTATTCATCTGGAAGGGGCAGCCTGACAGTCTAAGAAAATAGTCTTTTCTGTAGGTATTGGTACTGCTGATATTATAGGTTAAATAACTTGCCAATGGATGAATAAGTAAGATGTGGTTGAGCCAGGATGTAACCAGCACTACATATTTTCCTTCAAAAGGGGAAAGTGTGTATGTGTGTGTGTGTGCATGCATTTGTGCATGCCCATACACATGCAACATACGCATGTGCACATAGATATGAATGTGCAGAAATAGAACAGTGTAGAGAAAAGAAAGAGAACGTAGAGTAAGCAAGAGAGGACAATGTTGAAGAAGGAGGAGAAATGTCACACATTTTTAACTGTACAGAGTCTAGATCTAAATGTTTATGACATGAAAGCAAAAGAATGTGGGGGGGGGGGTAATGGGAGGAAAAATATGAGCAAAGAACAGTGGTGTGTGCATGTGAATGAGAATGTTGTAATTAAATTCATTATTTTGAATATCATCCAAAATTACTTTTAATTTAAATCTTTGTCTCTCTAATTCCAACATCCATGATCTTAAAAGGGGTATATATTAACTTAAAGAATAAGAACCAAATAAAATGCAATATGATTAGTCTGGCAAAACCTACATAGAGTACAGTTTGGTTTTACATTACAAACCTCACTGTGTAACAGAGTATACTAGAATATAAGTAAATGAGATCAGGGATTTTTCTGTTTTGTTCTATACTGTAAGTCTGAAATACATGAAAGATGACTAATACATAGAGCCATTAGTAAGTATTTGTGGGTGACAGATTACTATTATTTCCCTTTATCTAGTACTTACACAATCCAATGCTTAACTTGCCTAGCATAAAGAAGATAACTAATTTTACTGCATTTATATCTGACTAAAATGCTTAATTTTTACACAAACTGGTGACTCTTCCATTATGTAATTATGACATGTTTTTAAAATAATATTCCCTGGTTCAAGGCTGATATTTCAGAACTTGGGGTTCTGAGTTTGAGGCTAACCAGTACTACATAATAAGTTATGGGACAGCAAAAGCTACAATTCCAGACCCTGCCTCAAAAACAGGACAAGAGTTGGGCTATGGCTCAGTCAGAAAAGTTCTTGCTGGGGCTGGAAAGATGGCTCAGAGGTTGAGAGCACTGACTGCTCTTCCAGAGGTCCTGAGTTCAATTCCCAGCAACCACATGGTGGCTCACAACTATCTGTAATGAGATTTGGTGCCCTCTTCTGGCCTGCAGGCATACATGGAGGCTCAACACTGTATATATAATAAAAATAAATAAATCTTAAAAAAGAAAAGTTCTTGCTACACTTTGAGGATTGAACTGAGTTCAATTCCCAGCACTCACACTTAAGCAAAACAAAAACACCACGTAGCATATCAAGTTGCAGTAAGACTAAGCACCTCCCTTTGTATTTAGGCTGGACAAGGTGTCCCTGTATGAGAAATAGGGTCCCAAAAGTCAACCAAAGAGTTAAAGAGAGCCCTTCTGCTCCCACTGTTAAGAGTCACATAAGAAGAATAAGCCACGCAACTGTCATATATATGTAGAAGGCCTAGGTCAGTCCTGTGCAGACTCTATGCCTGTTGGTTCAGACTCTGGGTTGATATCCATGGGAAACTTGCCCTTTTCTGAACCAGACACTGGGGAGGAGTGGACTGGAGTAGGAAAGAAGAGTAAGGAGAGAAAACTGAGGTCAGAACAAAATATCCTGTGTTCACAGAATTTATATTCTATTGTGGAAGACAAAACAAACAACAATAAATTTCATAAATAAGTAAACAAATTATGCTAGAAAAAAGTAAGGAAGAAAATGTGCTAGGAAGATCAGAGTGGTGCAGAAGGATTACCGCTGTGATGTTTTGTCTTTTTCTCAATCAGCCCTCATTAAAGTGTGACACTTGAAGGTGACACAATTAGGCATTCAGGCTATCAGGAGGAAGAATGTTTCAGAGAAAAGAGTCAATGTGGAAACTCTAAGAAGAATGTGGAAACTCTAAGAAGAATGTGGAAACCCTGAGGAGGGTGTGGGAACCCTGAGGAGGGTGTGGGAACCCTGAGGAG
>NC_022020.1:22220846-22233941 GCF_000317375.1 Microtus ochrogaster
TGGGAACCCTGAGGAGGGTGTGGGAACCCTGAGGAGGGTGTGGGAACCCTGAGGAGGGTGTGAGACCCCTAATGAGACTGTGGGACTGGGATTTGGGCAAAAGGAAGGAGGTCCTTGGACAGAGACAACAAGAGCAAGAGTAAGGAGAAATAAGGAGAGATGAGGTGACAGGTGCAAAGCATCCTGGGTCTTCTGGCCACTCTGAAGTGTGGCTTGTCCTTCAAATGAAATGAGGCAGAATTTTCAGCATAGCTGAATCATGTTTAACAGAAATAGTAAATAATATGTAGTATCTTGTATTAATAACAATAAAGAGTTCTGTGGGATAATTCTTCTCTATGCTGTGAATATGTGTTGCTTTCATTGGTTAATAAAGATGCTGTTTTTGTCTACAACAAGGCAGAATAAAGACAGGAAGGAAAGCCAACCCAAGATACAGGGAGAAAGAAGAGTGGAATCAGGAGGAGATGAGGAGCCATCAGGGAAGCAAGATGCTAGAGAACAGGTAAAGCCACAAAGCCATGGGGTAAAATATAGAATAATAGAAATGGGTTAATTTAAGTTGTAAGAGCTTTTTAGTAATAAGCCTGAACTATAGGCCAAATATTCTATATTAATATAAGCTTTTGTGTGATTATTTGGGATGGGGAAGGCAGGACAAAAGAAACTCTGTAGGGAGTTTGTTTTCTTTATGGCAAAAGCTAGCCATGTGGGCAAAGAAACTGCCTTTGTCTCAATTGCTGACAGTTACTGTCTAAACTGTACCAACAGGACACAAGAAAGGTGATTGCTAAGCTTTGCCAAGACAAGGTGGGTTGGTCCTTCAGAACTCCCTGCTTCTCAGGAAAGTTTGTCATATGTTCTAGGCCTATCAGCCAAAGATGGATACCCCAACATTGAAGAAAAACCTTGCATGACTGTCCAAGCAGCCAGCTGTTTCTGTCTTTTCTCACATTTTTTGGAAGTCACTTGGTCACACCTCCTGCTTACTTAGGTAATATATTTTTCTCAGATCTTTGATGAGTTGAAGACTAGATAATTATATTCATAACTTTTCTTAGTTATGATAAAAGATAAATTAGAGAAAATACTCTATTAGACTCATCAATATAAGATAGATAATAGAGTATTTTCTCCAATTTTGCCAAATACAAATGGACTGGATATTGTAACTGTAATTCTTGCTTGTTAACTCTTTTATAGTAAGTAATTTTACTATATTCAAGATGAAACCTTCCTTTTAGATTAGACAGAAAGAGGTAAATGCTGAGGGATAATTCTTCTGTGTGCTATGAATATGTGTTGTCATCATTGGTTAATAAAGAAGCTTCTCTAGCCCATAGCAAGGCAGAATAAAGCCAGGTGGAAAAGTCAAATAACATTACAGGATGAAAGAAGGGCAGAGTCAGGGGGAGATGAGCCAGCCACCAGGGAAGCATTATGCTAGAGAACAGAAAAAGCCATGAAACAACATGGTGAAATGTAGATTAACAAAAATGGGTTAATTTAAATTGTAAGATCCAGTTAGTAATAAGCCTGAGCTATAGGCCAAACATTCTATAATTAATACAAGCTTTTGTGTGATTATTTGGGCCTAGGCAGTCAGGACAAAAAAAAGCTCCACCTCTGATTACAAAAGAGAGTTGGAGAGTTGCTACCAAGAACTGGGAAAGAAGTAAGATTTAACAAAGGGGTATTTTTAAATTAGAAATAGTTACGCCGGGTGGTGGTAGTCCATGCCTTTAATCCCAGCACTCGGGAGGCAGAGGCAGGTGGATCTCTGTGAGTTCAAGGTCAGCCTGGTCTACAAGAGCTAGTTCCAGGAAAGGCTCCAAAGATACAGAGAAACCCTATCTCGAAAAACCAAAAAAAGAAAAAATAGTGATACATCATGCATAGGAGAATATAACATAGCCAGGCAGTGGTGGTGCACGCCTTTAATCCCAGTACTGGGGAGGCAGAGGCAGGTGGATCTCTGTGAGTTCAAGGTCAGCCTGGTCTACAAGAGCTAGTTCCAGGACAGGCACCAAAAACTACAGAGAAACCCTGCCTCAAAAATCAAAAAAAAAAAAAAAGAATATAACATAGTAGAGTACAAAATATGACTTTCATAAGAAGTTTCAGAATTTCTGGAATACTGTTCTTGGGGAATGGAAGGGGTGCACTCCACGTATAAAGGTATCTATCTACCTGATCCTAAAATTCTATTCTAGTAACACTGTGGAAATCAGAGTCACTTATATCTTCCCACTGAGGAGGAAGAAGGAAGAGAGAGAATATGTAGTCACTGAGATTTGAGGAGGAAGTGAATTGGGGGCTTATAAAATGAATGCTGGCAGCTTAAGAGAAGGTTGGTAGCTATGAAATCAAAGTTCAGTATGTCAGCACAGAAGCAGGCTATTCAACAGCTGCTTTATTCATGGGTACAAGCACCACATTACCTAGAGCTAAGGTTAGGTTGAAGACAAAGCCAGAGAGGAAAGGGAGAGGCTACAGTTTTCAAGCATGAAATTAAAATGGGTCAGCAGGAGACAGAGAGCACAGAGGAGGTAAGAGGAAGTCAAAAGTAGTAGGACTGCCAAGTGGAGATGCTAAACTCCACCTTATTGTTGGACTCATTTTTGTCTACCATTTGACTCTTTCTGAACCTTGAGTCTAGTTATGATTATAATGATAATCATAATAATAATTCATTCACCTTGTCAAAACTTCACAGCTTCACACCCACCATGCTTTTTAAACTAGTGTATACTGGGTACCAGAGACTATATGAAAAGAAACAGACTGCTATTGACCACAAGAATGTTACTCAGCCTGGTAAAAGAAGCAAGTAAGTGAGTTTGTAATGTAAATATTTTCCATGGGTACAAGTAACTGTATCCCATGAGCTCCTGTGTTCAAACACTTGTTCTCCAATTGGCCATGCTATTTAGGAAGGTGATGGAGGTAAGACCTTGCTGTTCTCTTCCTCTTCCTCCTCCTCATCTTCCTCCTCACCCTCCTCCTCCTTCCTCCTTCTGCTCCTCCTTCTTCCTGTGCATGGATGAATATGCGATCAGTAATGTTTCTGTTCCTGACTGTTGCCATGTCTTCCCACCATCGAGAACTCTGGATCCTTAAGTCAAGATAAATTCCTCTCCTCTAAGTTACTTTGGGTTACAGCATTTCCTTACAGCAACAGAAAAGTAGCTAATACAATGAGGAATCACAAACAATATGGTCCAATGAAAACCTATTTGACAAACACAAGACAGACCTCTAAACCAGACTTGGGAAGGACTGAAGATATCCACTGGGAGGAGATTCTGAAAGCAGAATTCTGAAGATCAAATGTGCCTTAGCTAGAAGATAATAGAAAAGGGCCTCCTGTAACTCTTCCTAATTAAAAACCAAAATGCTGACCACTGGTGTGTTAAGACTGGAGACTTGCAAGGTACACTCTCAGCACCTCCTCCTAAGGTCCACAGCATCATTAATAGTCACATCCGCTTCTCCATCTTGTCGAAGAAGCTGTCTGTGAAAGAATCAATCTTCCTGAGCTTATTCAAATACCTGCGAGAGAGGTGGTTGTTACACCATGTGCTATTTGTTCTAGAAGATTCAAGAAGACCTTCATAACTAACCGTGGTCTCCCTGAGGAATAATCAAGCTCTCGTAAACAAGGTTTGTTTTAGTTTTGTTTTAGGCTTTTGCCACCAACTGACATCATACTCAGTGTATACCTGCGTTTTTATAAAAGACAAAATCAAGATGACGACAAGTCCTCTCTGCAGAGATCTGAGAGAAATGACGGACCTCAGGGATCACTTTCATGCTGCACTGTGGAGGAGCGAAATCATTTATTACCTGAGACAAAGGATGAAGAAAAAGACAGGAAATAAAAAGCCCATTGGCCTCGAGAAATGGAGTGTTATTCAAGAGGCTTGCATTTAGTTCATGAGGAGAGGCAATCCGGGTCAGTCTGGGCAAGGTCCTTAGAAGTCAGAGATAATGTCTGGATTTTGACATCTGGTATACCGCTGTCTCAGAACTTGAGATAAAAGCCAGACTTGCTGCAGGGAAACTTGGAAACTTCTTAAAATAAAACAAAGGAAATTATTCTCTATGACATCATACCAGCTCTGCCAACTCCCAGCTTGCCAAAGCTTGTCACAATGTTTACAATTAGGAATTCAAATACACAACAGTCTTTGGTTGCACAGCAGATCAACAAGGCTGCCAAGAATTTGGGATAATGCTTTCCTTCAAGGGAAAGGGAGAAGCAAACAAATGCACATAAAACTGAGGACAGACAGAGCTGCAGCTCAGGTCAGATGATAGCTCAGAGCAGGAGTTCTCAACCTCCCTAAAGCAGAGACCCTTTAATACAGTCTCTCATGTTGTGGTGACCCCCAACTATAAGATTATTTCATTGTTACTTCATAAGTGTTACTGCTACTTCTATGAATCATAATACGAATATCTGATATGTGACCCCTGTGTTAAGGGTTTTTGACCCTCCCAGGGGTTATGACCCACCTGTTGAGAAACGCTGCTCTAGTAGAATGAAGAACCTGCAAAAAGTGTTGCTGAAATCAACCTCTGAACCCCAGACACTGATGTCCATTTTCCTTCCCTAAGAGCAAAAGTTGACATTCAGGCTTTGTTTTCTTTTCTTTTCTTTGTGCCTTATTTTTCTGTCTCAAAATCAAAATACAGACTACAGTTTCCATCAAACTTAAAAGCAACACCCAGCTTAAGGCTCAGAGTGGGAAAGGGAGAGGACTTCCCTTGACTGCCTTTGGTTAATTTTTGTTATATTTTGTTGGCTTTTGTTTTTCTGTCTTGAGTAAGGTTTATGTGAAGTATCTGGTGAGCAAGAAACCCAATTCTCTATTCAGCTTGTGCTGGAGACACAGGAGAAATCTGACAGTTGCCAAATTTAAAATGCTCTGATTAAATTTCTTCTCAGCTTAACATTAGGAGCAATTTGTAATTGGGCCAGAACTGTCCAGTCCTGGAAACAAATATGTTTCCTTTAGGAAAGGCAGCTAAGGCAATTAGAACAATATGCCAATTGTTGCAGTTTAGAAATGTCATCAAAATATTATCTTTCCATGTCAACATCAAATACTTTAAAATATCAGTATTATTTAAGAAACAGCAATCCAAACATCATGAATAAGTACGTAAGTGAAAAGTCTATTCTGTGGGTGGGTGTTGTCTCTTTTTAAGATTTATTTTTACTTTATTTATGTTTGTGTGTTTTATATTTTATGTGTATGTGAGTGTGTTTATGCAATGAGCATGTGGGTGCCCATGGAGACCAGAAGGAGAAATTGGGTCCCCTGAAGCTGGAGGTATGGGCAGCCTGACATGGGCACTGGCCATCGAATGTGTGCTAGTTATGGGCAGCCATGAGCCCCTCAGCATGTACGGAAGCACAGCAAGCACTCTGTGCTGGTTGGCTTTAGTTAGCTTGGCACAAACACAAGACCCCTCATGTGACGGGACTTCAACTGAGGAATTGCCTCCATCAGATTGGCCTGTGGAGCACTGTCTTGATGGATGGAGGAGGGCCTAACCCACTGCGGGTGGGGAGATATGACAAACTTAGTCTTATGGTTGTGTAATAAAGGGACCTGTGCATGAGCCTGGGGGTGAGGGGAGGGGACCAGTAAACACCATTACTCCATAGTCCTTTCTTCAGTTCCTGCCTCCAGTTTCCCTCCTTGGCTCCTCACAGGGATGGACAGTGATCTCTTGGCCAGATAAACCCCTTCCTCCCAAGTTGTTTCATTCAGTGTTCTGTTACAGCAACAGAAGGCAAACTAAAGCAGAAATTGATACCAGGAACTAACCATGTTGTCTTTATACCTTGGACTATTTTATGGCAAAAAGGTGGAGTATAAGTGTTATAACTCTGAGGGGAAAGGCTTCCCTGATGCACCTGATACAAGTCTGAAGTGAAAGATATCCAACCAGTCAGGAGTCCTGGAATACCACAAAGTCACCCCGTGCAACAAACCTCACATGAGAGATTCATTGGTAGAAATACAAGAGGGTGGCTACCTCTGCTGGGGTGAGAAGCAGCAGGGAACTGAGCTTTATATAAGAGGTCTTGAAGGAGGAGCTTTCCAGAGCGGACATTTTCCAGGGTGGGAATTGATGGGATTTCAAGTTCAGGGACTGGTGGGATTTTGAGATCAGGAATTGGTGGATTTGGTAGGTTTTCAAATCCAGAAGTGGGCCTGGACCTTTTACCATACACGGAGGTTTTGGGAGCTTTGGGCTGGAAAAGCCCTGGGTGTTCAAAGCCTAACAAGCTGCAGTGGGAGGTAAGATGGAAAGAATGTTGAGAAAAATGTAGAAAGTGGGGGCCGGTTTTTTGAAGTTTCACTGGGAAGCAAGGACTCTGTCTGGGCCTGGGACATCTGCATGATGTATTTGCATTAAAAAAAACTGTGAAAGTGAACTCTTTGCTTCACTGAGACAATGGATGATGGTTAGTTGGGACTGGGAAACCAGCTGATTAAAAAGAGACTGCTGTCTTTGATTGCCGTTCTCCAGGTTTCAATGTCACAAAGTCAGCAGCCAAATTGTTGCAGTTTAGAAATGTCATCAAAATATTATCTTTCCATGTCAACATCAAATATTTTAAAATATCAGTATTATTTAAGAAACAGCAATCCAAACATCATGAATAAGTATGTAAGTGAAAAGTCTATTCTGTGGGTGGGTGTTGTCTCTTTTTAAGATTTATTTTTAGTTTATTTATGTTTCAAGTTCATCAACTTGAAAACGTGAAGGGTTTCTCACATGGTACTGACTTTGAAGGCATGAAAAGTCATGGAGAGCAGCTGAGGCTTGGCATCAGGCAGTAGGTTTGTAGATCCCTGCAGAGAGTCCAGGAGGTCATTGGTGGAGGCACAGCCTCCATTGAGATGGAAACCCCAGGACTGAAAGGTTTGTAATGTGACTCAGGTCTAGCACCATGTGACAGAGTTGAAGACCCTGAAAGTTCACAAGAAACAATTAGTGGGAGTGAAACAAACCTCAGTTGTGATTAGCGATTCCAGCAAACCGGAGATGCCAAGACCATGGGACAAGCACCAAGAACAGCAGCTGGTGAGAAAGGGAGCAAGGCTGAATAGAAAGACAAGCTGTATGTGGTGGTGGCAGGGCTGAAGAAGTGGGACTGCCAAACCATTTGGAGCCCAGAAGATCATCACTGAGTCCCAGACATCAGACACTGGGCTTCTCACACTGCTCAGTTTCTCTCTGATTTGTTTGTAACTGTGCCCTAGTTCTTTTCTCTGGAAATAAGAACATCTACAACTTATTTTGGATTTTACAGGAGCCCACAAGGACTTTGGATATTAAAAAAAAAAAGACCTTGGACTTTTAAAGTGTTTGAATTTTTTTAAGATCATGAGATCTCAAAAGATAAATTGGTGCAGGACAATTGTCTATATTCTGTCAATTATGTTTTAAATAAATGCTGATTGGCCAGTAGCCATGCAGGAAGTATAGGTGGGACAACCAGACAGGAAGTAGAGGCGGGTCAATGAGAATAGGAGAATTCTGGGAAGAGGGAAGCTAGCTCTGCAGTCTTGTCCAGACACAGAAAAAAGCAAGATGTGATTACACTGCTGAAAAAGGTACTGAGCCACGTGGCTAACACAGATAAGAATAAAGGGCCAATTATAAAAGTTAATAAGAAGCCTGAGCTAATGGGCCAATCAGTTTATGACTAATGTAGACCTCTGTGTGATTTATTTGGGACTTAATGACTACGGGAACTGGGCAGGACAGAAACCTCAGAAAACACTGAACTGTGCTTTATATTTTGATATTGACTTGAAATCTCAGAAATAAACAAGGAAAGAAATGTTACGGTTTAAGAGTGATGTGTTTTGCTCAGATTGACAAGGAATCAGTTTTACTAGTTTGTCTTAGTCAACTTGACAGAAAATGGAGACTCATGAGAAGAGGAAATCACAACTGAGGAATGAGCACCATCAGCTTGACCTGTGGGCGCTTTCTTTATGGCTAATTGACAGAGGAGGGCAGTGCCACCCATAGGCAGGGACTTCCGAGTTATATAAAAGTGGTGTCTGAACAGTGAGCCTGAAAAGAAGTCAGTAACTATTGTTCCTTCGTGTCTGTTCAGTTCCTGCCTCCAAGTTCCTGGGCTGAGTTCCTGCCTTGACTTTGCTAGGTCATAGACTGTAACCTGTGACCCAAACAGACCCTCTTGACCCCCAAATCTCTTCTGGTTCAGTCTTTCACCCAGACTCAGAAACCAAACTAGGACACACTCCTAACTACTGGGCTGTGTCTCCAGGCCTCCTTATGCTCTTGTATATGTTCTCAGCCAAAGCAAGAAGTCTGGAAACCTGAGATGCATAAAATTCAATTTAGATTGAAGTGCAAGAAACCAGATTGTAAATTAATCTGACATAATGAATAAGGGTCACTGTGTTGTGTAGTGATTTCACACAATGGACAATTTATGAATTTTTTGTAGTTGATATTTATAACTATTTATCAGTCTCTACTCTCAGTGTTGCTTAACAGTGTTCCTCCACTCTGATTCTTATTCTTTTATCATATAAGTTAAAAGAAGATTCTTAACTTGCTGTTTTAAACTTAAGCAGGAGCCTCTCTGCCCCAGCCACACCCCCTCCTCCCATTCCTACAGCAGCACAGCAGTGCTTTAAATGCCACTTTAACCTAGGACCTCTGAGTCCTTATGTCTGGCATCATAAAAATGACCATGTAAGTTATGTCAGAGGAGAAGCAGGTGCAAGAGCGAGCAAGCACACACTGGCAGGAACAGGGTAAGGGGAGCTCATCAGTCAATTCAGATTGAAGAGGAAATGGGTGAGAAGGGCTCTCTAGAGAAAGCAGTAGGGAATCTGTGACTCTGTACCCCGATACCTTCAGAGAAAGCACGGTGTTCCCTCGGACAGATTTCTTATTTTGATGGCAGTTAAACCTTGAAAATGCCTTGAAAAGAGGGATTGGTAACACCATTCTATTTCATAGGAATATTTTCTGTCTCGTGCCCTACTGAGACCAGGATGGACACAGCACCTCATACAACATAAAACTCAGTGAATAATTACTGGATTCTTTAATCGTTTTTTTTTTTTCTCAAGGAAGTGGCACTGGATGTGTATGTGTCAGGAGACCCAGGCCACTAGCACAGGTAGTAAGTTAACTCTCGTTACTGAAATGTGGATCCAGACCAGTCCAGACATCCATAGTGTGGAAGGAAGAACGCTGCCACTCAGGGTCTAGTACTAAACAGGAAGAAACCTATCTTCTGCCTCAAGTCTACCCTTATATTTCTTATGCACCTCAAATCATTGCCTTAGATTTCTGTGTGAATTTGACCCTGTTTAAGCAGTTACTTGATCTTAGGCTAGATAAATACTATACTACTTCATTTTGTGTGTGTTCTGATTTTTTTTAACTTTGACACTAGAACTTATTTAAATGTGTTGAGGGGCTCCTTCCTGTAAGACTATCCCAAGGCTCCTGAATAGGAAAGCGTGAGACTCCGGTCCTTCTCCTGTCCTCGGAGATGGGAAAACACCTGTTCATCCCGGGGAACATAGATATTGGTTCTGCCCTAAACATACACAAGGAAAGGGGAAAGGCAGCGGGAAAATCTCTCAACCAGCAATACCAACAATAAGGATAACTCTTTGCTTCTAATTTGTTTTCTTTAAATATCTTTTGGAAGTTAGCAAGGATGCTGATGACCACTTATAGTCTCTAGCATTGAGAAGCTTCCATTTATAATCTAAATCCTGCCTGCCATAGTTTAAACCCACTTCCTCTCATTCTATTCTGATAAAAGACAGAAAGCCCATTCATACTGCATGTAGCAGCCCTTCATGCATTAAAGATCTCAGCCTTCATGTCTCAAGTTGCAAATTGCCAGTTCCTATCATTTTACTCATATATCTTATTTTCCAAGCCTTTGAATTAATTCCAATGCACCCCTTTCAGGCTCTATGGATAATGAAATAGTTATGCAGCTCAGATTCTAATTGGGTAATAACCCTTCAGGGAAGGGAGTACTTTTAAATCTTAAATCAAAGTCTCACATGATCTCAGAGTTAAGACATTTTTAGAGAATAAGAGGAGACTGAAAAACACATGTAAAATGGGTACATCAAATTGAGAAAAATGGGAAAGCACCCCGTGAGTGTTGTAGTTTAATAAAGGGTAACTAAGATGGGTCACCGCAAATAGTAAAGAACGCGAGATTAAAGTCCTAATTAAAATGACCAGCTGCTGATATCTGGCTTCCTACCAACTCGCTGTTGAGCGACTGTGTGTTTGATACTAGGAATGGAAACTGAACATGAGAGCAACTGCATTTTTACAGTTTAATAATGCAGGCAGCCGCCACTGCTCACTGGGCTGAGTGTGTTTTTCTATGACGCTTACCAGTTCTCTTCCTTGCTATTCCAAGTTCTGTAGAAGAATCCCTCTCCCCTGCTGTATTCTGAAAAGAGACCCATGAAGCCTTAGGGTGTCGGCGTACACACATCACTCGCAGAGTGGACGATTACAGTGGACTGTAATACACAAAGGAATGGATCACCAATACATGCCACCTCATGAGTAAACACTGAAAACATAGTGCCGAATGACAGAAGCTAGACGCAAAGTTCCCCTGCTTGTGAGCATTATATGAAATGTTCAGAATAAGAAAATCCATAGACACAAAGTAAACTAATGGTTCCCAAAGGGTTGGAAAAAATAGTGATAAGGTTTGACTGCGTATGAGGGGCAAGATTTCCACTTACGAAGATTTTGTTTGTTTGTTTGGTTTTCTCATTTTTTAAGGTTTAATGTTTGCTGCTTGTTTTTGGTAAAGGTGTTTTGATGGGTTTTGGTTTGGTTTGGTTTTGGCATTTATTTATTTATCTATTAATTTGTTTGTTTGTTTTAAACAAACTCTCATTGTGTAGCCCAAGCTGGCCTCAAACTGATAACAACCTTCCTGCCTGGGCCTCCTAAGTTAGGGGTTAAAGTAGTGAGTCACCATACCCGGTCTGGGGAAGTTTATTTTAAGTACAGAAATTACATAGTGTAGTGATTGTTCGACAGTATAAATGTACTTCATGCCACTGTACTATATCTTTTTAAAAACTTAAAATTGTATTCTACATATATTTTATCACAATAAATACAATTATATATTTTTCTGGCACTATACTTAATACTGAAAACTTAGACAAAAATAGAGATAGGAAATGTGAGAGACTGATTTTCTTCACGGCTGTGGTAATCAGTCACTTGAGCAGTCATTGAGTGCCCACTGAGAAGAAAGTCCTTGGCAGGGTCTGAGAATCAAATAAGCATGAATATGCTTCTGCCCTTACACCACCCTCTATTTAACAAGATACCCATACTTCTACTTCTTTTCTCCTCACAGAGATATGTTATGCTTAGATGAAAAAAAACAGAAGGCAAAAAAAGAGTGGTTGTTATCAATCCATAAAACATACACATATATGTGCTATGGGATAATGCTTTTGTATCCTGTAAAGATTTGTCGCTTGTATTGGTTTCATAAAACACTGATTGGTCAGTGTTTAGGCAGGAAGTATAGGCACGGCAACCAGACTAAGAGAATTCTGGGAAAAGGAAATGCTCAGTCTGCTGTCACCAGAGGCAGGGGAAGCAAGATGAGAATGACTCACTGAGAAAAGGCACCAAGCCACATGGCTAAACATAGATCAGAACTATGGGTTAATTTAAGTTGTAAAAGCTATTTAATAATAAGCCTGAGCTAATAGGCCAACCAGTTTATAATTAATATAAGCCTCTGTAGGTTTTGTTAGGACTGAATAACTGCAGGACCAGGCATGACAGAAAACTTCTATTTACACATATACACATATGTGTGTGTGATGGAATGTCTGTCACATATAGGTGATGTAATAAAATACATGTATAATGTTTTTACATTGTTATGCTTAATTCCTGTGTTTTTGTTCTTTGCCATAAGAACTACTTGGGGTAGGGCTGAGACAGGAGGATTAAAATTTCTAGGCATGCCTGTACTACCTATTGAGACCCTGTCTCAAAAAGGGTTTTCATTTAAGCATCTAAACCATCCAAGACTGACCTCTCTTCTCTATATTACAGCCTCTCCTCCCTTTTCTCTTTCCAAGGTTTCAGTTATCCAAGGTCAAACACAATCTAAAAATTCTCAAGGGAAAAATCCTAGAAAAAAAAAAGTTGCCTTATAAAAGCAACCTCTAAGCTGTACATAGCTTTGGTAACAGCATACTGTAATAATTGCTTTATTCTATTGTTAGTCACTTGTCTCTTTCTGTGCCTAATTAATAAGGTAACTTTTGCCATAGGTGGAAAAAATGCACTGCTGAATAGACACTAGTCCAAGAATGGTAAAAAACAAGCAGCTACCACAGAATGTGTAAAGCCAAATAAAGCCTGAAACAGAAGAGTCATCTGTGGTTGCAGACGAGGTCAGACTATAGTGAAGTCCATGTCCTATTAGGTCAGAAGATTATGGGTTAGTTCTGATAGCTGGCTACTGCCACCTACACCTCTAAATTAACTCCAAAATCCTTCCACTGACTTTCTACAATGCTAGTCACCAATAATGTTAGCTTTCCTCTTAATGTTTTACTGCTCAGTTATAGGCTTAATATTAAAAACCATTAGCAATATAAATTAAAAATTTAAACTAAGCTATCTACACTGTATCTATTCATGTGTAACATTAAGATTTTGAATGGTTAAAAATGACATTTGTTGCATATACACTTCTATAATTAGGTTCCAATAATCATCTTGACGAAACCAAATTAATTACTAATTTGGCATTTTCCTTTGGCAAATTAGAAAAATGAGATTTCACATTACATGAAAATGTGTTTGTGTATAAAGATGGCAGCCTGTCAAAAATATAATGTTACTCAATAATCTCACAATAACTTTCCATTTCAGGTGTGTGTTTTGAGTTTCATCTTTTTCAGATCTTGGGCGGGGATAGATAGGGCAATGTCACCTTTTAATGAATCTTATGAAATATTCAAGAAGTTTATGCAGAAAGGATTT
>NC_022020.1:22234711-22237834 GCF_000317375.1 Microtus ochrogaster
TTTTCTATTTCCATCCATTTGCATGCAAAAATTGAGAAGTCATTGTTTTTTACCGCTGAGTAGTACTCTAATGTGTATATATTCCACACTTTCTTCATCCATGATATTATTCTTAAAACCATGCCCCTCCCCTGGTCCAGCAGCAGGATTGTTAAGAACTGTTTCTGGTCCACACAGTGAAGATAAGAAGCTGGTTTAAAAAGCATCAAGTCTCTTAAAGAAACACAAGTGTTCTAACTTTTCCCTAAGCCTCCGATTCTTTTCCTAGTGAAGTTCTGGCTTATCCAGTATACATTGTTCATAAGCTATGATGGAATAGCTAATATAGAGGCACTCTTCTTCCTTATACACTCCGACGTTCATGTGAGGTCAAATAAGAAAAACCTAAGACTACATGTGAAATAGGAGAATCAAGCAATATTCATGAAGAAACCACACAAGGGGGTTGGAGAGATGGCTCAGTCAAGAAAGGAAGCTTTCAGAACTAAGGCAGATCCCTAGAGCCCACATAAAGCCAGGCATGGTGCTGCTCACGGGCAATTAATTGTTTTAATTAATATTCTTACCTGTATTTTTTTGCTTTTATCTTATTTTTACTGTTTCTTTTTTGTTTTCCTTTTGTGGGGGATGGGGGCAGGGGACACCAGAAGGATGAAAGGCAGCTATTGAGGGACTGGGAAATGAGTGGGCTTAGGGTGCACTAAGTGACATTCCCAAAGGATCTATAGAAAATTACATTAAAAAAGAATATTGCCAGGCATGACGCACGCCTTCAATCCCAGCACTTGGGAGGCAGAGGCAGGAGGATCTCTGTGAGCTGGAGGCCAGCCTGGTCTACAAGAGCTAGTTCCAAGGCAGGCTCCAAAGCTACAGAGAAACCCTGCCCAAGGGGAGGGGGTATTTTAGACAAAATAGCTCCAATATGTGAGGAAATCACATCACAGACAAGAAACACAAGAAACCAGAGGTGGGATGCTGTTTAAACCAGAGGGGATATGAAAGGCAACCAGAAAACCTAAGGAGAAAACATTTTATAGAAGTGGGAAGAAAACTGGGAGAAGACCCAACACTGATAAAGACACAGAAAGGGCACTGAAGAAAATTACTCAGAAAAAGAAAAAAAAATGAAAAGAAAATCCCTCAGAAGTGAGCAAATTTGGAAGGTGTCAAAGCAGAAGAATAAAATGTAAAACTATTCATCAGAAACAGTCCTTTTCTGGAGGAACACCTACATGAACATATCCCCATAGTTTGTTAGTTTGGTTTGGTTTGGTTGGTTTGGTTTGGTTTGGTTTTTTTGTTTGTTTGATTGGTTGGTTATTTTATTTCATTTTTAGAATGAACTCTGGCTTCACCTCAAGAACACTAAAAAGACCCAGGAATATCATCCTTGGGGTGTATAAAGGGATACTTTATATCCAAACAGGCTGCCATGCACAGAGAATAAATTAAGTTTGCAAAACTTCTGGACTGATAGCACTTCAAAGCTCTTTCTGGGGGCTGGAGAGATGGCTCAGTGGTTAAAGAGCACTGACTGCTCTTCTAGAAAACTTGTGTTCAATTCCCAGTAGCCACATAGTGGCTCACAACTGTCTCTAACTCCAGGTTTCAATGCCCTCTTCTGGCCTCCACAGACACTGGGCATATGCACGTTATACAAATGCACATGCTGGCAAAATACCCATACATATGCATTAAAAATGAATAAATTTTGCAAGTTGTCCTTAGTTGGGCATGGTAGCACCTTTAGTAGCACTTGGGAAGCAGAGGCAGGGGATATCCTTGAGTCCAAGGCTAGCATGGTCTACATAGGCAGTTCCAAACCAACCAGTTACATGTGAGATCCTGTCTTTAAAAAGTAAATAAATTAAACAATAAGGACTGAAAACATGCTTTTCCTGAAAAAGTATACATGAATCCTAAGCAGTTCCCACTGAAATACTCCAAGCAAGAACTCTCAAGTGAAGAAAAGACTATGAGAGAACTCGGTGTACACACTGCTTCAAAAAAACACCCCACAATAGCTTTGGAAGAAGGGTTATGAAGTATGAGTTGTGCTAATAAATCTAGAACTATCAAAAGGCAGGCGGCAGCATTATCACCATTCACAGACATCTCAGAAACCCAAGTCAAGACAGCGAGAAAGTATGGCGGGGCAGGGGTCAACATTTGAACATTTTGCTGGACCTCACTTGCCTGACGTTTTCTTAGAAACTTAGTAGGAAGTGGGGAAAGTGGGGAAAGCGTATTTATTACTACAAACCTTTCCAGGAAAGCACAAGCAGAAAGGCCTCCCTCGTAAAAAGGAAGGTATGCAACCCTGACACAGACATTAATGGGGACTAGAAACATGACTTTCATTTTTGGCCAGAAAAACTCGATGTAAAAGTACTATTTTTCCTCAAATTAATCTATAAATTCAATGCTATAAAAGTAAATAATCACATTCTAGTTTCAAAATTAATCCTGTTTTTAAGCAAGAGGAAATGAAAGATTGCTTAATTATTCAAGTACATTAAAACAATAGAATAAATCACAAAACAAATAAAATTGCAGCATTTGGCTCAGAAGTAGACAGAATTTGGAAGACAGAACAGGCCCCACTGTGGAAGTCCAATATCTGATAAGGACAGTACTTGAAATCAGCAGGGTGGGAAACAGACTCCTCAGAGAAGCAGACTGTAAAGTAAGTCAGCTATTTGGAAAATAATTCAATTGAATTCATCATGTATCTTGCTACAAAATAAATTGTGGACACATGATAAACTTACATATAAAGCAAGAAATTAAACTCACAAAAGAAGCACTATAAACATCTCTCATAAACTGAGAATACAGTGTTCAAAAGTTCCTAAGTATCATACGAAGCACAGGAAAAACTAGAGACGTGCGTGTTCATGTAAATATTTGAAAGCTACAAATCACAAACAAAATAAAGAGAACAAAGGCAATAATCAAAATGCATAGGCAACATACATAATGCATGTGAAGCAAATTAACATGCTTATACATATTAAAACAAGTATCTTACGTGAAAAATACAGACTTTAATAGGAAAATCATAGAACAAACACTGGAAGCTAGCAATGCATATAAAGAAAAAGAAAGACAGGCATGAGGATG
>NC_022020.1:22238077-22247535 GCF_000317375.1 Microtus ochrogaster
TTCTATGGATTTACATGTTAAGGTGGCTGTGAGGATAAACTTACAGAGACTCTGCAACACCTAAGCAATGTGCTTACCTGAATTGTCAGTCAAGCATGATGGAGCACACCTGAAACCCCAGAACTTGGGACACTGAGGCAGAAAGATTGTTAGTTCAAAACCAGGCTGAGCTACATAGAGAACCCTAAGGCAATCTGAACTATTATGCTAGACCTTGTCTCAAAAAGGCAAACAACTGGCTTATACATATTAAACATATGGCTCAGTAGGTGAAAGTACTTGTGACCGCATGCATTCCATCA
The DNA here is from genome assembly GCF_000317375.1 of Microtus ochrogaster. Classification (NCBI taxonomy): domain Eukaryota; kingdom Metazoa; phylum Chordata; class Mammalia; order Rodentia; family Cricetidae; genus Microtus; species Microtus ochrogaster. Next base: position 22,238,380 of record NC_022020.1, read on the forward strand.
CCAGAACCCATGTAAATCAACCACTGCCTACAGCCCTAACACACTTACAACAATATAGGGGGCAGAGGCAGGGGAATCAGCCCAAAGGTTCTAAGGAAGCTAGCCTGCACCACGCAGTAGAACAGAAACAAGAGTGATTCTGCTTCAACGAAGGGTAAAGTGAGAATGGATTCCTGGTTGTTCTTGGACCTCTATACATGTGCTGTGACTTGGCACATCCATGTACACACACACACACACACACACACACACACACAAATAAAATTTAGATAAAGATAGAAACAACCAAGTCTTTGATCCCCAGTCCCACGTGTGCTCCAACAACAGGAGAGGAAAGGAATCAGATTGAAGAGCTGAAAAGGATTGAAAGGAAGAGAAGGAGCCGAGAGGCATAGAAGTCAACGGGGAAAGGACAGGATGAAAGAGAAAAGGGGAGCAGAGAAAAAGCCCTACAGAGAAGCTTACAATAAATCCTCGAAGAATGCATACAAACTGTAAGTGATAATCATTTCTGGAGCGTTAGACTGTAGGGGAATTTTGTCTTATTAAATATTTGCATGCCATTTAATTATTTACAACACCATATATTGCTTGGAAATAAATATTTCAAGATAAAACGAAGGTGAGAGCCAAGTTGGAAAGACAGCATGTCTCCACACTGGTTTCTCTTCCGCTTTGTTCCTCTCAAGCCTCTGTCCTGAGACCCCATTTATAAATTTCTTAGTTGCATCCCTTCTGCTCCCGGGCTGAAAAGATCAGAGAAAACAGAGTGGTCTCCATCAAAGCTTTGCCCGGACACCCAACACTTCCACGATCTTTCTCCCTGAAGTGCCTGGATTGTTGATTTTCAGAGTCATTAGGCGAGAAATGTTGGGAAGCTACTGCTGATTTATAGAAATAATATGAAAGGAATGGAAATAATTGTGCTTTGCCAAGTCAGCAATCTAAGAATCCTGTTGGGGAAGCAACAGAAGGCTATTTATAGCTGGATAGTTTGCGGTGCTTTCAGGACCCAGGAATGCTTTTGGACAGCCTTTCTCCTTATTAATCTTTTTTTTTCTTTTTTGATTTTCAAGACAGGGTTTCTTTTGTGTAACAGCCTGGCTGTCCTGGAACTCGCTTTGTAGATCAGGCTGGCCTTGAATTCGCAGAGATCCACCTGCCTCAGCCTCCCCCAAGGTCTGGCATTAAAGGCATGCACCACCAGGTCCAGCTACTCCTTATTAACCTTATCACTCTGTTGAATTACTGTCAGCAGACAGCCTAAAAGCTGGATGTTCAGCACAGTGAGGAGGAAGGATTTCACCTTGTGAACTCTATTTCTTTCTGTCTTTCTCATTGGCCCAGGAGTATATAAACTATATACTGGCTTCTGCAGAATAGAAATAGAAATCTCATGGATTTACATATATTCACCTGAAATTTATATTTCTACAGTATAGATAATGATAAATGATAAGAACTTTAAACAGTGATGCATTCCCAGTCGATACATTAAGTATTTCTAAGACCAAAGGTCAAAGCTCTTACAGGAGTATTTTTTTCTTCCCATTAAAACATAGGAATCATTCATCTAAACAGATGTGAACACTGCTTCTCTAGACTGCTACTGATTTAAGAGTTTGTGTAGGATGGAGACATTCACACCGTAGATTCCAGACATCCTTTGTATGAAAAACAGCAGGCTGCTCCATTGTACTCTCATAGCAGAAGGTTAACCATAGCCTGCAGCCCTTTGATTTGTTCCTTTGTGAATTCACAGAAAATCTGGCTTTGCTTCTGTAGTCTTGGTCTCCAAGAAAGGGTCTGATCCTTTTGAGGTCCAAACCCACATTGGATGAGTATGTGCATGAGCAGATGTGTATACAGACACGCTACATAAAACATTCTGGGCAGCATCAGACCATGGCGGTTTCATGAGATTTTTATAAAATATGAGCAAAACCTACCACTGCCAACCTTAAAAAGACCTGGCAACAAGTCTCCAAAGAGTAAAAACCTAAAAGCAAGCGCCAGCTGTCTGGAGAAAGCACATGATGGAAGGCTATTTATTACCTCAGAAGGTATATTGATTTCATCTGGCTCAACCCAGTCAGGGCCTTGAACTGTGGGAGATGTTACCCAAGCTCACAGACATAGAACCTACCTCCTAAACACAGAAGACAACACTTCCTGGTAGCTGTGCAAGGCCAAGAAATGAATTCTGGTCAATGTTACCAGCTGGGAGCTGAGTATCTTTTTTAGATAGAAACATTTAATTACTGGCATGACAATCTCCAGAGTTCTCTGCCTGCTGTATTGATCACGTAAACATGTTATGATTCAGCCTTGTCACAGGGCAGTGTATCCTTTCTCCTGAGATCAGAAACCTGCTTCTGCCCTTCACTGAATCACTAAGGTTTGGTGAGTATCTGTCACAACTATGTAATCCAATCTATCTTGACTGATACATATGCTTAATTGTCATATAACAGATGGAAAATCTTTTTGATGTCATCATTATGATCAGATAAAATGTACTGAGAACTTAGAATTATTAATATCTGTCAAAGTCTAGAATAAAGTTCTTGACATTTTTGACTCATGTGTGTGTGTGTGTGTGTGTGTGTGTTTCCCAGTCCATATACAATGAGTTAGAGAGTTGAAAATCCCCATGATCAGATAATGTAATTGTGGTGAAATCATAGCCTGATGTGACACTTCCATGTTAATGGTAACACTGGTATAAACATGCCTTCTGCACTCCCAGACCAAAAAAAGTAAAACACATGCAATTATATATATATATACATGATATTTGAGAGTAATAATAAATGAGAAATTACGTTGTTGCTTTATATATTTGCTATGCCAATGATTTTCTTTCAGCCCTCTTTATATATCTGGGTCACCACTGAAAGATGCCCTCATGTTTGCACTATGGCTTCTCACTTCAATTAACTTAAGAAAAATCCCCCCCAGCTGTGCCAATGGGTCTGTCTCTTATTTAAGTTTAGATCAAGCCAAGTTGACATGATCAACCATTATAATAGATTTTCCCTGGTTGTATATGTTTGAATGACAATGGCCTAATGGGAGCCTTTTGAGGGCCAGCTCTAGTGCTCTCTCGGGTTCAGAAAGAAATCTACAGCCAGCAGAAGGCTTGAGATCTGAGGGCGAGTCAATTCTCTCACACCGTGCTGTTCCAAAATCTCTATTCTCCTCCTGTTCTAATTCTCCTGTTCTATTTCTAACTTCTCCTAGCTTCTTCTCCTCACTTCATCTTGTGTAGTCTAAAAACTATTCTTCCCAGGAGCCTTGAAGTGATCAAGAAAACACAAAAGTTACTTCTTATTGGTCAAAAGCACCTTTCTAGGGTATGTGATTAGGAGTTGAGCCATTGCCATGGCAACACTAGGATCCTAGGTTACAGAAGTGAGGCCATGACCTGGGGGCAGGGAGTGGTAACAGTACCCACTGAGTTAAGTTTTGAGACTTAGGTCTTTTGTTACCAGACGTGGCAAGCAAAGAATTGGCATGCTTTTCTTTAGTAACCTTAGCTGGACATCAGCAGCTATGACCTTGTGCGTAACTGTAAACTTTTAAATGTATGATATATTTACAAAAAGCTTTTAGTCTAGTTTGAACTTGCTTTGAGGTAAAATTGAGTTAATTACGAGCAGTTTGTGTTAGACTGAAGAATAATTGCTATTGTTTGATATTAGTCTGAGTAAAGAAGCAACAAAGCAGGCTTTTAAGTATCTACTGTCCTCATGGAACAAATAGATCCAGTTATGTAGCATGTCCCAGCATATATTCTATGTATCAAAACTATATAGATAGATGAAAAGTCATCTTCCTGACCACCCACAGATATATGTGCCCATAAGACTGAGATGCAATCATGAAATTACATATACACGTCACATGAGATTACACACTACAGTGCCTGTAGTGGGGAGACTCCAAGCTGCTTTAGCAAAAGTGAGCAACAGTTTTCAGAGTTAATGGCCCTGTGGGCCTTGCCTGGACATGAATAGCCTCCAACAGAGTCACTCTCTGGTGGGTTGTCATCTGAACTCTCATTGTCACCTGCTGTAACTCTCATGGCCCCTGACAATGGCCCCATAGGTTCATATGTTTGAATGCTTGGTCTCCAGTTGATAGCTGTTTGGGGAAGATTAGGAGATGTGGTCTAGCTAGGGGAAGAATGTCACTGGGGGCAGGCTTTGGGGCTTCAAAGGACTCTTGGCATTTTGGGGTTAGCTCTCTCTCTCTCTGATTCCTGCTTGTGGATCAAGATGTGAGCTATCAACTGTTCCTGTCACTGTGCCTTCTCCCCACCATCATGGATTCTCACCCTCTGAAACTGCAAGACCAACAATTAATGCTTTCTTTTTGTTTATTTGTTTGCTTTTTTGAGACAGAGTCTCACAACATAGCTCTGGCTATCTGGTAATTTACTATATAGGGCAAGCTGGGTTCAAACACACAAAGATCCTCCTACCTCTGTCTCTGCCTCCCAGTTGCTGAGATTTAAGGCATCTGCCACTATGCCCACTTCACTTTCTTTTATAAGTTGCCTTGGTCATGCTGTTTTGTCACAGCCATTAAAAAGTGACTAAGACAGAGATTGGTACCAGGAAGAAGTAGGCTAATACTGTTGTAGACTTGACTGTGTAGGTTTTATTTTTGAAAGACTGTGGAAGATTTTAGGGCTTTGGGTGAGCAACATGTTTAAACACTGTAGTAGAGCATAATAGACCATCCTACAAGGAGTTCAAAAGACAATAGTGTTGAGAGCAATGTAGTCTATGGAGGTCCAGCTCTCCCTATTCAAAAGGTTCAGAGAGAAACAATATTAACCATGCCATGGGGTTGGGAACCTTTTTGTGTTATTTTAGCAAAAAAAAAAAAATGTGACCCCTTTTAGGCCTTGTCCTAAGAATTTGCCTGAGGCTAAGTAGTGTACTTATTTATCTGGTGGAAGAGATTTTCAAGACAACTTAATATTGACTCTGTCATGTGGTTATTAGCAGTCAAACTTATAGAGATCTACAAAAAAAAAAAAAGACAAGTAAAACAAAAATAATACAAAATGTACAATTTGAAAAGAAAAAGAGCACCAGAAAATTTAATGTTGGAGTCAAGGTTTATGCTGAAAGGTAGGGAGATTAAGGACAGTGCATGCTTTCCCTCTTGTTGAGTGGATCTTAAGTCAAATTAGAGAGTAGTTGGTTACCACTAAAATGCATGTGCCACTATTGCACCCTCAGGGTTATCGTGCCATGCTGGTTTTGTGGTGGTTCACAGATATCACAATTTGTTAGGACTGTTGGTTACTTCTCCACTTTGGAAACTTGCATGGCATCTTCTGATGCCATGAAAGTCCTCAGGGAGGAGGTTTTCAAATCAGTTCCAGCTTAGGGGCCTCTGGATCCTGTGTCTGAAGCACATAGTGTCTTCAGCAATAGAGACTTACATTCCACTTCTGGAGGGCAACCAAGGGCAAGAAGGGCAATAGCGATAGACTTTAATGCTTTGAGAATCTCTTGGACAACACTGACCAAAAACTCAATAGAGAGAGTCTCATACTTCAGTTGGGGTTTATAATGTTAGATGGTCTTATGATCTTGGAGGGAGCATTGTGAGTCCAGATGAGAAAACTTCAGTCAAACTATATATGTAATTTTATATACAAACTTGTATGTATTATAGGATTTTCAGGTGGACCATTAGTAGTATGATTCTCTATGACCTTTAAAGATATTCTAATTGTTATTTTGCCCTCCTTATTCTGCATTTGTTTTTCTCTTTCTACTCTCTAATCGGAGCCTCTCCCCTTTCCCCATTTCCCATATCAGATCACTTGTGCCCTGCTATTTCCCTCTATATTGCTCCCTCACAACCTCTACCCTGCTGACGGTCCCTTTTTGCTTTCCTGGTTTCTGCAATTATACCAGGATATGTACTCACGTGTACTGGCTGTTTCTGTGTGTCAACTTGACACAAGCTAGAGTCATCAGAGGAAGAAGCCTCAGTTGAAAAAATACCTCAATGAGGTCCAGATGTAAGACATTTTCTCATTTGTTGGTCAGTGGGGGAGGCAGTCATCCCTAGTGGGTGGTGCCATCCCTGGGCTGTTGGTCCTGGGTTCTGTAAGGAGGTAGGCTGAGCAAGTCATGGGAAGCAAGCCAGTAAGCAGCTCCCCTTCATGGCCTCTGCATAAACTCCTGCTTCCAAGATCCTGCACTGTTTGAGTTCCTGTCCTGACCTCCTTCAGTGATGAACAGCAATGCTGAAGTGTAAGCCAAATTAACCCTTTCCTCCCCAACTTGCCTTTTGGTCATGGTGTTTTATCGCAGCAATAGAAACCCTAACAAAGACATTACATCTAAAGATTTGGTGCTAGGAGCCACTGATGAGAGAGAGCACATGATAATTGTATTTCTGGGTTTGGGATTTTTTTTTCTAATTCCATTCATGTACCTTCAAAGTTCATGATTTCATTTTTCTTTACATCTGAATAGTATCTCATAGTGTATATATACCACAATTTTATTATCCATTCATCAGTTGAAGGACATTTAGATTATTCACAACCAGTTTTGTGTTGAGATGTAATGAGTCCTTCTCTGTCCTTCCAGTCAACTCCCAAATAATGGCATAGAGACTTACTGTTAATTTTAAAAGTTTGGCCTTTAGTTTAGGTCTGTCTCAACTAGCTCTTATAACTTAACTTAACCCACTTATATTAATCTGCATTCTATCACAGGGTATTGCCTGTCTTCCATCTTTGTACCTCTTCTGCTCCATGTCTCCTGGCTTCTCTGCCTTTTTTCTTCCCAGAGCCCTCTCTGTCCCCAGAAGTCCCACTTAACCTTTTTCTGCCTGTTAATGGCCATACATCTCTTTAGTAAACCAGTCACAGGGATACATCTTCACACGGTGTTAATGTTCCATGACGCTGAGATATTCTATTTTTAAATATTTATTTTTTATTATGTGCAGGTGTGTGTGTGAATTTGCATATGTGTATAGGCAGTGCAGGTGCCGTTAAGCTCAGAGGCCTTTGATGCTCTGGAGTTGGAATTACGGATGATAGAGAGCTACCTCATGTGGGTGCAAGGAACTAAACCTGGGCCCTCTAGAAGAGCAGTAAGTGTCTTAAGCCATTTCTTCATCTCAATGTCTAGATTTTTTTAAGAGGATGATGATGTGATAAATAATGAATAAATGCGTGAGATAAGATTCCCACAGAAAGACTTGATGCAGTGATGTTGCAATAGCTGGCATTTGTTTGCCTGTTTAATCACTTCCTGATGCCTTGGAGAGAAGCTATTCTGTCTGTTCTACATCTATTCCTGAAATATGGGTTACTTGAGAATTAATTGCACTGTTTTCACAGACTTATACTTCCACCCTATTATAGAGGTTGATCTTTCACTTTGATCACCCTAAGCATGGTTCCTCAGAGAAGCTGTAAATTTATTTACTTTTCTAGTCCCTGCCAAATAATTAATATGTAAGCAGGCTCCTAAGAAGTAGAATTTACAACTGAGAGGACTTAAGATTCACGCCACTGTGTCTGAAATAATCACCTTCTTAATTATGAGCCTTAAACATTAGCTGTATGTGTAAATAGGCTTTTTCTCAAAAATATTTTTTTAAAACCTGAGCTTTGCTTCTCTAGCACATGAGTGTGACCAATGTAAAAGAATAGAACAGAAGCCAAAGGCTTCTTCACCACCAATCCCTGTTCTCTGCCCTGAACTGACGGTTTGTTGTATGGACTGCCAGTTAGTCCTCCAAATAGCTGAGATCTTGAGGAGGCTGATGTGTGATTGTATTGTGTTGTAGGAGGCCACTTGTTTGTTTCCTGGCAACCCAGACTCCTGAAATAATCACACAGAAGCCATATTATTTGCAATACTGTTTGGCCAATAGCTTAAGCATATTTCTGGCTAACTCATATCTTAAATTAACCCATCTCCATTAACCTGTATATCACCACAAGGCCATGGCTTACCAGGTAAAGTTCCAGCATCTGTCTCTGGTGGAGCTACAAGGCTTCTCTCTGACTCTGCATTCTTTCTCCCAGCATTCAGTTTAGTTTTTCCTGCCCTGCATAGGCCTAAGAGAGCTTCTTTATTAACCAATGGTATTCACAGCATACAGAGGGGAATCCCACATCAGTGTTTCTTTGTGTTTGTGCTTTCATCCCCATATGAAACCCTTGGAAACCCAGACAAGTAAATGGATCTACTTTGTGCTTTGCTATCTATTACATTGTGTCTGTAAGATGGCTTCTCTGCCAGGCCCTCTACTAAGGAGGACTACCAGTGCTCACCCTTTTCAAACACTGTTTCAGGGTTCGCTATCCCCACCTCTCTGAAGAATGAGACCCTGGAGCAGTTGAAGAAAGTTGTTACAACAGAGTACAAAACAGAAATGGTGAGAGAACATACATTCACTTCCCCCCAAACGAGGGCATTCTGGTTTATATGGAGTCACTTTACCTTGACAGGATATGAGACGAACCCTGGAGTGGGGACAGGAGTGTGTTGTAGGAGCTGCGGGCTACGTTCCTGGCACCCGGCCGCCCGCATGGCTAGCTTTATACCAGAAATAATTATACGGAAACTGTATTCATTTAAACACTGCTTGACCCATTAGCTCTAGCCTCTTACTGGCCAGCTCTCACATCTAGATTAACCCATTTCTAATAATCTGTGTACCACCACAAGGTGGTAGCTTACTGGTAAAATCCTAACCTGAGTCTGTGTCGGGTGGGAGAATCATGGCGGCTGACTGACTCGGCTTCTTTCTCCCAGTATTCTGTTCTGTCTACTCCGCCTACCTAATTTTCTGTTCTATTAAAGGGCCAAGACAGTTTCTTTATTTAACCAATGAAATTAACACAAAACAGAAGACCATCCCCCATCAGGAGTGCATACCCCAACGGCAAACCAGAGCACAGCCATCATGAGAACCCTCTCCAGAAAGGTGAGCAGTGCTCCACCTAGCTAATGGCCATTCATCTCTTTAGTAAACCAATCAGAGTGACACATCTTCACACAGTGTAAAGAAATATCCCACAACACTGAGATAGTTTATTTTTAAAATATTTGTTTTTTATTATGTGCAGGTGTGTGTGTGTGTGTGTGTGTGTGTGTG
>NC_022020.1:22247635-22256038 GCF_000317375.1 Microtus ochrogaster
TGATCCCAGAACAAGGGGATTCCTAGGGCTCTCTGACAAGTCACTCTGGCCTAATTGGTAAGCTCCAGGTCAATCACACACACACACACACACACTCAGTGAGTGTGTGAGAGAGAGAGAGAGAGAGAGAGAGAGAGAGAGAGAGAGAGAGAGAGAGAGAGAGGCAGTGCAGTGCAGATTCCCTTGCAGCTCAGAGGCCTTTGGTTCTCTGGAGTTGGAATTACACATGATAGTGAGCTGCCTCATATGGCTGCTAGGAACCAAACTTGGGCACTCTAGAAGAGGAAGCAGCAAGTGCTCTTGTGCTGTCTCTTCATCCCAGTGTCTAGAAAGGCTAGCAGTGCTCCACCTTGGCTGAGACGCACCAGCAAGAAAACCATCGCCTGCACCACACCAAACCAAGGAGCAGTGGTGGAGCATTCCCTTACAATAAGCCTGAGAAGGAGAAGTCACAGCAGACCGAGGAGGAAGGGCATCTGGACAGCGGCTGTTCAGGGGCAGAACACCAGGTCTGTCGACTTCTAACATCTGAAAGGGGAGGGTCTCCAGTACACAAATGCAGTTAGGAAAGTTACATCATCTTCCCCAAACAGCACCCCATCATAAAGAAGAGGGTGAGGCAGAGATCCAGAACCAGGTAAAACAAATTATGAAGTAAAACTCCTCTCTGCCAGAATCCCACCTAGAAAGCAGTTACGTGGTAACATTTCTAGGTCCAGCAGAGAAGAGCTGAGCCCTGAGGTCCTCCAGAGAGAAGCGAATCACATGGTGATGAGAGACTGTACTCATGTATCCTCTATCCTTACATTGTTAACAGTGGAGTCAGATGGCCCAGGAAGGCAGCTGATAACAATGTTCATGATGTTAGCAGAGTAGCGCGTGCCTTCTCTGTGCTGACAGTTTCACATCTATTTCTCCGTAAATTCTGTCTAGAAACCTGGGCGATGGGTCCTAGCATCATCCTCTGCAGAAAGAGTCATAGTGACACCTTCCCAAAAGATGGGTTCTAGCATCATCCTCAGCAGAAAGAGTCATAGTCACATCTTTCTGTTTCACCATTTGGGGAAGCCTGGAACTCTGGCAAACAATTTCCCAACCCCTTCAGTTTCCTTCAGTGGAGTTTTATAGGCACCCTCAGAGCCAAAAAATAAAAAAGATTCTAGATTTAATGCCCACTTTCCATGTCAGAAACAGGTAGTTGCGGCGAAATTACAGAATGCAGTAAGTAGGCTTTACTCGCCACCCATTCCTAGCCCAAAATTACTTGATTCATACCAATAGTTTTGGGCTATTTTAAAAGTATTCATTTTCTCTATTTAAAGCTGTCAGATACAAACTCTTGGGCTGTAAAGTGGTGTAAAATGAACCATCATGCACACTTATACTGCCAGGGATAAAAATGTACAGCTGTCTGATGCAGATGATTTACTGTTAGGGTTAACCATACAATTAGTACTACTGGTCTCCTCTGAGGTGGAGTGCTATGCTAAGATTAGGGCGTATCACTCAGTGCCAGGCAGTCACAGAGAAATGCTTTTCTAAAAGAATTCACTAGAAAAAAAATAACAAGAATACAAATAGCATAGGCAAGGGGTGGGGGGAGACACAGGACATCCAGCCTAGTTTCCTTGTGGCAACATAAACTGGAATATTTATAAATCTTGGTTAGAATAATGCTGAAGCCTACAAAGACACCTTTGCTCACCACCTCAGCCTTTTGCTATCTGTAAAGCAAGATTATAGCCTGCTCTATTGCAGCAAAGAAATATAAAAGGTTTGTAATTTCACAGGCTACGTGTTAATCAAGAAATTCTATGACGAGGCCATTTGAGTTACTTTTTAGAAATTAAATTTATAATCAAATGTTCATCCCTTCCATCCTTTTGCTGGTTTAGTTTCCATTGAGAATATTCTGAAATCAACACTCTTTTATTCCTTTGCTTTGTTAAGATTTGTTCCTTCACAATAAGCTACTGAGTTCATAGCTCACAAGACATGGCACCATACCTGTTCTATTATGAAACTGGTTTTCTGAGTGGACAATAATAAAATGAAAAAATAGGAAAGGACATAAGAGAAATAATGTGTTGTAGAAGTGATTGTGTTTTTAAATACATTTTAGTTCTGAGTTTATTATTTCTTTTATCCATGTTGATGATTGTTAAAAGAAGATCCTGTGTTCTCTCTTTAAGCACAGAAGGTTAAAGGAAATGACTGCACCTGAGTCCTCAGACAGAGTCATGGGAAAGGAACTCATGCATACATGCACACATACACACACACACATGTGCACACACATGTACACACACACATAAACGTACACACATTCATGCGCGCACGCGCGCGCACACACACACACACACAGTAGTAGCATCTTTAAACAACAAAGGATTCCAGGCTTGACTGGAAAAGAAGATATTCAAAGAAGAATTTACAATTACAGGACAGTTCTTAGCCAAGTTGGAGGACACAGAGGAAGGGCACAGCATGGCAGTGCTGAATGCACAATCCACGGAACAGTAATGAGTGCACAGTCCATGGAACAGTGATGTGCACAGTCCACGGAACAGTGACGGGTGCACAGTCCACAGAACAATGATGTTCACGGTCCATGGAACAGTGGTGAGTGCACAGTCCACGGAACAGTGACAGGTGCACGGTCCACAGAACTGCCCAACCCCAAGCCTATGAAGCACACACTGCACTAACAGTGAAGGAGAAATGGCCAGACTATGTTGCACAATCAAAGAATTTGGTGAAGAATAGTTCAGCACTTATACTTTTCTGGCACTGTGGTTCTATCAAGCTAACCCCCCCAAAAAAAACAAATCATTAAACTGAAAAAAAAAGTTCAGAAAATAGAACTAAAAAATAATCAGAAGGGTAAACAGCAACTGAGTCATCACACAGGAAAGTTGCCTATCAAGTGGCTTGAGAACACAATAACCCTGAACCTGACGAGTTGACCCTGTGGTTCAGAGCACTGGCTGCTCTTCCAGAGGACCCAGGTCTGATTCCCAGCACCTATATGGCAAGTCATGATGTTCTGTAACTCCAGTTCCAGGAGTTCCAATGCCCTCTTCTGGCCTCTGAGGGCACCAGGCATGCATGTGGTATAAAGACATGTATGCAGACAAAACATCCAAACACATGAATTTTAAATTTTTTTAAACTTAAAATTTAAAAACCCTTTGACACACAAGCTTTCATTGGAAAAGGAGGGCTTGCTCATGTTGTTCATACTGAATATTAAGGTTTGGAATAGCTCTTCAACACAGCAACGTAACAGCCATTGAAACTTGAGAAAACACTGACAATTTGTAAAGTAACGACTACTTCTCCCAAAGAGATCTCAGAAGTGACAAGGAGCATAGGACTTCACGGAGTCATTCTGCAGCCCATAAACACAATTCTGCTTTATGAAACTAGTGACACGGGAAAGAGGAGCAGATATGGTTTCTGAAGTCATAAATGCTTATGGTTTGTGTGCTAGAATTTATGTTAGCCTGGATTATTTACTTTTAAATTTTAAGGAACATGCAATTAGCTAAATTTGGGTCTTTTTTCTCATTGCATTTTTTAATGTCACACTTGGATTTGTGTCAACACCAGTGTCACAGCCCTGATGCACATGCTAGCAATTATGTTTTCTTCACTGTGTGTTTCTTCTCCTTTGTGGATTAATTCTTCTGATCTTTGTCATGAAAGCCAAGCAAATCAGATTTATGTTCAGGGAACTGTAACAGGAATTTGGAAATGTTTATAATCAGCCCCACATGTTCTATTTGCTTATACTAATAAAGATGGGAGAGAATTTCAAGAGGTCACTTGGGGGGCCTTAGAAACGGAATTTTTACAGTCTGATATCTGCACTCATGTTCCAAAAGAACAGATTACCTGAGCAAATGGGTTGTTTATTTTAAGCCCCTCGGGTTCTTGAGTAAGACCAAATCCACTTCTGAGTAAGAGAAGGCATTGTTTACAGATAAAAGACATTTTGATGTCCCCCTTGTGAGGGTACCAGAAAGCAAGCAGCATACACTAAAGAACACTTTGAACAATTCTGGCATCAAAAGAGAGAGGTGGCAGTGATTCCATCCACTTAAAAATATCTATGAAACAGATGAAATTGGTCGTTATTACTTCCTAAATGTACTTGTGATGCAATAAAAAAAAAATCAGCTAAAACATAGCAAATGTTTGCTCTCTGCTATGATGGACGCTGCATTGTATGACTCTGCTCATCGCTCTTCATCAGAACCCATTTTACACTGCAAATACAATTTGCTTTGAAGAAAAGGAGCAAGTTCACATCACTCCGTCCAGCCCATGCTGACAACTTGTCCACATTTAAGATGTATGAAATAGTTGATTGCTAATCCAATTATCCAACCCTTCATGAAGACACAAAAATCAATAACCTGCCCATTGCACAAAGATGTTTCCTGCAGATGAATTTACTCTTTCTTGTTCCAATCAAACCCATTAAGTAAACATTATCAAAGCAGCATATAGACTGTGGTTGCTAAAGAATCAATAAATCACGATGAGGAACAATAAAATAGATGTAGGAAAAGGGAATGATGGGACTGGCTGGCAAATGGATGGCCTGGGGCGGAAGTTCCCAAGCTGTGGCCTTTATTAGAATCACCTAGGAAGCAGATTCAAGAAATTGCTGGCCCCAGTCCCAGGGCTCCTAACTTAGCACGCGTGGTGTTATGCACTTATGAAAATTTTCTCATGGTGCTGATGTTGCTGCAGTTACTCCTGTAAAAGCCCTCGCCTGACAAGTAAGGACTTTAGGAATAGTATTCTGGTAGCTCAGGGATTAAGACTGACAACTGACCAATGGGACTTCATAAAGCTAAAGCAAAGGACACCATAAATCAAGTGAAGAGGAGGCCAAAATAATTGGGTGGGAAGTCCTTAGGAGCTATGCATCTGACAGAGGACTCCAATCTAAAATATACAAATAACTCATAAAACTAAACACCAGGAAAACAAGCAACCCGATCAAAAATTGGCTATAAAATTGAAGAGAACATTCTCAAAAGAAAAATTATAAGTAGCTAAGAAATATTTTTTAAATTGTTCAACATCCATAGCCATCAGGGAAATACAAACTAAAACTACTTTAAGATTTCATTTTACCCCAGTCAAAATAGCTAAGGTCAAGAATATGACAAGTGTTGACGACAATGTTGGGGAAGAGGAACACTCAGCACTGCTGGTGGGGGTGTGAACTGTGGAATCAGTGGAGAGGTTCCTCAAAGAGCTAAACACAGATCTACCAGAGGATCCAGGCATATTGCCCCTGGGCATACACCCAAAGGACTACACATTCTACTCAGAGATATATGCTCATCCACGCTCATTGCCGCTCTGTTGGCAATAGCCAGGAAATAGAACAACCTTTGATAGCCATCTACTGATGAATGGATAATAAAAATGTGGTACACACACACACAATGGAATTTTACTCAGATATAAAGAGAAATGAAAGTGGCAGGTAAATGGGTGGAGCTGGAAATGACCATTCTGAATACCGTGAGACTCAGGAAGACAGAGGTCACATGTTTTCTTTCATGTGTGCATCCTAGCTTTAAGTGAATCCTAGCTTTCACTATGTATGTTTAAGTTAGACTGCATGTAGAAGTCAGGGAACTTGAAAGGGACCATGGAGGGAGGGTTTTTAAGATGGAGGAATAATAGAACACAGCTGGTGTGAGGGAGGGAAAGGGGACTAGAGGGGCAGGTGAGGTTAAATGGGGTGGGGGAAGGGAAGACAGACTAGGGGAGAAGGCACTGTGAAGGACTACCCATATTAAAGACCTTTGAAAAGACCTTTGTAGATGCCCAAAATATGAACACATATAAAGAGTTTAAACGGGCTTGCCATATTTAGGGGGATTATGCTTCTTCAAGACACCATATGCTATCAAACAAAAAGCCCGCTGTCAGCTGTGGGTTACCTCTTTGGGAGTTGCTGGCCATAGGGTCCCATAGACACCCCCAAAACAGCACAGGCTGTCGTCATTTCCCTTTGTTACCGCCAGAACTTGATAGTAAGACCCTATCGCTGAAGACAATAGTTACTTGAGTCACAGGTCATGGGAAAAACATGTGGAACTAACAAGAAAGCTTCATTACCACTGTACAACTTTCATAGCGCCGAAAGGTGGCACACAACAAGCTGCTGACAGAGAAAGGTCATCAGCAGCCTCACCCAGCTGCAAACCATGCAAGGTATGAAAGCAACTGGCCTGGCAAAACACGCCCATTAGTGCGATAGTGGCATGAATGTCTTCAGAATAGCTCACTGCTTTCTGACTGGGTTTAAGAGACACTCCACAAAATGGAAATCATGCCCAATCCTGTCAATTAGACCGAGAACCTATGGCTAGACAGGTCCTTGGACCTAGGGGAGAATCTACTCCTACTGTCCTGCTAAACGAACACAACAGTAAACTGCCCCCCCCCAATACTTCCCAGGATAGCACAGATGAGTGCAGCTCTCAGCCCTCCCTGGAGAAGCATCTTTTGACAGTAGATGGCGATTAATGAAGAGATCACAACTGCTCCAAGTTCAGAGAATAAGAGACTGTGGGGCGTTCTGTCCTAAAAAGGACATCTATATCACAATCCCTCCCCCATGGCTCAGGATCATCATGGGAGACAGGAAGACTACAGGAGGCAGAGCTGGTGGGTGACTGCGGCGAAACAGCCTCTTCCAGACTTTACAGCGGCTGTGACTGCATGCACAAGATCAAGCCAGCCAAAACTTCAGTATGGATTGGGGTGGGGCGACTCAGAAACTCCACCCTTAGCTGAGGAGCTATTGACGATCAACAGGTGCTGGAGGGATGAGAGTTAGTTTTCTTCGGATGAAAGGACTGAGAGCCCATCCAGTGGGTGCACAGCACCCATGCACACACCAGCAGCGCCATGGGGGTCCAGGGGATTTAAAAAGGAAAATGTGAAGATGGGAGGGGCAAGAGGCTGGAGTCTAGACAAGAGTGGCAGTGGATTTGCCCAAAACATGTTCTATTCATACATGAAATTCTCAAACAATATTTGGGAAAGTACCCTAGTCTGCAAAGATAGAACTTGAAATGTGTATAATATAAAGATAGGAAAGCCCTAGATTAGTAAGTTTTTTTTCATTTCTCTTAGAAACGTTTTTTCTTACCATAAAAGTTATCTTGAGAATAATTTGTTTCTCTGGCAATGAAGCTGAGTTCTCACGCCCAAAAGGACCACCAAAAGGGCTTAAAGGTCCCCACCATGGCAAGGCCAGCTGTCTAGTTAATGCCCTCACTGTATCTATCTCCCTGGACACTTATATTTCAAGATGAACCATCTCTTGGAGACATCTCTTGGTCCTTAAAAAAAAATTAAGGCACACGGGCATCCTGGCTCCAGGGATCTTATTTATAAGTCAAGTGTTGAGAGAAGAAGTCTAGCCATTAGATTTCCCAGGAGACCTTTTCAAGATGAAAAGGATGGCTGCCTTCTTCCCTAAGACAAGCAAGAGGAAAATCTTTCTCTTCGACCCTTGCTTGTGGAGTGCCCAGTCCTCAGAAGAACATTTAGCCTGGCTGTTAATAAGTCAGCCAGGGGTAAATCTGGTGCAATGAAGTGTGTAAGAAACCTCTCTCTGAACCAAGATAATACTTCTATGCTTTCAGGATAAATAAGTAAGAATATTAAAATTCCAACAGTACTTCAGTATTATTCATATTTGCTTATTAGGAAACCTCGCATATTCTGATAAGTCAAGACTTACTCAACTGATAAGTATAAGCAATATTAGGAAATGTCATCCAAATTGTGTATATCACATAGAAAAATAAGACCCCATATGTTAAAGTCTACTGCCTTTCTGGCCATTAACCAGATTCCAATCTACCTTAGCAGTTTTATCCTAATGCCCTCTTACTGAGCATCCTATAAATGTCCAGTCTCTCAAACACTTTTAAAAATCTTGTTGATTCTGTGTTGACCTAAGAGTCAAGCAAAAAGAAAAATTTGTGGTTTTGTAAGATATAGGGATTTTTCTCACATTTTTATCAGCTATATGCATGCACTTACTAGAGTATATACATGTCACAGCAATCATAGAACAACTTTAAGTTTTCTCCTTTCACCCTATGGGTTCCAGAAATCAAACTCATTATTAGTTTGGTTGCAAGTTTCTTTTACCCACTGAGAGTCTTGTCAGCCCCAAAAGTTACATTGTTAACTTTCTGAAAATTATATTTACCTGAGAATTCAACAGCCATCACTGCAACAGTGATGACGAGGATCATGTGGACTCATAACTCATCATGGCAGGTGGAATCACACCTCATCATGGCAGGTGGAATCACACCTCATCACGGCAGGTGGAATCACACCTCATCA
>NC_022020.1:22256138-22258703 GCF_000317375.1 Microtus ochrogaster
GGCAGGTGGAATCACACCTCATCATGGCAGGTGGAATCACACCTCATCATGGCAGGTGGACTCTCATGGTATCATGCCAGGTAGAGTCACACCTCATCATAGCAGGTGGAATCACACCTCATCATGGCAGATAGACTCACATCATATCATGTCAAATGGACTC
The DNA here is from genome assembly GCF_000317375.1 of Microtus ochrogaster. Lineage (NCBI taxonomy): Eukaryota > Metazoa > Chordata > Mammalia > Rodentia > Cricetidae > Microtus > Microtus ochrogaster. Next base: position 22,256,302 of record NC_022020.1, read on the forward strand.
ACACCTCATCATAGCAGGTGGAGTCACACCTCATCACGTGGCACAATTCCAGGCATCTTTTACATTCCCCAAAATTCTAAATGATGTCTTCTGAAGTTGTACAGTTTGAGCAGCTGTGAATGGACTTCACTGGGTCTTAGAAGGATGGGCAGAATCTCTAGAGCATGTTTGTATTTTATCCATACTACATGATTCTATGCTAGACAAATACTCATTTACAAGTTAAGTAGGCTCGGTAAGCCACATCTGCAATAGTATAATGACTGAAAGAAGAGGCAGCTATTCTCTGCTTAAATATGTGTAATGTCTTTTCCATTTCTCTCTGTTCTACAGAAAACCAATCACTTATGTGTATAAGTGATTGCATTCTCAGGCTCTGTGCAAAGACAGACACAGCTCAGGAGGCCAGGAAGACAGTACAAAGCCAGCTCTCTCTACTAGTTGTTTTCAGAGTGTTGTTATCTCAAATACAAATGCCATTCCTTCTGTCCAGCTATATACATGCTCCACAGTATGACAGCCCTTGGCTGGGAAGGTTTAGCTGAATGGTTGCTAGGTTTGAAGTCACACACCTACATTGAGGCTTAAACAGTCTGCAATCCACAGTAACCTATTGTTACAGTACAGAAGAGACCTGTTTAAAAAAAAATTAGTGTTTATCATGAGGGAGGGGGATGGAAGAGAAAAATACTGAAAGAGACTACTAGAAAGGGGGGCTTTGGGGAAACAGGTAAAAACCTGTCACAAGGGAAGCTACTAGAATCTACAAGGATGACCCCTGCTAAGACCCCCGACAATATCGGATAGTAGCCTGAACTTGACATCTGCTGTGACCAGGCAAGACTTCAAATGGAGGGAGGGAATGGGAAACCACATCAGCCACCTAACCTTCTGGTGTAGGAAGTCCTTCTGTATATGTGTTGTTTTTATTGGCTAATGAATAAAGGCTTTGGCCTGTGGTAGGGCAGAGTAGAGCTAGGCAGGAAAACTAAACTAAATGCTGGGAGAAAGAAGGAGGAGTCAGTGAGAAGCCATGTAGCCACCAGAGGAGAAAGATGCGAGCTGCCAGTTAGAATCTTGACGGTGGGCCACAAGCTTAATGGTAAAATATATAATAATAGAAAATGTTTAATTAAAGATGTAAGAGCTAGCTAGAAATATGTATAAGCTATTGGCCAAGAAGTGTTTTAATTGATACAGATGTCTGTGTGGGTATTTCGAGTCTGAGCTGCTAGAAATAAACAAGTAGTTTCTGACAACAACCTACAGTCTGTCTGCCTATGAGATGTGCTGAGTTAAGGGTGGCTTAGAGTTTAAGGAAGGAGCCAGCCAATGAACTGTCTAACCTAAAACCCATGCCAGGGGAGTAAACTGACCCCTGACACTGACATCAAGAGCCAGAGGCTGGATAGCCCAGAGACCTGGGATAGAACCAAACATGACTGGGGGGGGGGATGTCAATGTAATGATGCCTAACAATGTTCTGCTATGCTCATAGATTGGTGCCAAGCCCAATTATCATCAGAGAGGCTTCATCCAGCAACTGGTGGAAACAGATGTAGACCCACAGCCAAATATTTGCTGAATCTCAGAGAATCCAGCAGAAGAGGGGGAGAAAGGATTGTGGAAGACAGAGGGGTCAAGAACACCACAAAAAAACTCACAGAATCAACTAACCTGGGTTCATAGGGATTCATAGAGACAAAACTGACAACCGTGGAGCCTGAAGGGGCCCGACCGAGGCACTCTGCATATACACGACAGTTGTGCAACTTAGTCCTCTTGTGGGACTCCTGACAGTGAGAACAGGGCTGTCTTTTACTGACTTTTGGGACCCTACTCCTCATACTGTGTCACCTTGCCTAAGCTTAATACATGCGGAGGTGTTTGGTCTTAATACAAGTTGATATGCCATGTTTTGTTGGTATCCATGGGAGACCTGTCCTTTCCTAAGCAGAAATGGAGGAGTGAAATGAAGGGTGGGGGTAGGGGTGGGTAGGAGGGAGAGACTGGAAGGAGAGGAGGGAGAGGAAACTGTGGCATGGATGGGAAATAAACAAAGTTATTTAAAAAAAAAAACAGAATAGTGTTCATTATATCACATTATGTCGAGCCTAGTTTCAGAAAACATCAGCCTCTCCCCAGCCTCAAAGAGACCTCTGCCTTTCTGGAGCCACAGATATGTCTGTGTCTTCATTCCAGCTCTTTCTTTCTGAATAGTTGCTAGAATTTCAGACCCAAACTGAACCTTCTTGGGTCTTTGTGGTTGACATTTTGTTTGAGGTTGCTTCTGGCTGCACATTACTGTCCATGTCTGTCCGGCCTTCTTTTTCCTGAAATGACATGTTATCTCTCTCTCTCTCTCTCTCTCTCTCTCTCTCTCTCTCTCTCTCTCTCTCTCT
>NC_022020.1:22258803-22260661 GCF_000317375.1 Microtus ochrogaster
CTCTCTCTCTCTCTCTCTCTCTCTCTCTCTCTCTCTCTCTCTCTTTCTCTCACCCTGCACCCTCCTAAACATGCACAGACCTGCAAACCTTAGAGCATTTGGAACAGGCCAGTCAGTAGAAGAAAGTAATTATTGATACTCTAAACCCAGGAGTTAATGTAATAGATTTATTAACTGCTGTCCTCATGATTCACTAATTATTTGCCTGTAATCTCTGCTTTCTTTATTACCTAATATTTCTTCCCTTGTTTTGCCATTAATACTAGTGAGCGATTTATTCAATATTCAGTGAATTTTAAAGAAATCATTTTGCATATTAGGTAGTACTTTCTGTATTGTCAAGAAACTAGAAGGTATATCTAAAAAGGGCTGTTGGTTTGGGATAGCTATTTTTTAATTAGTAACAGTAATTCATGTGCTCAAGTCTCTGTGTAGCAAAGCGAAATGTTTTTCTGCAGCATGTGTGTCTGCTTGTGTTTCAAACTCACTGGCAGCCAGAAGCACATGCCCACCATCAATAGCACTAGAACTAATTACAGCCCTGTGGGCAGGCTGCCAAGAATGGTCATTTTCTTCCTTCTGTCCAATACAATTCTATTTACCTGACATAGCCCATCAATTTAGGTTGTATTTCTCATCTCTAATTCTCTGTGATTTTTAAATACTTCTCTTTGTCACTGAGCTATCCAAAGTAATTCTAGCCCATGAAGAAAGGAAGCCCTAATTTGTAGCAAATACCTGAGACCCGAATGTGTTACAAGTTCAGGTTCTTTCTCTGGTTATGTATGGATGTAATCTGAATAATAGTCATTTTCTTTGCAGGTTAAACGCTGCATGTTCTAGGCATCAAACTTTGTGCCTTATTCTTGATATCGCCATGATTTCAGATCCTTAGATCTTATCCCCTTAGATGCTTACCTTTCTAAACGCATTGTAACTTCTTATGCAGTATGGTTTCCTGTGTCAAAGAGAGGACAGGGTGAGTGAGTTACAGCTCCCCAGTGGCTGTGGTACCAAGCTTCACCACAAGGGGTGCTGCTAGGAAAAAAGGCACACTTCCCCCAGGGCCCACTGACACCCCTCAGAGGCTTCCTTGGGCTTTGCAGTTCCTGAATGCCACAGTGCTCCCCAGCCACGTGCCCTGGCAGCTCTCTGTGCTCTGTGTTCATGTGCAGAAGGCGCAGCTGGGAAACTTAACTGACAGGGAAGATGGAGAAAGCCAGGAGAGCAACTTCCTCCTGGGAGTAAACTGCAGAGGGACTCTGGGCAATCCTGCAGAAATAACACATCTTTCTCAAATCTTAAAATTCTATAACTCTCCCTACACCTAAAGAATGGTATAAACTGGGATAGACAGTTCATCTCCTCCCCCCAAATGAGTGATGCCCCAAATTCCTCCAAGGTTTTAAAGCTACAGCAGGAATTCCTACTGTTGTTTGCTGTTTCTAAAACTCTCAGGCAAGCTACGGCCATGGTAAGAGCTGTCTTGAGAATCCAAAATGGAAGGAAGTAAAACCTAGGCATCCCACCAGTCAGCCATTCCCCTGCCGCACTACTCAGAAGCACCTAGGTGTTCTGGTCTTGTTTTTATTCTCCCTTCCTTGATTCATTGTCAAGGCAATTAAAAGCTCCCTGGAAACTTCAGATTAGTCCTGATGTAGGCAGGAGGATGCACACCTTATCTGGTGTACTCCATAAGTCATCATTACACAGCAGAGAAGGGAGATGCCTGCTTTTCCTTTGCATTGGTGCATTGATGATTCAAAGTTATGGTTTCACTCCTCTCTCTCTCTCTTTCTCTCTCTCTCTCTCTCTCTCTCTCTCTCTCTCTCTGTGTGTGTGTGTGTGTGTGTGTGTG
>NC_022020.1:22260890-22261689 GCF_000317375.1 Microtus ochrogaster
CCCCCCACTGCTTTCCACATCCCCTCTTTCTCTTCCCTCACCCTAGCCCTTTCCCCTTCCCAAATAATCCTCCCATCAGATTTTCTTATACCTGAAAGTGTTACAAGCAATTATGACAAAGAGTGGTTTAAATAGCAGAATTTAATCCCTTCATATGTCTGGTGGCCTGTCCTCTGAAACCATGATTATAGCAGCGTGGTCCCTGCTCTTTCAATTTTTCATGGTGGATTCCTTCCTTGACTGGCCGGTTGGGTTTTCACCTCTGCTTCTTCATTTGCTTCTATTCATTTGTCTAAGGTTTTTTTTTTTAATTTTTGAGTTTGTATTAGGACCTGCATACATCTCTGAGCCACCTGCATGCAGGTACTCATAGAAGCCAGAAGAGGACATCAGTCCTCTGGAGTTACAAGTGGCAGTGAGCTGCCTGGTGTGGGTGTTGTAAACTCAACCTGGGTCCTCTGCAAGAGCAGCAGGTGCTCTTAACCACTGAGCCATCTTTCCAAGCCTATCTAACTTCCTTTAGAATGTGATTACATTTAGAATTCACTTGAATGTACAAGTTGATGTCTTGTATTTCAAAATCTTCAACTTAATCTCATTGGCAATGCCTTTAGAGGAATTGAGACATTCTATTGAGAGGGTAGCCTGCTGGATGCCTAAAACGGTACACCAAAGGGACCATCATAGTTTAAGTGCACTTGTTTGAAAATGAGATGAAGCAGTAGAAATGCAACAGAAAAATATGACTTGGAGGTGGGGTGCTAGCGAAGGCTAGTCAGCATACATAGCTGCATCCTGA
>NC_022020.1:22262105-22265211 GCF_000317375.1 Microtus ochrogaster
TATCTGCATATCCTGATCCATATCTGCATCCTGACTGGAGAGCAGAAGTTATCCTCAGGAGAGATGAAATCAGAAACACCTCAGAGTTGACAGCTGAGTAAAATGGAGAGAAGGCTGTGCTCACTTTGTGGGCTAATGGGCTTGCAAATCCCTTCTTGACTCCTTCCCCAAGATGCCACCAGACAGCCCCATGTCAGGGAATGAAGAAATCTTGTAGAGAACAAAGAAATGAACAATTCCAGAAAAATCTGCCAACAAATAATATTTGATCACACCCGCTCCCCCCACTAAAGTACAGCTCCCTTCTTAATCCCCACAGTAACAATTCTCAGACTTTTCAATGAGACCCACTTTGTATTTTCCATTCAAAGAGCTCTTTTCATGTGAGTTGCAGCTATTCAAATTTGCCATCCTGGAATTAAAATGAGGATTTTTAAATGTTTATTAACGCATTTCAAAATAACAATAATGAGCCCAGAACATAGCTTAATAATATAATTTGTGAAAATAATTACATTTTCCAAAACAAAAAAGATTTAGTAGATGAGTGGTATTTTTGGCAAACTCTTCAATGTTTGTCCTAATAAGAGACATCTGGACTCATATCTGCTTCTACATTTAACCAGTTACAACATGTTGTTTTGGCTGAAGTACATGGAGGAAATGCACCCTCACAGCAAGAGACTCTGGGAAACAGAAGAATGATTTAACAGCCTCTTTCAGGTATTTGTGCACCAAAACTAGATCATACATTGAAAAGCAGTGATTTCCTGGCAAAAGCTAATGACCATTAATGGACTTTTCCTCCCTGTTACATTAAAAGCGTTGATGTATTTCACACTGGGAATGTATATTTTATCAACGCATGATTTTGTAGCATCACAGCAAATCTTTGTTCAAGTTATACAGATCTTCAAAGGGTTGGTAAATTTCATCACACATTTTCCAGTAAAACATAATTATTAATATTATCACTGATCTCAAGAGAAAATATCATATTGGGAAAGTTTCCAGTAGTCAATTAAGTTTTCTAAATTTGTAGTTATTTTTTGAAGCAGGGTCTCTCTATGTACACCTGGTTCCTGGCTGCACTGGAACTCACTCTGTAGACCAGACTGGATTCAAACTCACAGAGATCCACCTGCCTCTGCCTCCTGAGTGCTGGCATTAAAGACAAGCACCACCAGGCCTGGATCTAATTTTTTTCTTGACGTCTGATATTTCTCATTGGAAGTCAAAATTATCTGTTGTTTTCCTTAAGTCATAGGATCGCTCTACTCATTTAAAAGTAATAAAATAAAATTAAAAATTGTCTTCCCAATACCAACACCTGTGTAACTATGGCTCTTCTGTCTCTCAGGCTTTCAAGGAAAACTGGGTGACCATGGGGAAAATGACAATTTCAACTAAACAACCACCCTCGAGGTTTTCTTTGTGATAACTTGTTGCGTTTCTGCAGACAGAAATAACTCTGCATTCAGAATTGTAGATATAATTCCTATTTTCTCCCATTAAATATTTTAAAATTGCCATTCAATTTACGAGTTTTACCGCTTTATCCGGTCAGTGCCAAAGAAAACTAAGTCTTTTCTTACAACACTGTGTGCTGTCAAAACTGGTTAGCCAGCCCAATGGCTCAGCAAGGGAAGTTCTTGTTCCACATGTCTAACAGCCTGAGTTCAGTCCCCGGTACCCATGATAGAAGACCACAGCAGCTACTTGAGATGAACCTCTGAACGCCACATGTAGTTTGTGGGCATGTGTACATGCGTGCGCACACACACACACACACACAGGAACAAATAACAAATTGAAGCACTGCCATAGCTTGGACCACAGATTTTCATCCATCACTGTTTCATGCCGTTAGTGCAAACATGAGTGTCATGAGAAACACAAAACCCTGGTGTTACTATGAAAGAGTTTTGCATTCAAGAGCACCTGGCAAGGACCTCTGAGATTTTAGGGATAGCTGAAAAACACTTTTAAAAAAATCCCCACCCCCATTGTGAAATGAAGGATTCTTTTGTTCGTATTTAGAGATGTCCATATGTACGTAGTACTTTACATAAAATATGAAGATTCAATTAAGAATTGCCAACCAGGTGTCGTGGCACATGATGTTAGACCCAGCTTGGGAGACAGAAGTGGGAAGACCTCTGAGTTTGAGGCCAGCCTGGTCTACATACATTAAGATTTTTGTCCCAAAAACAAACAAAAAGAAAAGAAGAACAAGAACAAGTAGAAAACAGAAGTCACTTGCATGCTGGGGCTCCCAAAATAATCTTTCAGCAGAACTCCCAGGACCCAGAAATACTGGCATCTAAGTGATTACATTTTATTATAGGAAAGGATCCAAATTAAAGTCAGCAAAAGGAAAGGCTCCTGGGACAAAATCCAAGAGAAACAGAGCAAAGCTCCCAATGCCCCCTCCTAGTAGACCTCACAGGGAGGCACGCAATTCTCTTGACTTATCTTTCTAAGTGACACCAGCAGTGTTCCCAGCCAGGAGAGCTCTCCTGAGCCTTGGGGGCCAAGGATCTTACCAGAGAATCCATCATTGCTGCAGGCAGTGCTTATATGACTAGCCTCATCTCTCACCTTTCAGACTTCTCCCAGAGAAAAACAAGCTAATAAATTATAGTCATATCACTGCCATAAGCCACCTGATCAAAAGGGCAGAAGGTGGCCTAAGGCCCAAGCATGCCAGCCAACCTTAGCAGGCAGAGTGTCCCAAGCACTCAGAATACATGCTATCTTCAAATGCCTAAAGTTTGACATCTGCATCTGCTGTCAACTATACTGATCAAACTGCTCCCAACGTGAAGAAAAGAAAGTAGTTGAAAGACAAAACTACAATAGTGGAGAAAAGTCTGAATGAAGTATATTTAATATCTTCAATGAAAAAAGAAAAGACACTGTTCTGGGCTAGAAACACAGCTCAGTAGTAGAGCACCTGTCTTGCATGTATAACTACATTTAATTCCTAACACTACAAACACACACACATACACCACACACACAAAAAAAAATGGGACATTTTGTATGATAACAAAATAGATTATTTCTTAGTTCAAAACGGAATAACTAAGCCGGGCGATGGTGG
>NC_022020.1:22266241-22267892 GCF_000317375.1 Microtus ochrogaster
CCACATTGGATGAGTATGTGCATGAGCAGATGTGTATACAGACACGCTACATAAAACATTCTGGGCAGCATCAGACCATGGCGGTTTCATGAGATTTTTATAAAATATGAGCAAAACCTACCACTGCCAACCTTAAAAAGACCTGGCAACAAGTCTCCAAAGAGTAAAAACCTAAAAGCAAGCGCCAGCTGTCTGGAGAAAGCACATGATGGAAGGCTATTTATTACCTCAGAAGGTATATTGATTTCATCTGACCTCCACTGTCACCCTCTGACCTGCACATGCATGCTGTAGGAATAAAGAAAAAAGCACACAATGATCAAATTCTATTTCTCAAAAGAAATAGTTAGGAACGCTCCACTTGAAATACTCTATGTGTTCTAACTATCTAACCCACTTATATTTGCTCAAAGGAAAAGGAAGGTCGATTTCTAATCTCACAGAGCATTGCATGCACTTTCAGGATAATGATTTTGCCTCTGACAGAGTTATTTCATTTTGTTGGAAAATTATAGTTTAGAGCTCATTAGAAACAGCAGAATATTATTCTTGCACAATTTATTATTGAGCCTTCTCAATTCTGTTCTCTCAACTTTTCTACTTTATTTTATAAGTCTGCTAGATTATCCAGGAAGTAATTATTAAAGATTTAATTTGTTAGTACAATTAGAATAACTTTAGAATCATTTTTGACCATTGCTACATTTAAAATTTTAATAATTTACATAGTCTAGAAACAGAAATAAATATAATTGAAATTTTTCACTATGTTCAAGAAGGTAGACTGATGGCAGAAGATACAAAATAATCCCACACTAGTTCAGAATTATGTGTAATAAAGGGTTATTTATTTAGGAGAGACTCGGAGATCACTGTCCTAGGTTACAGTCCTCTGCACAAATGAGGAACAAGAACTGAATCTAGCAGCCAAAAGTGAGAACCAGAAGCAAGAGAGGGAGTGTGTGTTTTACAGTTGCATTTATAGTATAAGAAACCATGCCTAAGTGAACTGGTATCTTAAAGGCTATTGACTAAAGGAGCTAAAAGGAGCTCCCACAGCACCTCCCCCTTTTTTTAAATAAGAGAGTTCTAAACCCAATACAAAACTATATACACTAGGAACAGATATCAGTATAAGATTAGAAATACAACCAGCATAAACAATATTAAGCAAGGAGCATATGCTAAATATTTAATAAACATTCTATCCTAAGGAGTCTAAGTCTTGTGTTGGAAATGGCTTGGCTAGATGATAAGAGGATGGTAACTGTGACTATCTAATCTTCAACCCCATTGAAGGCCAGAGGAGAGAGATAATATTACATGAGTAGGCAGGAAGTGCCATCAAGCAGCTTTCAAAATGTGCAGTAGATGATGGAGACAACTGGCTGCCTGAGCAATCACCCAAAGTCTCATTTGCAATGTTGAAACAACCAACTTTGGCTAGGGCCTAAAGTAAATGACAGACCATTTTCAGAGGCAGAAAATTTTTTCTATTACATGGCAACAAGCACATCTTTGAAATACACCAGCTGATTTAATTCAGAAGTTTTGTTCTACTATCCAATGTCTCTCTGCTGCTGTTGTTTCTTTCTCATTAGCATTAAGAAAATTCAAGGTTAATAAAGCATTATGCAATCTATTTCTGGGG
>NC_022020.1:22269587-22273764 GCF_000317375.1 Microtus ochrogaster
TTTTTTACTTCTTCAAACATTCTATCTAAAATATCTGCATTTGAGTCAGATAACAAAATGTCATCCATGTAATGGTAAATTATAGACTTAGGAAATTCCTTGCATATTATTTCCAATGGCTGGTTTACAATGTATTAGCACAGGGTGGAACTATTGAACATTCCCTGTGGGAGGACAGTCCACTTGTACCTCCTAGTAGGCTGAGGATTGATATAAGTAGGCACTGTGAAGACAAATTTTTCTCTATCCTTTTCTTGTAAAGGTATAGTGAAGAAACAATTCTTTAAATCAATAACTATAAAAGGCCATACTTTTGGTAATAGAGAAGGCAGAGGAATTCCAGATTGTAGAGGGCCCATATGCTGAATAACTTTGTTTACAGCCTTAGATCTGTCACCATTCTCCATTTTTCAAGTTTCTCTTTAACAACAAATACAGGAGAATTCCAAGGACTGGTTGATTCTTCAATATGATCAGAATCTAGTTGCTCCTGTTATAGCTGTTCTAAAGCCTGCAGTTCGCCTTCCATTAAAGGCCATCATTTAACCCATATGGGTTTCTCAGTTAATGATTTTAAAGGCAAGGCTGTTAGTACCTCTGAAGGTTTTCTAGTTGCTTTGGGTTCTTGTACAGCCTGAATGGCTGGTGACCTTTGTTTATAATATCTTATAATATTCTTCCCAGAAACATGAGTTTTTGGGACCGCAGGAATGTTAACCTAGGTATTCTGTTGCTGTTATAGGTCAGGACCCCATAAATTCACCCCAGATGAAGAATTCACAATTAAAAACTGCTGAGAAAGGGAGAGTTAGTCTTCCCCAGAGATGAACACCCTGAGTGGTCATTCACTGCCAAGTGATTGGTTCTGAGAAACAAAATGTGTACAAGCAACATGACATGAACTCAGCCAGTTGTAGTTATAGATTTATTCACACATACATATATATATATAACAATTAAAAATACGAGGCTTTGAATAATTTGAAAGAGGTGGAAGGACATGAGGGGGTTAAGGGAATAAAAGGGTGCAGAATATAATTATATTTTAATCTTAAAGAGTAAAAAAGGCAAAAAACAATAAGTGAGTCATACAGAAACATTTGCTAAACCATATTGCACTAGGCAAAGAAAAGGCATTAGTGACATAAAATGCTGACACATTTTTATCATTTAATTGTTCAGAATTGGAAAAAAATAGAACATTAATCCTTAGAATTGTGAAACTAAAGAGATCTTATATTTCAGTTTAACTTTTTCTAAAACCTGACATGGGCCAGATAACAATGCGACACCAGAGTTAAGTTTCTGTGCCATTACTTTGTTTGAGTTGGCATGTTTATTTCTGTATTGCCTCGCACTTAGCACACAGACTTCTCTGTCAAACACACTTGGTAACTTGAAGATATTTATAAAGCTGCAATGATAAATCATGGGAAATTTTTAAATGTGGAAATGGCACAGCTCAATTCATGCTTTTAAAGTCCCAGCTACTGTATGCAGCACGGCAAAGAAAGAAGCTGAAGAAGATGCCAGAAGACAGTACTGAGATGCCACAGCCAGGAGTAGGTTAGGTTAGGGCTCTGCAGGTAGAAAAAGAAAATGTACACAGAGTTAAGATGTGTTCATTAGTACAGTCCATACATGGAGATATATTTGCTGTGTGGTGAGGAAGAAAGATCAACTCTTGGGGCAATTTTGAGTCATCTCCCCTTTGTATATGAAGAACTTGGGTCTCTGCTGCATTAAATCAGACAATCCTCAACTTCTGTGACCATTTCATTTTCCCCACACTTTTCCCGTCTTTGAATGCGCTTATTTTACAACTTTTGCTGCCACAGCTCCCGAGAGAGCAATTCCCACTCATCTCAAAGTAGTATTACAAAAGTCCAGGAGGCACAAGTCTCACCGAAGCATCAAAATGTTACAGACCTGAGTTAAGAAATGATCCATGCATAGACAAAGGGTTTGTTGCTGTTATTGTTGCTCAATGTTTTTAACTGATATAGAATTACATCACTTTAGCTCTCCTTTTTCTCCCTTCAGCCCCTCCCAGCTTTTCTCCCTCATTCCCAAGTCACCCACTCACAAATTGATAGCCCCTTATTCTTTTATTGTATCTCGTACACACATGTATGTGTGTATATAAATGAATAGAGAGTACCTGTTGAATACATGTTGTTGCTTGTGTATATAAGATTTCAAGGCTGACCATTCTTCAACGAACAACCACTCAGAGAGAATAATTCTCCATTCAGCAACCAATAGCTGTCTTTACTTCTCAGTCTAGGGGAGGAAGCCCGTGAAACTTTCCTTTGTCTACGTTAGCATGCTCGTTAATGTTGCCATTATTCTGGTCTTATTTATGCAGTCATTTCTGGGAGAGACTGTTTCACGGCAGACTTCCTGATATTCTGGCTCTTACAATCTTTTTGCTCCCTCATCTGCCATGGTCCCTGAGCCATAGATGCAAGAGCTGTAATACAGATTAATCTGTTGGGACTGGGCTCCTCACGATTTGTTGATCTCTGCATTGTGTCCAGCTGTGGTTTTCTATGATTGTCTCCATATTCTGTAAAAAGAGGCCTCTTTGGTGGGAAGTGATAGCCATACTCATCTGTGGGTATAAGAATAAACAGGGAATGTGGTAAGAAATCTTGCTGGCCTAGCAAAGTAACGGCAGTAGATTCTTCTCAAAGGTCTACGACCTCACGTCCCTAGGAGGTTGGCTAGGTCTCCAGTACCAGGCAAGATTTCCCTCCTGTTGAGTGAGCTTTATGTCCAATTAGACAGCTGCTGGTTGCCACTGACAATGGGCGCCACTTCTTCCACCTTTATGCACCTCTGCCCATGCTGGCAATTGCCGTGGTTCATGGGTGTTGCAGGTAGGTAGGACTCTTTCTCCTCTTCCCTCCTTTTGTAGCTTGCATAAATTTTTTCTGGAACCATGAAAGCTAGACCACAGAAAGGAGACTTCTGAGCCAGATCAGGCTCTAGCTGTCCAAGCCTTGTGTCCTAAATGTGTAGTATCTTCAACAGTAAGGACCCACCCTCAGCTCTTAGGTGTAGCCAAGGGCCACATGGATAATTTGTATTATTTTGGGAGTCGCTTGGGTAACCCTGACCAACCATTCAAAAAGAGGTTTCTGGTGTCTAGTACTGGAGTTTTTTTTGGTCTTATGGGTCTTGGGGGGATAATTGTGAGCATTCCAAAATGCAAAACAGAGTAATGGGGAGAGGCTTCCAACTGGGAGGTAGGAAGACGGCCAATACAGAAGAATAAGGGACAAATAAAGTCAAGGTTGCTCAATAAAGTCTCAAGATACCATATTGTTTTATATTTACCTAAAACCATACACTATACATATAAGTGTATGTACAGACACACACGCGCACGCACGCACACACACACACACACAAAAGGAGTTAAACAAAAGCTTCTGTTGTTACCTCTCCTGGGAGTGTTTTCTTGAAGGAAATACAGTATGTACTGACGTCGACCTCATTTAGAATCCAGTGACTTCTGCTTGAATATGTTTATGTTTTAGAATTTTTCTGACATTATCAATTAAACCACTGATTGGACAGTCTTCTCGGAGCCTTTGCACTTGCTGCTGAAATTATGCAATGGCATGTGGGAGCTTATTAAAAGTAAAGCTAAGACTAACCCCATCACACAGAGACCTCACTCCAGCTCAATAGAAATTTGGTAGTATTAAAGAAACTAAACTGTCTCCCTTTGCAAACAGTACTGGAGAGTACATTATAGATGTTTTAAATATCACTTTGATTTGACAAGTTATAAACAATAATAAAATTATGCTTTTTAGGAAAACAAATGAAACTAGAGATAAACATGTTAAATAAAATAAGCCAGACTCAGAAAGGCAATATTATATTTTCTCTCATATGTAAATATCTAGACTTAATAAATAAATAAGAGTTGAAAGTAAAAAAGGGACTATTTGGGAAGAAGAATCAAAAAGGAAGAGTGGATAAGAGACATTAATGGATGGGAGAAGTATAATCAAATGACACTATGTACACATATGTCCTTGGACTTCCCACAGGTCAGGGAACCCTGATTGCTCTTCGAGCTAATGAGGGAGGGGGACTTGATCGGGGGAGGGGGAGGGAGGGAAATGGGAGGCGGTGGCGGGGAGGAGGCAGAAATCCTTAA
>NC_022020.1:22274974-22281766 GCF_000317375.1 Microtus ochrogaster
TCTCTGTGAGTTTGAGACCAGCCTGGTCTACAAGAGCTAGTTCCAGGACAGGCTCCAAAACCACAGAGAAACCCTGTCTCGGAAAAAAAAAAAAATTAGACATGTAGTCAGACTCTTAAAGGAGCATAAGTTTCAAATAATTTACTAAAAATAATAATAATACAAGAATCAGTTGGTAAATGGAAAAGCATTCAGCATTATTCATCAGAGAAATGCAATCTTGAGTCAATGGGGTCCCAGTTCATGCTAGTATTGGGCAACTATTACCAAAAAATTAATGATAATACGAATCACCGAGTATATGAGGAAATTGGAGCTCTCATACATTGTTCATGGGAACAAAAAGTGGTACCAACTTTAGAAGTTCCTCAAAATAGTATAAAGTTATCATAAGACCTAGCAGTTTCATTACTGGTTATCTATACGCAAAATTATGAAAAAAAAAGTACATCTACATATACATGAGCTGCAGCACTATAGCAGTCTGAAAAATCCATATGTTCATCACCTGGTAAAAGGATAAACAAGTATAATACATCCATAAATAGGCTATCACCTGCCAATAAAGATGACTGGACTACTGACACTTATAAGGACAGACCATGAAAGCATTGTATTAAGTGAAAGAATCCAGACACTAAAGACCGAATGCAGATTATAGGTTTCCAGACACTAGGAGGGTCAGAGAGGAGGGAGGGAATGGCTATTAGTGAGCCTTCGGGAAGGAAGTGTTCCAAACATATTTTGGTAATAGTTAGTTTTCTTAATTCATCATTTTTTATTTATTTTATATACCAGCCACAGTTTCCCCTCCCTCTTGTCCTATTGTTCCCTCCCCCCACCTCCCTTCCAATTCCTTCATCCACTCCTTCCCTGTCTTCATTTAGAAGGGGTAAGGCCTCCCATGGGACTCAACAAAGCATGGTATATCAAGCTGAGGCAGGACCAAACTCCTCACCCTGCATCAAGGCTGAACAAGGCCTCCCACTATAGGGAATGGGTTCCAAACAGCCAGTTCATGCATCAGCAACAGGTCCTGGTTCCACTGCTAGGGGCCCCACAAAAGACCAAGCTACACAACTGTCACCCAGAGGCATAGGGCCTAGGTCGGTTCCATGCTGGCTCCCTAGCTGTCTCTCCAGAGTCCATGAGCTCCCACAAGCTCAGGTCAGCTGTCTCTGTGGGTTCCCCCATCATGATCTTGACACCCCCATCCCTGCTCATATAATCCACCACATTCTTTTCAACTGGACTCGCAGAGCTCAGCCCAGTGATAGCTACAGTTTTATAAGTACACTAATAACCACAAGATGCAGGTAGACTTAAGTGAGATTTGTGGTGCCTAAGCTATATGTCAAAACAGATTTTAAAAGAATGTTCACATTAGTACCTGTGACACCAACAGTCTGGAATAATCGGAATATCTATCTGTGGGGAAACAGATACATAGATTTGCATACTTATGCCCTAAAATGTCCACAGTAATGAAAATAAAGAATATCAGAAGTGAATCATTGAACAATGGAAGGAACTCATGAAGTTCAAGACTGATTCTACTTGGCAGATCAGTAAACAAAATCCTTCTTTTTTGATTTGATTTCTCACTTAAAGGGGAAAATTAAAGTTACAATTAACAGTTTTCCATGTTATGAAGTTTTTTAGTTTTAACATTGAACTAATATGGCTGTGAGGAAAGGGTCATTATGGGCTCCAGAAAGAGATGTCATCAACATTTTATCATGTTCTGAACTTTATTTTACCCAAACCTTATTCAAAAAAAAAAAAAACATTAAGTAGAAAAACAAATCTCCTAATGTCTGAAATACAAATGCAGACAAGTGAATAAATTCTAAACATTACAAAGCATCCATTAAACGCCACAGGGGTGATCAAAGGGTAAATCCATATCCCATCCCAGCATGAGAGACTGGCCAGCTGAGTGCAATTGAGGACAGCGATGCTTCTATTCCAAACTGTCAGGAAAGACTTCATAGAGTCCCCGAGACTTCAAGACCTCTGTCAGAACAGCATCAGGTTACCAAATAAAAAAACCTTTGAACTCTTCTGTTTTTATTTTGAGGCCATTTCCCCTCTTCAGGATTCTCTGGGCAGATATTTAAAGTCTAAATAAAAACAAAGATGTAAGACCTCTGGGTTTTTGGGGGGGCAGTGTGCCAATGTTTCATGTTATTACTTCTAAAAAGGGTGATTAAAAGGATCATTGGGTCCCTGAGTCCACCAACAGAAGACTCTGATTCAATGAGGCTCCCGTATTGGTCTGTGTTAAAAGTCACTCTTAGGAATTTTGAGGAAATTGCTGAACTGGCTTCTTAGTGTCCTAGATCTTGTTTGACACTGTAAAGTCAGATAGGCAGGTAAAGCCACTCATCAGCAACCTCAGAAAGACACCAAGATGGCCCAATATCAGATAGCATGGAGAAGAAGAGAAAGACACTGAACTAAACAAGGCAAACCCAGCTGGAATCCCTTCTCACCCTCGACTCCCAACAAGGGCTGAACACAAAATCAGCAACCAGAATTCTTTCTGTCAATAATGTTCATTCTTCAAGTTTACAGAAAAAAAAAAAGAAATTACATAAGAGATCTTACCCCCCCAAAGGTATATGGCAATATTTTTTGGTGGGTACGTGGAAACAGTCTAACTGGTTCCCAAATTTTATTCAAAAGTTTTTATGCCTTTGTATAAAAATGGAAATTAGTAATCAAAAGAAAATCGTCAAGCTTCAGATTTCTCTATTTCTCCAATGCAGAGCTGTATATCAAGACACGTAGCAGGCACAGTTGTAGTGGTACACACCTTTAATCCCAGCACTTGGGAGGCAGAAGCAAGCAGATCTCTGAGTTCAAGGGCTGACTGGTCTACAGGGCAGCAGTCAGGACTACACAGAGAAAGCATTCTCAATAAATAAATAAATAAGCAAACAAATAAATAGCCAAAAACACTTAGCTTGAGAGGAAATGATTTAACTTTGTATGCCTTATCCATTTGTGGTAATTTAGATAACAGTTATCTTTTACGAACTTCAGGAAGTATTAGAAATCATTTTATTTCTTTTTAATTGTTTTTCTTTTTCTTTCTTTTCTTTTTTTTTTTTTTTACCGTAACTCTGGCGGTTCTGGAACTCACTTTGCAGAACAAGCTGGCCTTGAACTCACAGAGATCCACCAGCCTCTGCCTCCCGAGTATTGGGATCAAAGGCGTGTGTCACCATTACCCAGTCCTGTTTGGTTTTCTTTTCATGGTTTCTCATAGCTCCTTAAATTTCTTTGAAGATAGATTCTCTCCTAGGCATTTTATAGATGTTACCTCTTACAGACACATGCAAATGAAAGCCAGAGAAATTAATTACCAAGTAGAAAATTAGGCTGTAGAGATGATGGTTGGCCACAGTAGTCAAGGCCTATGACCAACAACTGAACTTACTTTGGTATTCATCCAGACCAGGTTCCTCCCAGCAGGGCAGATCTCTTGCATATTACAAGGAGAAGGCTTTCTCCCTTTTCTCTATCTCTTCTGTAGCTTTCTTGAGAAGTTTCCACAGGGCTGGAAAGATAGCTCAGATTTAAAAAGAAGTTTCCACAGGGCTGGAACAGTAGCTCAGATTTAAAAAGAAGTTTCCACAGGGCTGGAACGATAGCTCAGATTTAAAAAGAAGTTTCCACAGGGCTGGAACAGTAGCTCAGATTTAAAGAGTGTTTGTTGTACAAAGATCTGAGTGCAAATCTCAAGTACCTATGTAAAAATCCAGGTCTACACCTGCAATCCCAACATTGGGGAGGTGGAGAAAGGAGGATTCTAGAGGCTTGCTGGTCAGTCTGCTGCTGAATCAATGAGCTCCAGGTTCAGTGAGAAACTCCTGTCTCAAAAAATACGGTGAAGAGTGATATCCTACATCAATCTCTGGCCTCCACAGGCCTACATGCACACACACACACACACACACACACACACACACACACACACACAGAACAAAAAGGAAAGTGACCTCATAAATAACTCTCTTCTGGTTAATAAATACTGATAAATAGATTTCGCCTAAATTCCTAATGTGTTTCAAGAGAATGTGTATTAAGCATTAAACACTAAATATCAATATGCCTTTGGGTTTCTTTCAAAGGATGAAAGCATAATACATGGCTGAATGTCTAATCAATACAGCAATTTATTTTTATTTTTTCATCCACAGGTATCAGCCCCACTGACATTTCTAATCTACATTTTCCAGCTTTTTCTCAAGTGCTGTTGTGTCTAAATATAAAACAAACACTACTTAAATAATACCTACTCCGTTTGCGGTCAAAATTTAGTCATTGAAGAGATCACTGGGTCATCCCAGGGAAAAAAAGAAGTGAATAGGGGGATGGGGGACTTGGGAATTGAGATTATTAGTGTCACATTTTGAATGTGAAATGTTACCACCACCACCAGACTCATCTGTTTGAACACTTGGAGCCCAGTCGGTTGCATTTTGGGGAGGGACCCTTTTTACATAAGATTTAGCTTGTGGAAATAGAGCCTCATGTCGATCTATACACCAGCGCTGCTTCCAAACCAAGCTCTCTGTTCTCTGGTCAATGTCAATTGAGAAGTCGCCACAGCTGCAGATTAACCCACTCTGGCTGCTACACCCTCCCATGACAATTGTGTGTCCTCCACACAGGGAACCAAGATCAGTCTTCCTTTCTTATGTTTCTCCTGTTGGGTATGTGATCTCAACAATGACCAAATTAACTGATGCCGAACGCTTCTTCTGAGGAGTAGGAACTACACGTTAAAGCCTTCAGTCTAGTTTGACTGCAGCTTTAGGAGAGCTAAGCCACACCCACATGCTGACTCAGCGAAGAGAATGTAAGCTATCAAATGTTTTGCCTTTTTCGAACTGTTAAATTTGGTTGCAGTATTTTAATTATCTCTACCATGTGCTCTGGTGTGGATGTGGAGGTCAGAGAACAGCTTCAAGGAATCGGTTCTCATTCTTCATGGTTCGAAGGAAAACTCCAAGCGCCCCGAAAGGACAAGCCCACCGTCTACGTCCAAGACGACAGGCTGGATTCAGCTAGAGGTAGATGCTGACAGGAAAAACTGAAGGATTTAGGGCAGATTCTTTCAGCATTCCTTAGGAACCTTCCTTCACTATCTCTGAGTCCATCTCTGGAACCTGTAAGCAAGAGCTCAAAGAAGCCAGGAACTGACTGACCCTTGGGTGGGAAGATGGTTTTTGTTTGTTTGTTTGTTTGTTTGTTTGTTTTGGGTTTTGTTTGCTTTGTTTTTTGAGAAAGAGCAAGATTCTGGAAGAGCCCCTTCACTATCTGCCCTTCCTCCGGTGGATAAGCACCTGTCTCCCTATTGGCTTGTACCTATGGTGCCTACAAAACCAATGCTAACCTCCAGGCTCCTCTGGCCTCTGTTGATCTGTAATATCCAGGCTGCTCCAGATCACAGAATTCCCTACCCAACCCTGCAGCTACAGGTTTTTCTTTATAACCTTAGAGGTTTTCCCCTGTTCAACTCTTCTCTGTTCCTGAGAGGTAGCCCTGGCCCTAGTCAGTCTGCCTTCTCCTTTCTACCCCGGAGAAGTAGCCACGGCTGCTTTGGACTTCCCCAAAGACTCCTGGCTAATCTCTCTCTTGTGTCTAATAATAAAAACCTTCCTTGCCAGATGGATGTACTGGCACACGCCTTTAGTACCAGCACCCAGGAGGCAGAGGCAGGAGGATTTCATGAGTTTAAAGACAGCCTGGTCTATATAATGAGTTCTACATAGCCAGAGCTACGTAGTGCAACCCTTACAAGCAAGCCAACGATGGGTCAGTCAGTTCCCGGCATCTTGGAGCCCTTGCTTATAGCTCCAGAGATGGACTCAGGTCATTGTGCTTCGTTGCCTCTTTACCTGCCAAATCATTTTGCTGGCAACTTTTTACTACAACAGAAAACAAACAACAGCTTAGAAGATAAAGGAGATCCTTGTTTAAACAGAGTTTATAATTCAGTGGTTTAAAATGATAATAAACACAGACATAGTTGTATAATTTTACATATTTTTCAGTATTACAGAGAAAATAAGGCCAGATAATGGTCCTGAAGGGGCTAACCTTCCCCTAAGTGGGTGGAAAAGGAAGGTGTCTCTGCAGAGACTTGAGTGGGGGATTAATGATATTCAAGGGAAGGGCAAGTGGTTCACAGCAAATTAAAAGTAAATTTGTGACTCCAACCGTCTTCTGTTAATCCAAACACTAAAACAAAGAAGTTTGCAAAATTGTAGAGCATGCTATTCTTTTCAATGCTTTCCATTTGAAAAAGTTTTTTTTCATTAGACATTTCATTGTGCTATTATTACTTCAGATATAAACATGTACATACTTTTAGATTTCTGTATTTCTCTATAGGTATAATCCACATAAAGTCTACTGTAGAGCCTTAGCAAAGTTTAAAAGTATAAAAGGGTCCTGGAACCAAAGAATGAGTAAAATAAGAGTTAGCTCATAAGAGGCTAGAGTTAATGGGCCAAGCAGTGTTTTAATGAATATGGTTTCTATGTGATTATTTCAGTTCTGGGCAGCTGGGAGAAACAAGCAGCCTTCTTTTTTTTTAATTTTTTTCCGTTTATTTATTTATTAAAGATTTCTGTCTCTTCCCTGCCACTGCCTCCCATTTCCCTCCCCCTCCCCCAATCAAGTTCCCCTCCCTTGTCAGCCCAAAGAGCTATCAGGGTTCCCTGCCCTGTGGGAAGTCCAGGGACCACCCACCTCCATTCAGGTCTAGTAAGGTGA
>NC_022020.1:22282291-22299218 GCF_000317375.1 Microtus ochrogaster
CTGTGACCAATGAATGAGAGGTGCAGGTGTGAAGCATTGTGGGAGATTCTGTGACCAATGAATGAGAGGTGCAGGTTGGAGCATTGTGGGCTATGGAATGTGGGTGAGTCTCTGGGTTGGATGTCTCAAAAGTTCATTGAATAATTTTTCAGCAGAAAGAAGAGACCTGGTTTAGGGAGTTCAGGAATTACTCAGGGTTCAGTAACAAGAGTAGACAGACTGAGAAGGAGGGAAATGAGCCCATCTGTCACCTTATCAGATTACCACCTGCAAAATGTTTTGCTTTATATGGGTGTGCTTGTGTTTTGGTTTTGTAGTGCTGGAAAGCAAACCAGAGGTCTCACACCATTAGCAAAAGGGCTGCCGCTCAGCTCCACACCCGGTCTTCCCAGAGAGACTTTCAAAAGTTCCTCAGGAGCATAATCTGAGGCTGAGAGTGGAAATTTTCACAGTAGAAAAAAATTCAGTGTGAAAATGATTTTCTATTATACTACTAAAGAATTGTTAATATCGTGTTAATTTAAAAGGTAGTGTTAACTCCCGTAATTGGCAAAGCAGCGTTCAATATTCCTTTTGCTTGTTTCTAGATCTTAATAACTTATCTCGTTCTGGATACTGAATGCCGTAAGCCTTACCTCTGCACACCATATAATTTCTAAGCAAAATGATGTGCTGGTAACATTTCCTAGTCCTGCACTGCTTTTGCCATTATGAAACTCACAGCTGTCTACAGAGGCAGAAATGGAACTTCACATACCATACAAACAGAGCTTTTCAGACTGTCTGACCATAAAAGCAGAGAACAAATCAAACCCCAAATACCACCTAAATCTATTATGTTCTATGAACTTTGGGGTATTTTTTTTTCTTAAGTATCTACCCACAGAAACAACACAATCTCAAAAACCTGGATCACTGGGGATGTTTCCCATATCTTTAACAAACTTTTCTGCTCAGCCTAAGGAATATCTGAGGGTTGTTGCTGGCTAAAAAGTTTCAGCTTAACTTTTCTGCCATCACCAGTGTCTCAGATAATACAGATAAGTTGCTAGGAAAAAAAAAAAAACAATGCCTCAATAATATTAAACCTGAGGATCACAAGGAGAAAAGACCAAATCCATTGAAGTACTAAAGTAAGCTGTATTTTGGGGTGCACCTGGGAATAGCCAGTTGGCTGTCTCATCCTGAGTCAGGATTTGAGAAAGCAGCCCCTGCCGGCCTCCTGACATCCTTTTCATGGGACAGATAAGTACCCTCACTAAATGTGGATGCCACATCTTCCTCAGTGCCCTCACTAAATGTGAATGCCACATCTTCCTCAGTGCCCTCACTAAATGTGAATGCCACATCTTCCTCAGTGCCCTCACTAAATGTGGATGCCACATCTTCCTCAGTGCCCTCACTCCTTTCCCCTTCCCTAGAAATGTAAAAGGGGGGAAAAGAAAAAAAATATATAATGATTTGGGTATTTTTCTAAGTATGAAAAGAATCACATAGAGTTAAAGGATGAGCCATGAGAGCGTGACACAGAGGTAGGTGATAGCTGATGGGGCTGGGAGACTCATTCTTCCTGGAGGGCGTGGTCAGCAGTAGGTTTCCACGTTAGGGGATTAGCCACACCCTTGTATATGTGGGCAGCACTACTGGACTTGGTGTATTATCAAATAGAGAGATGCTGTAGGAAGTCTTACAGCCAGTGGTTTCCCGCCCACTGGGGCGTGGCCTCATACCATATAAGCCGATGTAGAGCATGCATCCGTGCCCTTTTTCTGACTGCGGGGATTGGTCGCTGTTCTCCATTCAAGCAGAGGATTCTGATTTATAAGTCTACCCCTAAATAAATAACCATCTATTTCTCAGTCCTGAGCTAGCGTGGGATTTCTTTTAAGCGTCCTTCTTCAGAGAGAGATGAACTTGGGAGGATTGTTGAGGGGGACATATAAAGGAAGGCAGAGAGGGAAATGGCAGGTGGTCATAGCTCAAGAATTCCCAAGCATCAGGAAAAGCTATTTTTAAGACTCCCCCGGAGATGTGTCATGCTATGGCCAAGCTGGACTTCCGGAGAACTACTTCAAATTTCTCACCTCAGTTTCCAATACTAAAACTAGACGGAAAGGAGACTTGATATTTAAAATCCTTCTTAGCCAGCAGGCAGCTTTAGTGTAAGTATTGACCAGTGAGAGAAGAGAAATTACTTTTCTAGCTGTGTGATCAAGACTGTGGGGTAAATACAAACCTGAAATTAAAACACATGACTACCTTCTTTAAAGTGGAAGTATACTGCGTTAAAGCGTTCTTGGTGATCCAATGGAAATGACCTGAGCAAAATTTAAATATGTTTGAAATGGATTTGTAAATCCATTTGCAAAACTTCATTTCCCCGGGCTTCTTAAATCATTTGCACCATAGCTAGAATATGGGAACCCTGGGACTCAGTTTAATTTCCTTCTATTTCTCTCCATCTCATATCTTCTTTTCTGCCATTCATATCGCTGAGCTCCGGAGGCCTCCTCCGTTTCTGCTCTGTAGGTGGTTTCTGCTCTGCAGGTGGTAATCGCCACACAAAGCTGGACGGTTTACAGAAACAGCGCTGGTCACACCTGGGCAGAGCTCACATTGTGGCAGCTGCCAGCTGTCACATCCTGTCACAGCATCCTGTGATTTTGAAAATTCCAAAAGATGTCCCTGAACTTCCATGAATTTTTACTTTCTAGCACCTGCTTCTTGCCAGCAATTTCCATAGTTTGCACTCTAACCCAAGATGGTATACATGTCGGCTTGATGACCGATATCATCTCAAGGTTTAAGTGAGTGATAAAATCAGGATCCACTCAGGGTTGTGAGCCAAGAACACTTGGCGTAGAGTGGGAACTTCATCTACAGCCAACTTGTGTGGGTCAAATGGAAAAAGTGAAGGTCAGCAAACTTGTCTTTAAACTGAGCAGTGGTGACCTACACCTTTAATCCCAGCACTTGCGAGCACTTGTGAGTTCGAGGCCAGCCTAGTCTATGTAGGAGTTCCAGGACATCCAGGACTGTTACACAGAGAAACCCCGCCTCAACAAACCAAAATACGTAAATAAATAAATAAATAAACAAACAAACAAACTTGTCTTTAACGGGCAAGCATCATGGTGAGGAGTGGATGTTCATCAATAGAACAAAAGAAGTCTTCCCAGCAGAACAGACTTTGTATTTATACAAAGTCTTATGGCAAAGCAAGTAAGGAGACACATGGATAGCCAAATGCTATCCCTGAAAAGGCAAGTGAAGTATAAATTTAGAAAATTTAATAAATTATAATTATTGAATAAGTAGAATATTATAAATATTATAATAGTAAATATAAATTATAATTATTGAATAAGTAGAATATTTAATAATAGCAGAGAAATTTAGGTCAGACATCTTGGAGGCATCATGTAACTCCTAGAAGTTATTACAAAGAACATAGACTTTATATGCAATATTCTGAGTCTGTCCATAGCCCCCATATCTTTGCTGCTCTTGATTCACACACTCGATGGTGGCCTTGGCAGAAGTCACTGGCAACCCCCTCTCTAAAACGCCTGCCTACCCAGATTCATAGATTTGCTGGCAGAGTCTTTTAGTCCAGTTTGCCTGGGTTGCAGTCCTGGTAGCAAGTCCAGTCTCGTGGTAGAGGAAACTCACAGGTCTGGCAAAAGAAATTTGCTGGGAAAATTGATCAAGTTGATTTGGGGCCCGGATGCATGGAAGAGAAGTCGAATTCAGGAGGATGGCATCGAGGGTCTGCCACTCAGAGGAAGCAAATCTCCTAGTTAAAACTCGCCCATGCTAAGCTTATGAAGGAGCCTGAAGAGGAAGTGTTACAGCAAACGTATTAATGAAAGTGAAATAGCCAGCGTTGTAATGGAAGGGGGAGTAAACACCGATGTAGAAAACAAGCCAGAAAAGATTGGGGGATGAAAAGAGAGAATTAAAACAAAGAACTCGGAGAAAAAGGTGTGTGAACCAGAGTGTGAACCTCAGGAAGGCAGACAGAAGGAAACTATTGAGATGTTCAGGGCACCGGACAAGGTAGACACCGATGAGCCCTCTGCAGAGACGCAGTGGGGTCTTCAGAGACACACACTAGACCTTCCGGTAGGAGGGCAGAATAGAAGCCCTGTTGTGTAGTGATAGGAGCGGTGGGGCTGCATCCCTAGCACCCCGGCCGCCTGGCTAGCTTATGCCCGAAATAACAACACACAAATTGTATTCATTTAAACACTGCTAGGCCCTTTAGCTCTAGCCCTTACTGGCTAATTCTGATATCCTGATCAACCCATCTCTAATAATCTGTGAGCACCAGTCTTAGTGAGCACCGGTCTTACCGGGAAGATTCTAGCCTACGTCCATCCTGGGTCGGAGCTTCATCGCATGTGTCTCAGAGAGCAGAGCTATCCCCGTGTCTGCCCAGGAGCCGGGAGCATGGCGTCTCTGCTCCAGACAGCAGAGCTGTCGAGTCTGAGCTCACTTCCTCTTCCTCCCAGCATTCTGTTCTGTTTACTCCTCCCACCTATGTTTTAACCTATCAGGGCAAGCAGCTTCTTTATTTAATTAACCAATGACCTTCCTCCATCACTGTTGTAAGGCGCTGACAATTACAGTTGACGAGAAAAGGGAACAGAACTCTTTTATTGGCCCACCGGCGATTTCTCCGGCCCCCAAATCAACTTTGATTCCCCCAACAGGCATCTGATCCCCCATCAGACCCTCGACCTTCCTCTACCATCAGACGGAACTTGCTCCTGGGACTGCGACCCACGCAGCCACTACCACAGCTGTGTTTTAGTGCAGTCAAATCGAAAGACTAAAAGACTGTACCAGAAAATCTATACAAGCTGGGCAAGTAAGCGTCTCATAGAAGGGGGTTCCCAGTGACTGCCGTCAGGACCACCAGGTGCTCCATTGAGGAGCAGCAACGATGACAGGAAGCTGCACGCCAGTTCTGAATTGTAAAGCACAGGCACCACACAGTCACCAGCCTCTTTTTTTAAAATAATTATTTATTTATTATGTATACACTGTCCTGTCTGCATGTATGCTGCAGGCCAGAAGGGGGCACCAGATCTCACTACAGATGGTTATGAGCCACCAGGTGGTTGCTGAGAATTGAACTCAGGACCTCTGGAAGAGTAGTCAGCGCTCTTAACCTCTGAGCCACCTCTCCAGCCCATACCAAACTCTTTTAGAATGTACCAGCAATGCAGGCTCGTAGGAGTTTGCCTGGGCTACAGGACAGATACAAGAAAACACCGCACAGAACGAGAGCTGGGGGCCCACAGAGAAGAGAGGAATGTAAAAGTCAGTGGAGACAAGCTGTGTATCTGCCGAGAGGAAAACAACACTCAGATCTCATTTTGCTATGGCTCCACCTAGCTCTCCTACACCACAACGGCTACTCCTTATCTGTCGGTAATGTCCTTCCTTTCTGTCTCCATCCAGCTCTCCTCCCTCCCCTATAGCTATTTATCTATACAACACAGGAAGGAGAGTCCATTTTCTTGAAGGTGTGACCCCTCGTAGTTCGACCACGAGTCAGTCAAAGGCTCAACAGCCATGAGTATATAGCTAGCATGAATCGGACCTGCTAGGTTATAGAAGAAGAAGAAAGCAAAGAGAAGGAGGAAGAGACCCAAAGTTGGGAGTGGTAGAGGTGGGGTGGATCTGAGAAGAGTTATAAAGGAATAGGTATGACTAAAATACATTGTATCCATGTATGAAATTCTCAAATTAACTAAATATCATAATCATCATTGAAAAAGGAAAACATTGCTGTTCTTATCTTTACCCAAATGCAAGCAAGACTCTACAGGGAGCAATAGGCTTCTTATTGTAGCCACGAGGGGGAAGACAAAATGAAGCCAGGAAACATAAACCATTTGCTGCCATTAAAGAATGTCTAGGACCAAATGATAGCCAAGAAGGGAGAACTGCTTCTTAGCTCCTCCATCCTGGCTCTGAAGATGGTCAGAAGCCAGCAGAAGTAGATGAGAGTATTTCTGACCACAGATATCTGCAGAAAAGAACAAGCTCCTGAGTTCAGTCATAGGTGTTGGCTCTTTCACAAGTGTCAGGGAAGACGGAGGGCATTGCTCCAGACACTCCCCACTGCATTCCACCCTATTGCATTCCAAGGCCTCCCTACACTGTTTGCTTTCTAGAAGTTTCTTACCCACAGGGTACCAGTCACCTTATTCCTGGGCCAAGCCTTGTGGAAAGATTCATTCCTCTCCCAGGCTTTTAGTGGAGCTGGCCATTTGCCTCTAACCCAGTTTACTCAACTGCTGTCATTTTGTACCCAATCACTTTTTGTTTGCTGTGGGTTAAGGGGGCATGAGAGGTACTGTCCAGTGCATACTAGGATTTTAATAACATCCCTGGTCTCTCCCAGCTAGATGTCAAATGCCTGCTACAATCCTGACAATCAAAAGAGTCTGTAGCTGTTGCCAAATATTCCTTTGGAGGCAACATACCCCACCCACAGTGAGAATCATGGCATGATATTATTTGGATCCTTAGCTCATTTGGAGAGAAATTATGTCATATGCTTTCAATTATAAATTTCTGATGACTTATACTGTCTTTTCATTCTTTCCAGGAGCCTTCCTGAGTTATTCCATATGTCCTTTGCTTCACCCTGTTAAGGAGTGGACCCTCCCCGGGTTAAGTCCTGTTATACATACAGCAATGCTGGTTGATATTACTGAGTCAGGAAAACAGCTGGCTAACCAGAAAGGATGTGTGAACTCTCCTGCTTTGAAACTGTCTCTCTTTCCTGCAGAGATTGTTTTTTAGAAGCGTAGCATGGTGACCCATGCCTATGTTCCCAATACCCATCCAATGAGAAAGGAGGTTTGCAATTTGAAGGCCAGCTGAACAAACCCCACTAAAGACACGGGGCACGGGGGCACATTTACATATTTCTTCAAAATCCTACAGCTTGTTGTTGTTGTTGTTACATTCATTGATTTTGTAGGTGGGGTGGTTCTCTCTTCCCATTCTGTGGGTCCTAGGGGTGGAATTCAGGTAACTGGCCTTGGTGACAAATGCCTTTACCTACTGAGACATCTTGCTGGCTCTTTGTTTCCTGTACATTTTTGAGTTGCTTTGTTTTTCTTTTTCTTGTTAGATAAAGTTCACTGTGGCATTGAACTCTGGATCCTACTTCCTCTATCTTTTCAATGCTGGGGTTGCGGTTATGCTCCGCCACACCTGGATTAATGCATTGCTGCTGTTATTATCATGTGTGTTTGTGTGTGCATGCGCAGGACAGCTTTCAGGAGATGGCTCTTCCTTCTACCATGGGTTCTGGGGATCAAACTCAGGTAATCAGGCTTGCACAGCAAGAGCTCTTAACACCTGAGCCATTTCAACAACCCTAATTGTATATTTTGATTGACAGATACACTTGAATATATTTATGATGGTCATGACTTTGCTTAAATCCAAACATATATCATGTATTGATCAAACCAAAGCAATCAGAATGTCTGTCACCTTAAACTGTTATCATTCCTTCGTGGTGAGTACTTTGAATGGCTCAACTAGTTGAAATGTAAAGTCATTATTGATAGAGGCTCTAGATAGAAGAAGAAAGATGGTCTCTCTTCATTTTTTTGTTCCTTTAAGGCCTGACGCCATTTACCAAGGTCAGTCTATTCTCGACAGAGCAGCTGACTTTTAGCTCAACCTTCCTGCAATCATTTTGCTTTCAGCCCTCTGCCCCCAAATGAGCCCCTGTTAGTGTTCCTACTTAGATTTCTGGCCACAGTCTAGCTAACCCATTTATTTATTCCTCACCCTCCCTGCCAAAAAAGCAAACATCTAAGGTTTTCATTTAAATAGCCTTCTCAAATCCTACTAATCATTCTTTCAAACTGTGGAGTCTAATATTTCCATTAATTCTAGCATGTGTTTGACTTGTTTTTCAAAAGAAAAATGGAGCGGGGAGAAAAACCAAAAATATCCCCATAAGATCCCAGGACACCCATCACGTTACTGGGGACTAGCAGTCTGAGCACACACTGAGCCTAGAACTCTTGAGATGCTGAAGCACGTAGACAGAGAACGGATGGCAGACAGAAGCGGGCCCTTAGGTCTGTTTCCTCACCCAAAAGAATTCTCGCTTGTCATTTATCACCATAGAATACTCTCATTATTGAAATGTATCATATAAAATTTAGTAACTATGACTGTAACTCTTGGTTTGTATCCATATTTAACTGACTTGGAAGTTTAACTAAAATTGCTTGGTGTTATAATCTAAAAGCAAGTGAGATGCCGTCTCTAAGACTATAGGTACATGTACTTTTCAAGTCTCTTGGGAGGACTGTGTAAATGAGAGAAAGTAAAGAGTAGGTGAGAACTGACCCCCAGGACTGAATATGAGAGGGATTACTGAGCTTAGGAAGGGGAACAGGATGCATCTCTTTTAGGCCACAGAAGATAACACAGGAACCTGGGGAGGGACAGAGGAAGGAAAGATTCGTGTGCTATTTCTTGCCTTCCGAGGAAATCACTAATACTTTCTGAGAAAGGGATGATCTGTCCAGTTTTTACCAATTAATGAGATAGCAAGTTGTTGACTTAAGCATATTATCAATCACTGTCCTTCATAATAGCTCAAGAAAATCCTACTTTAAAAAAGAAATCTTGACACGTGTCTTCATTGTTTCTAAGCCATATTAAATATGACCCAGATTAACTTGGAAGTTCTGAAAACCTCCTGGAAATATTCAAACATGATGTAATCCTGCTTACTCAGAACTCACTGAAGCATAATGGTCAGCATGCAGTAATGAGTGGTTCTCCAGGAACGTCCTGATGGATCGTTGGCATGTCAACCTTCTGTGATAACCCTTGGGAGAGGCAGTTGGGGGAGGGGGTGTTTTTGATCTACTTCCCTTTTGTCGTCTCTCTTCTGCTGTGACCACTATGAGAAGAGTAGCTCACCAGGGATCCTGATCTGGCATCCTCAAGCCAGAGCAGTACTTCACAAAGCCAGCCCAGTTTCCATTGAGAAGAGGCTCGGGAAACACCCTTCGCCCTCCTCTTCACACTGATCCTGTCCTGCACTGCCCTAGAAACCTAGGGATCACAGCTGGTGGACACCGGTCTGCCTGGTTAAAGTCTTTATGATTATACTAGGATAACCCTCTATGATATTTAACCAACCACCAGCCTTCTCCGAATCATTTTATCTAAATAACGATTAAACACACACACACACACACACACACACACACATACATACACACACTGTACTATTGCAGCTTCTAACTCAGGAGATGAAGCCATGGCACTAAGTGCCAGCAGCTGTTAAGAGCTTCCAAATTCATTTGTCTTCTGGTAATTCCTGATATTTTTTTAATGTAATTCTTCTTGTAATGATTCCAAAAAAATATTCTTACCCATATGGACATTTTGGAGTCATTGTGCAATCTTTTTAGTTATTTAGAAATGTCTCCTTATACTCAGAGAGCTGAAAAGCAGTAGAAGAACCATCAGCTCCCATGAAGCAGTATACATTAAATCAAGACTGTGTTGGGTAAGATGAGTACTGGTTTGTGTGCACACAGGTGTGTGTGTGTGTGTGTGTGTGTGAGAGAGAGAGAGAGAGAGAGAGAGAGAGAGAGAGGGAGGGAGGGAGGGAGGGAGGGAGGAAAGGAATAAAATACTGTGTGGCTTAAAAGAGGGTCTAACATTTTTATCATTTGCTTGCAAGGCCCTGACAGCTCTTCGGTGCCGTTTCTATTGCAGACTCCACTCTGCACACACTCGCCCCTTTGGTTTAAATATAGTTTATCTCTCCTGAAACTCACTCAGGAGCTAAATCCCCTCTGTGAAGTATTAAGTAGATGAAAACTTAAAGCAGCAAGAGTGTTAAGAGGTGAGCTGTTGGGGAGGTGATCTGGATTAAATAAAATCATTAGGGTGGGACCCACACGGTGGCGTATGAATGGCTTTATAAGAATTGCGAGGGGCTGCACAGCGCTCCTACAGAGGACCAGAGATCAGTCCCCGGCTTCCACATCAGGTGGCTCACAGCTGCCTGCCACTCTAGCTCCAGGGAATCCGATGCCTTCTTCTGGCCTCTGAGGACACCATACTCATCTGCACACGCCACACATACATATGCAATTAAAAGTAAAAAAAAAAAATCTTTAGAAAAGAATATGACTTATAATTTTTTTAAAAAGTAGACACCAGAAAGAAGTGCATTGCATACATGCACACACACACACACACACACACACACACACACACACACAGCTCCCTGTTACCATGAACAAACTTCTTTACTTTAAAACTTACCCAGTAGGTGGTGGCATTACATTGTTAGAAACAGAAAACAGACCAAGGCACTGGCTAACTCAGCTTGCACTGTTTCCTAGTGTCTGAAACGGGCAGGGAAGCTAAGTCCTCTTAGGTTAGCATGTCAGCTGCAAGATTGGTGTCACTACACGGGTGACTCACCATATTTCTAGCCTGACACTTAAAATGTATATTTTTGTGTAGAATCTCAATACCTCAGAAGTGCCATGTGACAGAAAATATTTCTGTGTTCTTTCAAACTGTTTAACTACCTCACTCCTTAAAATTCATATTGAAATCCTACCCTACCCCCCTCCAGAATGTCAGAGGTTGACTATATTTCTGGATAAGGTCTTCATAGGGGTAACTAAATTATAGCAAAGTTATTTGGGTGGATGCTAATCCAACATGGCTGCTGTTCTTTGTAAGAAGGGGAAGTTCAGATACTGCAACACAGAGGAGAAATGACATGAAAACACAGTTCAGTGTCAAAGTCCTGGCCTAGCATATGTGTGAGGGCCTCGCTTTCATCCCCAGCACCGAAAGATAAAGAAGGGGGTACAGACAGAAAGATCCTCTTCCACACAGCACCACAAAAGAACCAAGCCTGCCAACACCTTGATCTCAGACTTTGGCCTTCCTGTGGAAAACTAAAGGTCAGCTGCCGAAGCCACCTGAGGTGTGATCCTGTGCTGTGGCAGCCCTGGCAAACCCATGTGTCCCCCAAAGGAAGAGCATGGACAGCCTTTGGGTGCCAAGAAACAGACTGTAAAACAGTAGGAAGTGGGGAAGTTCATTAAGGTGACATGCGATTGCCCAAGGGCACAACTGCTCTGCCCTCCCCATAAAGGAAAGGATTAATTTTAGGCCCTGCTGGACCACACAAAGGTGTAAATTAAAGACGATTACCTCACTGATCCCAGGTATGAAGGGAAAACAACACTTTGAATGTCCACTGAAATACACAAAACACAAAATCTACCGTACAAAAATGCTACATTAGAATAAGCAGTTGAGCACATACCACACCGAAGTCTTTGAAGCCTCCTAGTGGCAAACTCTAACCCTCTCCTACGTGCTGCAAAAAAGGCTCATTAAGTATCTTACAGTTTGAAGACTCACAGTCAAAAGTAGTAGATGATTATAGCAATGCAAGTAAGGCTCATAAGAAATATACTTCAAATATATGTATTAATTTATTGACAACAGGATTTTCCTCAGATAATGTGTGTGTGAGTGTGTGTTACACATGTTTGCATGGGTGCATCCCATCTGCATGCATGCATATGTAGAGACCAGAGGTCAGCATTGCATGTTTTCTTCAATTCTCTCCACCTTAAACTTTAAGACAGGGTCATCAATTGAGCAAGGCTGACCAGTGACTTCGGGGATCTGCCTGCCTCTGCACAACACCCCAACACTGGGGTTACAGGCAAGTGTGACCACACCTGGCTTTTGACAAGGGTGCTGAGATCCAAATCCAGGTCATCGTCCTTGCCTAGCAGGCATTTGCTGACCATGCTGGCTAGTTTTTACGTCAACTTGACACTAACTGGAGTTATTTTCGAGCAGGGAATCCCAATTGAGAAAATGCCCCCCAGAGTGACCTGAGGGCACGCCTGTGGTGCTTTTTCTTAGTTGAGGATGTGTGCAGAGGGCCTGCTCACTCTGGGTGGTATCACTGCTGGGCTCCTTCTCCTGGGGGCTCTAAGAAAGCAGGCTGAGCAAGCCATGACAGCAACCAGCAAGTAGCTCTCCCCTGTGGTTTCTGCCTCAGCTCCTGTCTGCAGGTCCCTTGAGTTTCTGCCCTGCCTCTTAGATGATGGACAGTTACCTGAAAGTATAAGATGAAATAAACTATTTCCTCCCCAAGTTGTTTTTGGTCACGGTGTTTTTATCAGAGCAATAGAAACCCTAACTAAGACACTGACTGAACCATCTCCCCATCCCTACTAATACAGCTGTGAAAACAAGGTTTCTATCAAATTCATTCTACTGAATATCCATGAATCCTTATCTCAGATGCTCAGATGACGCCGCTCCTGGATTCCTGGTTAGGAGTCACCAGAAGCGGCGTGAGAAAAAAGTAGGGAATATGTAAGTGGTTTTTACTTGTTCTCTGTTCATCCTCATCATCTGCTCATCAGAATGGTGTGCATCATCTACCTTCTGCAGAAGCAGAAAAGTATTACGTCATTCATATGGTGGAGCAAGCAGAATTCTTCTAACCGCCATTGCCGTTTTGTCTTAAGCTTCAGCCTCTCTCCTTGGTTTTCTAGTCAATCCGCCAGTATTCAGACTAATTTCCTCTAAATGACTCTTGGCCATTTGTTCTGGTTTCCTATTGTTCTTCATTACTTTAAATTCAGGAGGAAATGCGGCAGAGCCTGTAGAGCTGATGGCTAAGGTTATGGACCCGAGGACGAAGGGGATTGCATAAGAAGCGACCGCTGGGTGATGTATGCACATCTCGGAGTAAGGTGTGCTGAAAGGCAGGCAGCAGCGCGGAGCTATTGGCAGGAAACAGGCAGCCTGAATCACATCACCTGCTTGCAAAGTCTAACATATGGCAATGGTAAGGTCTCCAGAGACAACTGCAAGATTAACTGCTACTCTCATAAAAGGAAAGAACCCTCTGTTCTTAATTTTTCCAATAAAATGCTTCGGTCCTGGTTGCTGTGGATCCTGGCAGAATAATGCAAAAGACTT
Organism: Microtus ochrogaster; assembly: GCF_000317375.1. Classification (NCBI taxonomy): domain Eukaryota; kingdom Metazoa; phylum Chordata; class Mammalia; order Rodentia; family Cricetidae; genus Microtus; species Microtus ochrogaster. The sequence continues at coordinate 22,295,342 of NC_022020.1, forward strand.
AGATTCTAAATGCCATTATAACATAGACTTATTGAAAACAAAGTCTCAAGCCTGGTGGCACAGGCCTTTGGTCCCAGCACTCCAGAGACAGGCAGGCAGAACTCAGTGTGTTTGCAGTCTTCCTGGTCAACATAGCAAGCTTCAGGCCAGCCAGTCCTATACACTGTCTCAAAATTAAGAAATAAATTTTCATCTAATAATATAAGGAGTATAAATATCCTGTCTTTCTGTGTTCCACAAAGGATTTAAGGAGTTCTATAGGAACTCAATTAGATTATTTCCTGGTTGGGTTCAGCATCAGAATTCTGTAAATCAGATTATTTTCAGAATGGAGACTACAAGCATTCTAAATGGAACCAGCTCATGCTTGAAGCATATAAGCGTCTTCAGTTCAGTAACTGCTCAATTAATCTGATGTTCGTGACGCAGAAAGCATCAAAGGAGCTTTAGTGATTGCTTGCAAGTTGAACTTTTGCCCCCATTCTATGTGGTTTTACATAACTGTCCTGAGCAAGAAAAGAAAGAATGAAAGTGGGAAAAACCCAATATGCCATCACTCACACTATACTCCCTGGGAACTTGCTATTCTTAGGTCAAATGCTTCACCTGGGTGTCAACTCATCTGAAAGCTTCCTTTAAAGTCTCAGGTCCTCTGTAAATTATATTAGGCAAATTAAAAACCTACAACTAAGAAGTAAAAAACAACTTCACACCAAGATCAAGCACTCACTGTGTGAACTAGTTTTCTCTTTGTTCTGTTCACTTTTTATTTCATAATGATTCATTTATTGACTTATTTGTGTGCATGTGTGTGTGTGTATGTGTGTATGTGTGCCTGTGTGTTATGAGCACACATATCACAGCACACTTTTAGAGGCCCAGCTTTTAAAGAACCCACACTTTTAGAGAACCAACTTTTGGAGCCCACACTTTTAGAGCCTACACATTTTTTAGAGCCTACTCTTTCTACTATTTGGATGCTCAGAATTAAACTAGGTCAGCAGACTTGATGATAAGCACCTTTACTGCCTGAGGCATTTACTGGTATGGGCATTTCTTCAACTCAGTTGTTGTTGGATGGTAAGTTGTTGCTTGCTTGCTTGCTTGCTTGCTTGCTTGCTTGCTTGCTTGCTTGCTTGGTGGTTGGTTGTTGATTGGTTGTTGGCTGTTGGCTGGTTGGCTGGTGGATGGTTGGTTGGTTGGTTGGTTGGTTGGTTGGTTGGTTTGTTGTTGGATGTTGGTTGGTGGGTGGTTGGTTGATTTGGTTCAGTTTAATTTAAAGTACCTGAGATGATCAAGCTATAAGAAAAAAAATCTTTGTTCTGACTCATAGGTTTGAAGGTTTCAGTCCATATTTAGTTGTCCCATTGCTCCTGGACCTGTGATAGAGCATGACATCATGGGGAGAGCATTTGGCACAGGAAGCTTGACACCAGAAGGTGCCAGGAATGAAGAAAGAGAGGGAGGAGTAGCTAGGATCCTAATGTCCCCATCAGGGCTATTCCCTCAATGACCTAACTTCCTTCTACTATCTTGTACTTCCTGAGAGTTATGACACTTCCTTTTGGCAAAACAAGATAAAAGTCAACCCTTTATCACATGGGCCTTTGAGAGGTATTCCCGATTGCCTACCTCTTAACCTTATGCATATAATATCATTCTTCTACACAGAAAAATCCAACATCTTTATCTTTTAAAGAATATTATTCTTCCATCCGGCATCCACTTATTTACCCTTTTCAGGATCACCTTACTCCAGTTTTCTTTGGGGAAATTAACTTTCTCCTCATTCAGTCCAAGTACTTAAAAGAAAGTTAACTGTACTTCTGTCTCCAGAAATACCCAAAAACCAGAAGAGTGGTCATGGTATTCCCTCACTTTTTCTATAGTTCTCTTTCCAAATAACTCAGAAATTTTAAGTCACACCATTCTGAGTACATGATAGTCTTTTTTTTTTTTTTTTTTTTTTTTTTTTTTGGTTTTTCGAGACAGGGTTTCTCTGTGGTTTTGGAGCCTGTCCTGGAACTAGCTCTTGTAAACCAGGCTGGTCTCAAACTCACAGAGATCCTCCTGCCTCTGCCTCCCGAGTGCTGGGATTAAAGGCATGTGCCACCACCGCCCGGCTACATGATAGTCTTATACTATCACACTGACTAAAGCAGAACATGAATCATCTGTTGTCCAGCATAGCCAGACTATACATGTTATCCACACACCAGTCACTCAGCAGCCTTTTCAGTTATCAGGTAGACTGTGACAGTTGCTAAGGTCCTATCCAGTGCTAGACTACAATGCCCACATACTCACTTCATTTCATCTCATCACACAGAGCCCCAAAGGGTTAATCCACAGAGAACCCCCAATACAAGAAAGTTTGTGATGACAAACAGAAAGTTGAGGCCAGGAGTCGGGTTCCACATCAAACAATATGACCAGATGTGGACCAGAAGTATTTAGAGGGAAACTATGTCTGCACAGAACATGTACAGATTTTATTTTCCCTCATCATTGTTCTCTATATCATGCAATACAATAACAATTTGCATAGCACTTACAACGTATTAGGTATTATAAGTGATGCCGACACATTTCCCAGTACAAGGCAGATGTGCATAGTTTGCATGAAATCTAGGATAGTCTGGAGGATGAGCCTCTAGACACACTGTGAGGGATTATCCTGGCTGGGGTAGTTGAAGTACGAAGACCAACCCACCGTGGCCCCATTCCCTGACTGGAGTTCTGGACCAATAGAGAGTTAGCAGACATCATCCTCTGCTTCCTGAGTATGGATGCCATGTGACCAGCTTCCTGAGTATGGATGCCATGTGACCAGCTGTCAGAGCCCCTATCCCAGGACTGCCACAGCGTGATGGACCGAATCCTGGAATTCTGACCCCAAATCAACCCTTTATTACCTGATTTCTTGTGGATGAGCTATTTGATCATAGCAGCTGGAAATGTAGCTAACACAGAGAAGACAGTCATGTAACATTTACTGCGGCAGATTGCTGTAGTTATTCTACTGTAAATCTCTAAACTGGACCTTGTCGTAACTAAGTATTTGTAGGAAAACAGCAGCATGTAGACTCTGTATAGGTCTGGCAATACATATGGCTTCCAAAATCCAGTAGAAAGCTTGGGACTCTCTGCAAAGAAAATGGGGCATTTTCCCTGCACTCCACTCCCCTCCTCTGATCATACAACGCCACCACTCACAGTCATGACTTTAGCGGTGGACGTGTGACCCAGTCAGAACCCAGTGAGATACATGGTGGTTTGCACCTGCAGACAAAGAAAGATGCAGTCACTTCTGATGAATATCACACAGGAATCTGTAAGCCTGTAGTCTTGGCAGACATTGTAGAAATCCATGAAGCCTTCAGTGAAGCCATAGTGAATGGTCCAGAGCTGAGGCCCAGCGCAGCAGCACTGTGAGATCGCTGCTGTCAAAGGCATCAGGGCTCAGACAGACTGACTCTGAAGTACATAAAGTCGCGGGGACCACAGCCTCACGCAGATGTCTTTATCCTACCATAGCCATGGAGACAAAAATCTCCTCACTCCTCCCGCCTGGCCCTGAAGAAGCAGCAGAGAGAATCACCTGACCAGAAAGATGGCTCGCTATAAGGAACTTGTCAGTGAGACACTGTGGACGAGGAGGAGAGGTCAAGAAGACAGGGTAGGTTTCTAGACGTCAGGGTGTGGACTGCCTACTGTTTCACTCCTACGGTGCCTAGGAGTATCTGAAAGGTCATCTTCGCCTGCATTTGGGAGGCATCCGTGAAGAACGTCCTGCAATATGGTCCTAAGTCCCGGGCTCAGAGTGTCTGAGACCTACCAATGATGCACTTCTTCCTCGCCACCCCTGACCTACCAA
>NC_022020.1:22299318-22304669 GCF_000317375.1 Microtus ochrogaster
CCACCCCTGACCTACCAATGATGCACTTCTTCCTCGCCACCCCTGACCTACCAATGATGCACTTCTTCCTCGCCACCCCAGGGCTTTTCTCTAATCCAGGGGAAGTCCTACTTCCTCCCTCAAGATCTTCCCATAATTATGTCCATTCCCCCCAAATATTCTATTTTCGAAAGACTTAGGACTTTGGCACACAATCCTGGAGACTCTATCTCGCCACTTCCCTTCCCTGAGGTGATGAGCTCAGAGTTGCCCATCTGCTCCAGTGAGAAAGAGAACGATGTGCCAGCAAGACCAGAAATAAACCAGGCTCAGCGGCATCATTCTTTCCTACTGTCCTGATGAAGTCAATGTTTACATCACTGCAGCAGAGAGAGTTCACTTCACATCCAGGTGACAACTTCTCAACCTCGCCCTTCCAAACACGCACACATCTCAGCCTGAGAAACTGAGTCCAAACCCCAAAAGGATGAGAACACTTTGCAAAAAAAAAAAAAAAAAAAAGCCACAGGACCGATATTTTATCTAGGTCCCTCAAGGATGAGCTAGACAAGAATAGACCCTGATAAGATCTTCAACTTACAATGCTCTTTTACTAAGGTAGGCTTCAAATTTCTCCCACCACCCATCACCAGCTCTCAGACTCACCCATCAGATTCACTGAACTGAAAAGAAACCTTAAATGATTCATTTTATCCAACAGGTGAAAAGCAGTTGTTGGCTAAAAGAAAGCAGTAGTAGTCTCGGAATCTTCTCCCTGACTTCTTCATTCCTAAAATAACTACACCACACACAGGCTACAGAGCTATGCAGAAAGAGGAGTGGGTAGTACATGCTCGAAATCTTACATTTTAATTTTTTTTTTTGGTGCTATGGATAGAAACTGGAACCTCACGTCTCCTAAACACACTGTCTCCCACTGAGATACACCTCAGTCCCAATCCCAGATTCTTCTTTTAAGACTTTATTTCATTTTCAATTGCATGTATGTGTGTCTGTGTGCGCATGTGCATATGGATATAGGTGCCCTTGGGGACCAGAAAAGAGCATCGGATCCTCTGGAACTGGACTTGCAGGTGGTGGTAAGCTGCCTAACATAGGTCCTGAGAACTGAACTCATGAGTGGGATCAGAATACATGATGGGAAATCCACAAAGAATCAATAAAAGTAAAAATTGACTAATTAAAATTTTTAAAAAAAGACTTAGAAACTATCAGCAGCTGATGGATACTATGGAGACACAGCAACTGAGTCGATTGTGGTCCTCCAATCAGAAGTACTGGGAGCTCCCAAGCAATGGGCACAGCCCTCTAGGGGTTGAACCCTCACTAACTGGAAGCCAGAATTAAGCTCTTCTCTCTGTACACGCATGGTCTCACATGATAGTGACGGGAAGCTGAGAGCCACCACACGGGAAAGCGTGTCCGCCTTTTCAGTGGCTTCAGCCAGGGCTGAAAGCGCTTCGGCGCTGGTTGCTTTCCTGCCCTTTCCAACCACAGCTTTAGCGAGGGTTGGTCAACACTTGCAAAATAAATAAACAAAAGAAATGATTCGCTGATCCCATAACTCTTTATCTTCGGATACTTGTCACATCATAGTGAAATGCCAGAGATGACACAGTCTTCTCTCATTTATTTAATGCTTTGAACAAACGTGAGTTCCGGGGCTCCAGAGGCCGGCATTTGCCCTGCATTAACCACCAAAGGCATTCGCAATCTCAAGCCTGTGGTTTAAAGGTCTGATTTTACTAGTGGTTCTGAGAGGTCTTGCCCGGTCTGAACTTGGATTTTGGCCGCTTTTCAAAAGCCCATTTCCATCTAACTGAACTGGTTTCTTTCCATCTCCTTGGGTTCTTTTCTTTCATGCTATTAAATGATACCTAAAGCTTCAAAAGGTCTATACGGGAAGATGACTTCAGGTTTTTATTCTTATGGCTTGAATTCTTCTTTTTCATTTGTTTTCGTGGGGGAAGGGGGAGCCCACAGGGGAAAGGATCTGCAGTTAGATGACAATCAGATACCAAGTCCCTAGACTTTCTTGGAATGCCAGGTACCACAGCAGGAGCCCCCAAGGCTCCACTAGAACCCAGACTTCTCCGACCTAGGTTGCTGCGAGGCCAGAATGAAGATGGGGGATACAGGAAAACAGGAAGCTGGTCCCCAGAGGCAGGGTCCTCTGAAGCTCTGAGCGCACCCCACCCCTCCCTCTCGTGTGTTGCACTCTGTATTTCCCTCTATTCCCAGCATGCTGTGCATTTTGTAGTCGTTGATTTTCTTAGCTAAAGCTGCCTCTGTGACCACTGTCACCAGCAAGCAGCCTGAGGAGTGCTGTAAAGGAAAATAAAGAACACACTGTTAAGTGAAGTTCAAGGGAGTTATTTGGACAGAGGCACAATGTGGGACATTCGGAACTTGTGCATTCAAGACCAGGCTCTCTGCACCCTGTCTCTGTTCCCGATATTCAGCTCTTTTTCAAGTGTCTGGGAGAAGGCAGGCTCTGGTCTATGCACAAAGCCACACACACAAGTCTACAAAATTCCCCAGCTTGAATAGTAACCGCTTGTCTCCACCCTCTCCGGAGAAGCCCACGGGATCCCTACAGCTCTCTTGCACTCTGGAGACCTGGTCACACCCCTTCCCAGCTTCCCAGGTGCTGGAGCCACCATGCCCCACCCCTATAGCTAAGAACTTGCTAGGTGCCAAAAATTATTTACCTATTTTTCTAAACTAACACCTGGTGTTTCAAGCTGCAGCTGTGATACAAGATGAGAACATGAAACTTCTCATTTCATGTTGTTGTAGGTATGAATACGAGGGGAAATGCTTGCAGCGTGGGCCAAGACAATAACTCGGAAGTCATTCTACACTCATCTAAGAATGGGGCTTTAGAGACTAATTACTGCATTGCAGACAGAACACACAGATCAAACAGCAAACTAGAAAAAATGTTCAAAGAGAGTGGGCTCTTCAGTGGGAAGATCAAGGCTCTAGTCCGGGCTCTGCCGCTCCCCAACTATGACCTTGAATACTTCACTTTTTTTACTGAAGCACACGTGCATACACACCATTCACACAGACGAGTCTCTCTCTCCTCCCTAATCCATCCCCTTCAAATTTTCAGTTCTTCCCATTAAGAATAGAGATTACTATTAAACCAGTCGCTGTGGTACACACCCTTAATTCCAGTATTCGTTTACAGAGCACGTTCCAGAACAGCCAGGACCCTGTCTCAAAAATGAAAGAAAGAAAAAAAGAAAGAAAGAAAGAGAGAGAGAGAGAGAGAGAGAGAGAGAGAGAGAGAGAGAGAGGAAGGGAGGAAGGGAGGGAGGGGATGAAGAAGGAAGGGAGGGAGCGAGAGAGGGAATGAAGGGGGGAGGAAGGAAGGAGGGAGGAAGGAAGGAGGAAGGGAGGAAGAAGGAAAGAAAAGGATAGAGTGCACTCTGTAATCCCAGCCCCCAAGAGGGGGGGTAAGGAATTTCAGCAGGAGCATGCACATTTACAGATGATGGGGGGAGGGGGGTCAGCAGAGATCATGAAATTAGGACTAGCCTGGGGATACAGAGTTTGAGGTTGGTTAAGACAACCATAGCAAGACACTGCCTCAAAAAGCAAAATATACAAGCATACATATATACATGTAATGTTCATTGTATTATATAATATATATGGTGATAAAGAGAAAGAAACAGACAGACAGAGAAAGAATATGAAGCAACAATGCAACAGAAGCTAGCAACACTGCAGGGACTTACAAGCCTCTATCACTCTCTCTCATGGAACCTCTCATGTCCCTGTGAAGCCAGACAGCAGGACAGAAAACTCAATATCCACCCCACTCCTATGTGTACCACTGAGAGGCCATCAGGGAGGCTGCCCTAGACCAGCCTGATCTCAGAAACCTGATGAGGTCCATGAGCAAGCCCAGTTACCCTCAAATGCTGTCCAAACAAGGAGAATCATGCAAACAAGACAGAAGCTCATGAATTAAATTCTTGTTGTTTCAAGTCTCTAAGTTTTACACAGGCTGTTGTGAGGTTAAACTCTCAGAATGTATGCTAAAATTACAGTAGCACAAAGTACTACTGTACTTTCATGAGTGTTTTGTCCTTCAATTAGAATCTTTATTTTAATGGTCATAATGTCATTTAAAAAAAAACTTATGTGTCTGGGTATTTTACCTGCACATGTGTCTGTGCACCATATAATAAAATGAACATTACCTGATACCCACAGAGGCCAGGAGTGGGTATGGAATCTCCTAGAACTAGAGTTAAAGATGCCTGTAAGTCTCCAAGTGGGTGCTGGGAACTAAACCTGAGTTCTCTGGAAGAGCAGTCATTGAGCCATAACTACAGTCCCAGAAAGTGACACTTATAACAGGGCTTTTTCTGCTATTCCTGACTGCAGGTTATATCAGATAGGACACAAATAACAGAAACATGACTCATATAAACAAAACAGACAGGGCTGAAAAGAGCTGACAAGATCCAGATCCAGACATCAAACACTATCACCATGTCTGCTCCCCTGTGTCACTCTGCTCTGGCCTTGTTCTGTCGCAGCCAGGTTCTCTCCACAGGTGACAAAGCCAGTGGTCCTCAGCTTCCTCTGCATCCAGGAACATGGAAGGAACAGCAGTTTTCCTGCAGACTCCAGCAGAGAGAAGCTCCACAGAAAGGCTCCAATTAGCCCAGCATGGGTCTGGGTCACCTGAACCAACCCCAGTGGTGAGGTAGACACTAGGTCGTGTGCTGACTCCTACATAAAGACAGAGAAATCAGAGTTTCCCCCAAAATGCTGAGGGAAGTATGCGCAAAAGATAAGCCTGGCAGTGGTGGCACACGCCTTTAAAGCCAGCAGTTGGGAGACAGAAAAGCAAGAGTTTAAGGTCAGCCTGGTCTACAGAGTGAATTCCAGAACAGCCGGGGCTCCACAGAGAAACCCTGTTTCAAAAAACCAATGGAATGATGATGCTGATGATGACGATGAAGATGATGATGATGGTGGTGGTGGTGGTGATGATGATGCTAATGATGACGATGCTGATATTAGTGGTGATGGTGATGGTGGTGGTGTTGATGATGGTGATGATGATGATTGTGATGATGATGGTGATGATGGTGGTGGTGATGATGGTAATGATGATGACAATGCTGATGTTAGTGGTGATGATGGTGGTGGTGCTGATGATGGCAATGATGAATATGATGATGGTGGTGGTGATGGTGGTGATGATGATGGTAGTGGTGATGGTGATAATGATGGTTGTGGTGATGATGGTAGTGTTGAAGGTGATGATGATGGTGGTAGTGATGATAATGCCAATGATGATGGTGGTGATGGTGGTGATGATG
>NC_022020.1:22304879-22306539 GCF_000317375.1 Microtus ochrogaster
ATGGTGGTGGTAATGATGATGGTGATGATGATGACAATGATGAGGGTGGTGGTAGTGATGATGGTGGTGGTGATGGTGATGATGATGGTGGTGGTGATGGTGGTGATGATGATGGTGGTAATGATGGTGGTGGTGGTGATGATGATGGTGATGATGGTGATGATGATGGTGGTGGTGATGATGGTGATGATGATGGTGGTGGTGATGGTGATGGTAATGATGATGGTGATGATGATGGTGGTGATGATGGTGGTGGTAATGATGATGGTGATGATGATGACAATGATGAGGGTGGTGGTGGTGATGATGGTGGTGGTAATGATGATGGCCATGATGATGATGTCAGAAGCTGGAATCATAAAGGGTGCTGCTGCCACCTTCCCACTTATTATAGATACAGCCATGCCCTTACAACAGACTCTGGACTACTTCTGCCTCCTTAAAATTACACCATTTCACAGAAAGACATTTTATGTCACTTGATATCCCATCCCATTAGCAACACATAAGTAGGCTCACTGCAAGCTAATAGAGTTGGGGTTTCCTGGAGCTTGAGATTCCCAGCGGAGTTAGTTGCTGGGGGTGCATTGGCAAATAAGCTTTTCTAAATCAGCTTGTGAATCATAAGACAGGCAAAAATGGAGAGATGATTTAGATCTGAACTGGAGAAACCTAACAAGGATGTCTCATGTCATCAGCAGTGAAGCCACGTGTGCCGCAGTTGGTGCCTCTGCTTTTCTGTGACATTGATGCAGTGATAAACTGAAAATCGTCCGCTCAGTGCTGCTGCAAAGGCTGCATGCAAAACTAAGAAAGTCAGCTGGAGAGATGGCTCAGTGGTTAAGAGAGGACCAGAACTGGGTTCCCAGAACCAATACTGGACAGCTCACAACCACCGGTAACTCCATTTCTGGTCTCTGAGAGCACATGCACACATAACACACACGCTTACATGCTTACACACACATAAAGAGAACAATAATAAATCTTTAAGAAAAACTAATGAATTATGTGTGGAGGTTGACTGGTGTTAGGTTAGCCAACTGGAGTGCTCTCACGTGGAAGGGTATAGAAGGAGAAAAGGGAGAGGAAATCGATGTAATTGTGTTATAACTATATAATAATTACATAATTATATGATAATAATAATTTTTAAAATGATTTTAAAAAGAAAAAAACTAATGAAACAATCTAAGTTTTTAAATGGCCAAATAATGTCATCAATAATATAGTTCAGAAATCAGAAATGAGAGCAAAGAACCAAGCAGAAGAAGATGGCTGCTGCCCCAGCCTGTCTACTTCACAATGTTCCCGCTGTGTCTTGTTTTCGTTGAATTGAATGCACACCTTACTGACCATTTGAGACAGTTCAGCTCATTCAAGAACCCTCCCCAGAGCACACCAGATTGACAAGGACTTACCGACAATCATGCTTTTTAGACAGAAATCATACCCTGAACATACTTAAAATTCAAAAACAAACTATTTTTTTGCTATGGATGAGAAGAGAATGAATAATTCATGAATTCTAAGAGGCCCAGGGAACTCTCTGACATTTAATTACACTTAATGGACCATTTCTCTTACCTTCTAGAATTTAGTTTGCCTGTAAGTTTTCATCTAGAAAAGACAGACACAACATGTCGACTGAGTCAGCAGG
>NC_022020.1:22307225-22311227 GCF_000317375.1 Microtus ochrogaster
GGAAAACACAGTCAGTATGCCTCCCAAAAGAAACTGTGGAAGCACAGTTTTCTGGAAAAGTCTAGGTATAAATAAATATCGGGAAACATGAAATCACATATGCACATCAAATCTCAGATGTCATGGTAGTAGACATAAGAGATTACAAAATTTAAGGAATCAGGTCTTCTCTAGGTGAAGAAACTGAAGACCCAAGTAGGCCGGATGGTTTCCTGTCCAGACTCCACCCACAATTCCTTGTATCCCCACTGATAGCAATAGCCAGACCGCATGTATACTGAACTGGTCTACACAGGATGTAAACACCTGCTTCCCACACTCCTTCCGACCCTTGGTTGAAAACATGGGAAAGTATTACAGCTGCCTCCATTTCCCTAAGTTGTAAAAAGAACTAACTTCATTATTTTCAGATTCTTTTGTCTAGTGTAAGTTGGCTTACCTGAGATATCTTACTATGGTTAAGGTTGGAACGTGAGATGAGTTTCTTCTCCCCTTCTTCTTCTTCTTTTTCTCCCTCTAACACGTATGTGTGATTTGCCTGCATGTCTATCTGTGCACCAACTGCGTGCTGTGTCCACAAAGGCCAGAGAGGGTCCCCTGGGAGTGGAGATACAGACAGTTGTGAGCCCCCCGTGTGGGTGATGGGAATCAAACCCACTCCTTTGGAAAAGCAGCCAGTGCTCCTAACTGCTGAGCCATCTCTCCAGCCATCTTCTTCCATTCTTGCTCCACCTCTGCCCATGATCACAGTGAACAAACGGCAGAGATGGATTTAAATCTAGACAGACTGGAGCCAGAGAGCTTAACACAGGCCTCATGTCAACAGCCTACTGACAGTCTCCTTCAGCAGCCCAGTGGCCAGCAGTCCATCGCCGAGGAGGAGGCCGTTAAACAAGGTCCCTTAGAGTGAGCCCCGATCTAAGTGAGAAGAAACACTGCCTCTGCCACACTCCTTTGGTGCTGAGAGAAAATGTCAAACTCAGGGGCTGGAGAGATGGCTCAGCAGTTAAGAGCAGTGACTGCTCCTCCAGAGGACCTGGGTTCAATTCCTAGCACCCATATGGCTGTTCATAACTGTCTGTAACTCTAGTTCTGGGGGACCCAACATCCATTGCAAAAGACCAATGCACATAAAAATAAGAAAAGACAAGACAAAAATTATGTCCTACCCAAACCCTCTCTCTTGTTTGACCATTGGAGGAACAGCTGGTTCCAGTTGCGAGCGCTGATATGCATGTCGCTTTCCTAGTCTCCCGAGCTGCAGGAGATGCATCTCAAGGGACCCCAGCTGTTTATCACAGGGAAGCAGCATATCGAATCTCCCTTCACCAGGCATCCTGACAGCAGAAGTGAGCAATGGGCTCAGCAGGGAAGAGCTAACCTCACAAACTGCTTAGGATAACCTACCCAGAAACGTCTTTAGGATTTAGTGGTATTTGAACTGGGTTTTATTGATGTTGGGGCCTTTGACCACATTTCTGAGGTAATGGGAATTATTGCTATATTTTATATCTTAATATTACCAGGCATGGTGGCTCACATCTATAATCCCAGCTCTTGAGTTGTTGAGCCTGCCTACAGAGGAAGACCCTAGGTGACCCACCCACAAGTTGGTGTTCAGGAAGCCCCCATCAATACAGGCAATTGTCACTGCTGTGGTTGCCCAGCCTTTCTACAAGATAAGACCCTGCTGCTGAGGACACCGCACACCTTGGTTGCAGGACATAGAGAAATCTAGCAGCAGGTAGACAGGAAACTTCCTCCCTGCTGGCTAGCCCACACAGTCCTGGAAGGTGCTGTGCAGATCGGTGCCAGCGAAAATATCACCAACAGTCTTACTTAACTATGAACCCTGTGTGCAACCAGGACCAGGCAAGATAAATCCATTGAATCAACAGGAGTAAGCAAGCTATGAGCTTCTGTTACTGGATTTGAAGTCCACACCATAAGAAGGAATTCATATCTGGTACTAAAAGCCAGGTCGACAGCCTGTGGCTGGGGAAGTTATAAGCCCTAGGGTGGAAGCCATTGCTGTTGTTTTGCTAAATAGATATGATGTACCTGTCAAAATGCCTTCTAAATAATTATGCTTATGCCAATAGATTAATGCCATTGTCGGGAGCTTCTTTTTGTAGTGCTCAGTAGAAGAGACACATTAAGTGGTCAAAATCCTGAGAATAAATGACTCCAGGATGCCCAGTCATAAAAGGGACAACTGTATAGTGTCAGGGAACACTGAAGAAAAAGGGGGAGAAAGAATGTAAGAGCTGGAGGAAATGGGGAGTAAGGTGAAATGCAAACTTCTGAGCATGACATAACTGTGACACTCGAACTCACAGCAGCCATGAATACACGCACAAGATCTTCACGAAACTGTGCCCTTCAACACCCTGGCATGGAGAAAGCTATTGGGCTCCATACCCTCTGAGCATTAACGGGAAGTTACAGGTTTCTGAGGGAGCTGAGGGAGAAAAAGACATTTAGTTCAGCAGTATCACTACTGAGGTGCCCATGCTCCTACAAACCAACCCTCACCCATGCCCCTGCTCCTATAAACCAACCCTCACCCATGCTCCTACAAATCAACCCTCACCCATGCCCATGTGCCTATAAACCAACCCTCACCCCTGCTCCTATAAACCAACCCTCACCCATGCCCATGCTCCTATAAACCAACCCTCACCCATACCCATGCTCCTATAAACCAACCCTCACCCATGCCCATGCTCCTATAAACCAACCCTCACCCATGCCCATGCTCCTATAAACCAACCCTCACCCATGCCCATGCTCCTATACACAACCCGAATGGAAGTCACTGTGTTGCAGGCAGAGCCGGAGGTGGGGCGGGGAGTTGAAGTGGAGCTAGTTGGGAGAGGAAGAAGATGAATAGGAGGAGGACAAATGGTAACTGGGAGAAACAGAACAGAAATACATTATACACATGTATAAAACATTATCGTGATGCCCATTATTACATAGAACTAATAATACTAATAAAAATACTTTTAAAGGCTGTCTCAGAAAAGAAGCAAATGCTAACTCACTGATGAACAGTGAAAGCCAAGCCGTATTTAGACTATTGGGATAAATAAATGTTGAAAAATTCTCATTCTCTTAAAATTTTACCCTAGCTTAATAATGACAAAAAAATCACAATTGAAAGGACAGCCTTCAGTGCTTCCAACTGTCCATCAATTGCACGTCCCCAAGTCCTTACTAGCCTATGCTTGAGCACCCTGATGAGAGACGACTCACTATCTCATGAATTGGCCGTTCCCAATGGGACTATTTAAGTGAAACGCAGAACTGTCTCTTCAAACCTTCCACCCATTTTGACTTAATTTCGTCTCCTGGGATCACACAGAACAGGACACAAACCGTCCCTCCTATAACAGACTCAAGTATGTAAAACCACCATCTCCGTCCACTTCAGCTTCCGCCTCTTCCCGGTGGCATGTAGTTCTGCTGCAAGAAACTTTCTGGAACTCTCTGCAGCCTGCCGAGGTCCCCACTTGGGGTGCAGCACCAATAACTAAAGAAAAGGTGGTCTAGCTGGTAGGAGAGGGTGCAGCCCATCTCTTCTTCACCATATCTGACAGTTTCATAAGTGGAACCCAAACCATGCTTACTCTGCTGGTGCCATGACAGGCACCTAATTTCTACTAAACCCACTGTCAGCTCTGCCTCCTAAGTCTTTTCCAGACATGTTACAGCTAACACAATTGTGTATGTCATTGGTTTTAGGACATAAATCCTGGCCTTGCAATGTAACCTCTTTAAAATCAGTTAGACTTCTGTTTTAGTCCACTAGAGACCCGCCCCCGTGCAGCATCCTCCTGCCCACTAGAGACCAGCCCTCTACAGCATCCTCCTGCCCACTAGAGACCCGCCCTCTACAGCATCCTCCTGCCCACTAGAGACCCGCCCTCCACAGCATCCTCCTGCCCACTAGAGACCCGCCCTCTACAGCATCCTCCTGCCCACTAGAGACCCGCCCTC
>NC_022020.1:22311567-22312482 GCF_000317375.1 Microtus ochrogaster
TCCTGCCCACTAGAGACCCGCCCTCCACAGCATCCTCCTGCCCACTAGAGACCCGCCCTCTACAGCATCCTCCTGCCCACTAGAGACCCGCCCTCTACAGCATCCTCCTGCCCACTAGAGACCCGCCCTCTACAGCATCCTCCTGCCCCGCTAGAGACTTGTCCTTGTGCAGCCTCCTCCAGCCTACTAGAGCCTCCTCCCATGCTCTGCGCCCCAGAAGACCTTCCAGGGTTAGCAGCAGACCTGTTGACAGCGGGACGGATTTCTCTAAAAATACTCTCGGAAACGTAGACAGAAAAAGAAATGCCACATGCAATTAGTCATTGAAAAATTGTTGAAAACTTTATTTTTGTGTGGGTGCAAGTGCCGTGCCAGCTGGAGGCCAGCAGAGGGCACTGGACCTGCTGGGGCTAATAACAGGTGATTGTGAGCCTCCCAAGGTGGGTTGAGATCTGAACTCTGGTCCTTTGGTCTGAAAAGGACTATGTCCTCTTTATCACTGAGCCGTCTCTCCAGCCCCTTCACCGCGATTCTTGAGGCCACATGTTTCTATTTAGCTACTATTTATTTTCAGATACGTAACTAAGCACAGCGCCTGACCAAAAGGGAAAAAAACAAAACTAAGATAGAACAGAGATTAGCCACAACAGAGACATCTCAGTAATGCGGCCCCGTGTCCATGTGTTTCCTGGCAGGCAGGGTACCACCTAATACACCAGCTCTTCATGTTCCTGCTTAACTTAGGACACACACATCTGTGGTCACATAATGTTATTATCATGCAAACATGCTTCATTTCTGTCTGGACCAGACCACGTAATATGTTCTTTTGGATTGAGCAACGTATTAAAACAAGTCTCAGGCTATCAAGATGGCTCAATGGGGGAAGGAGCTTGCTGCCAAGCCAGTTGATCT
>NC_022020.1:22312992-22313653 GCF_000317375.1 Microtus ochrogaster
CCTGCCTCTGCCTCTCTTCCAGTGTTGGGAATAAAGCCATGGGACGATTCTGCCCAGCAAAACAAAGCCTTTCCACCAGCATTTTTCAAAAACACCAATGTCTGGTCTCTTTTAAACTAGTATAAAAACGCTTTTGTAAGTTCTGGACTATAGGATATTCTGCTCAAATACAGATGTTGTTTTACTAATTTCCCAATTGAAGTGCTATTGTATGAATGCAGCGCTATAAATCAGTAGTTTTGTGGTTGTCTTTTACTGCCACCTGGTGGTCATGTTATATATTTACACCAGACCTGATGAATTTTCCTGAATTGGCGTTCACTTAAGCAGTCTGAGGTATCTGAAAGACCTCTGAATGATGCGGAAGGGATTTTTACATCGTCTTTTTTACCCAAACTAAGATCGACAGATATTACTGAACCATATCACTTATCCGTTGTCTAGCATAACACATATTTAATAATTCATAATGAAAAAATTGTAAGAAAAATTTTAAGGCCACTTGTAAGACAAACTTAAACAAAAGAAAAGGCAAGGCTTCCCAAGCATAGACTGACCTGGATTCCAATGAAAATCAACAAATAAAGATCGAAATACAGAATTAGGAATTACAGGCGCTGTGGGTTCGGCTGAGTTGGGAAAAAAAAAAAAAAAAAAAAAA
>NC_022020.1:22314703-22316671 GCF_000317375.1 Microtus ochrogaster
ATTAGAGATGGGTTGATCGGGATATGAGAATTAGCCTGTAAGGGCTAGAGTTAATGGGCCAAGCAGTGTTTAAAAGAATACAGTTTGTGTGTCGTTATTTTGGGTAAAGCTAGCCAGTGGCGGGAGCTGGGTGGCGGAATGCAACCCGTAGCTCCTACAACACAGGTCAGTGGTGTTTTTTTGGAGAGGTGGTGGGAACCAGAAGAGAGGACTTAGCAGGAGGAAGTAAATAGCTGAGACAAGGATTTGAAGGTCAAACTCCAACCCACTTCCTTTCTCCCTGCTACCTGTCAGGTCCGCCCTGGAAAAACCTCCTCTTCCAGCACTCACTAGGGCTCCGTGATGCTCTGTCCATACAGACAGAGCCCTCTGAAATGGTGAGCCAAAATGGGATGGGGTGAATGTGGGGAGAGAAGGGAGGAGGGGAGAGAGAGGGAACTAAGATTAGTATGCAAAATTAAAAAAAAAAGATTGCTTTTAAAAAAAACCAGAAGCTAGGAGAGCAGTATTTTAAATTTTGCGCCAGAATTTTTACTGAAAATATAAAGGGTGTCCATATACATTAACTAAAATTTTCATAGTTCCACCTTCCAGCTGTTTTGGTGAGCATTCTGTCACAAAAATAGGAAAATAACACAGCGGTTGGTTTTTAAGTTTCCTGTAACCTCTCTGCTACCCAACAAATGTCTTACTTGGCCTTTCTACCAATTCATATTTCTTCTCATTTTTGTTAACGAAATTAATGTTAACCAAATAATCAAGTTGATGCAGCTAATTTGTTTTCTTCAAATAAAAAAAAAAAAACGAGTAACTCGTGTAATGACAAAATACTGAAGATAAACCCTCCCAATGAAACAGGACCCCAGACCTTAGTAGGCCCCCAAACTAACTGTCTCCATGATGGAAGTAAGGACCATTCAGGGCATAAAACTCAGCACGTAGACAGCACCACCTGCCAAAATAAAGACAAAGACCTCATCCATCAAAGCCCTTAGCTCTGGGGAAATCTCTAAATATTCTAACCTTGCTTTTAGGCTTCTGTAGTTCCGCTTCTGTCTGACTGTCTTTGCTGACTGAATATGTCAACCCAGGACATGGCTTTTGTACTTATAAATCACCCTAAGCAAGGCTCGGGGCTATACTGGGATTCCCAGCACCCAGTGTAGTCTCCGGCCAGCTAATAAAGACCTTCTGTTAATTAAACTCAAGTCCGAGCAGTCTTCTCTGGTGGACACCCACAACACTGCCTCTGCTGACTTGAAACACTTGCATTAAGACATTCTAAGACCCCAGTTGGTAGGAGGTAGGTGCTAAGAAGGAGGCGTTGGAAAATGGGGACCTTAGCTGAGGAGCCGGAGGAAGTACAGTGGGGGTGGCGTAAATAGCACTGAGGTATTTGAAAGAAGACATCAGGATGCGTTGCTTTATAAGCCTACATTCAAATACATATACGTGTGCGCACATCATACTGGGATGTACATGTTACACCACACGGAGCGACGGTGCTCACCCCAAGAGTGAGGCACCTCTAGCAAATCCCAGTGCCTGGCAGGCGGAACCTCCCCTTTGTCGGTCAGAGGGACAGGTGGGACTCCCAAGCCAGAGGTCGACAGTGAGTCCCTATTGCTGAAGACGCCGCCGCAGGCTTTGGACACAGGACCCAGGAGGTGAGCTGGGACTGACCTGGAAGCCCCTTCCCGAGGACCCAGGTCTCACAGCTTCAGAAGGGAGAGCAGCTGGTAGCCCCGCCCCCGCCCCAGCTGTAAGGCCTATGAACAGGGGTGCAGACATCTTGGAGGACTGTCCTGCCTACCACACAGGGAAACTGGAGTTGTTCTGCTGTAATTAATGCTGCATGTGGCTGTGTCCTTACATGGTGCCCCAGCTCCAGGGCTCGAGGTGATTACAAACGCTCCTATCTCCTTGCGGTGTCCTTTCTTTTTTTTATTTTTACTTTCTTTTTTTTTT
>NC_022020.1:22316771-22323942 GCF_000317375.1 Microtus ochrogaster
TTCGAGACAGGGTTTCTCTATAGCTTTGGAGCCTGTTCTGGAGCTCACTCCGTAGTCCAGGCTGGCCTTGAACTCACAGAGATCCACCTGTCTCTACCTCCCCAGCTTTTTCTTGCCTGGACTTAATCCCTGGGCTTGCCCTACCAGGCTGTGTGTGCAGTTGAAGTCGTCAGAAAGATGAAGAATTTGGAAATGGCATCTGGACACCTACCGACAACCTAGTGTGGATGCTTGTGCTCTTCCTCCACCTCTCCTGCTACTCTCCAGAGTTTAGGGGGAGGAAGCGGGGAAAATGTGAAGCCATGGGAAGAAAACTAGCAGCCGTCCCCCCTTCTGAGATCTTAATCCAGGAAGCTCCAATAGTCGCTCGGGGTAGAGAGGAAAATCCGAGTTCATTGGAGTCCTTTATTAGACACATTATGCACCACATACAGCACGAGCACTCCACAGCCCTCTTTAACTCACGCTCACGTGTGTACATCCATAGCTGGAATAGGTACCATAGATACATATAGAGTATACATCTAAAAATGGCTGGTACCTGTAAATGAGGAAATTCGGGCTCTGAACGGTGGCCAATTGCCGCGCACCGAGCCCCCGTGTCTGCGCTCTGTGGGCTGGCACCCAGTTCGCGAGCTTCGGGCAAGGGGCCTGGAGGTTAAAATACACAGACGCACACAGACAGAGAGACAGCGACACGGGTCATCCTTGAATGCCCCAAGAATGCCCCCTTTATTGTGTTCAGGGGCTGCTTAGATAGAGATAGCCACGCCCCAGCCAAACCCACCAGAAACTACTCTCCTGCTATCAGGAAGGTCTCCTGCTCAGAGCAGCTGTAGGCACTCAGATCAGGGGATTACAAATTCAGGATCTGGGGTCTCACTGCTCCCAACAGCCAATAACCCAGGGGAACAAGTGTCAGAGCTAGATGGAAACCTAGGCCTGCTATCGGCCCAACACCAGGAAATGTCCTCACTCTCATTCTGCCTAGCAACAAGACAAGACTAAAATCTGTCATGAGCCCCATATTGTACCATCAGTGTCTTTTTTTGGGGGGGAGGGTCTTTTTTCCTTTTTTTTTTCAAAACAGGATTTCTCTGTAGCTTTGGAGCCTGTCCTGGAACTAGCTCTTGTAAACCAGGCTGGCCTCGAACTCACAGAGATCTGCCTGCCTCTGCCTCCCTAGTGCTGGAATAAAAGGCCTGTGCCACCACCGCCCAGCTTACAGTCAGTGTCTAAATGACAATTGTGATGGTACTGGTCTCCCTGATACGACCTTTCTGTGTCACAGTGGCTTCTCAGAGCGGGTCAGGAGTTCACATTTCATGTCCATGGTCTTGCCCCAGACACATTGGTTCTTAGAGAAGTTCTAGAGTGAAGATAACTGATCTAGGGCCTTCTCTTCTTCTCTTCCTTTTCAAACTACTTAGGAAAAGTAGGTCGGATGTTCCAAGTTTTAATGCATACATTAAATGAATTGACATTCATTCATTTGAAAAGCCAGGCATGGTGGTGAAGGCTGTAATCACGGTACTCCAGGAAACTGAAGCAGGGTATCCCTGTGAGTTCAAAGCCAGCCTGGGCTACATAGCAAGACCCTGTAGCAAGGTGTGGAGACAGAGTGAAAAGAAGGGATGGAGGAAGAAAGGAGGGGGAAGAAAGGGAGGGAGGATAGGAGACACAGAACTTACTTAAAGAGAATCCTCATTGCACCATGCAGCTCATCACAACGCCCCACCTCTCTCTGTAAGGAGTAGCGGTTTGGGTGCGAGGTGGCCAGTTCAAAACCTCTGCTTTATTTCCGAGGAGAAAATACTCTAAAATTTCATCGTGAAGTCCAGGGCCTTACCTCAGGAACCAGCCCTATAGGACTTGTTTTTGCCTGCATCTCCCCAACGCACCCCTCCATCCGTTCCAGTCACGCAGACCACATTCTGGTACCCCCAGATCTTACGAAATTCACCTGCAGCCTCCCTGTAACTAGCACCATCTGCCTACGAGGCACATACAATGACCCTTTTCTGAAATGAAATTTGCTGATTTTTTTTTGACATTTTATGTGATTTTTAAGCATTTGAAGGAATTTTAAAAGATCAAAGCACTTTATTAAAATTTTCTCTGGATTATCTTTTATGAATGTTGGGTTATTATTTGAAAAGTTTTACGTTTTATAATGTTGTAATTTGGTAATATGGGAATTTAAAATTACTATTATTCTCACTGTGTTCCTATTGACCAAATGCTGGTTTTGTTGTTTCGTTTTCCCCAGACAAGGTCTCACTTATAAAGCCCTGGCTGACCTGGAATTAAGTTTGTATAAACCAGGTTAACCTAGAACTCACAGCGATCTTCCTACCTCTACCTGCAACTGCAGAGATTAAAGGCGTGCACCACAACCCGGCTTTCTTGACTTGGTGTGGATTGGTCTTTTGTTTTGAGACTGGGCTTAACTTAGCCGAGGTTGGCCTGGTCGTCACTAAACAGCACAGGCTGACCTTGAACTCCTGACCCTCCTCCCTCAACTGCCTGGTTACACAGGCGCCGGGCGTCACCCCCTCGCTTCCTGACTCTCACTGCTGTTTGTTTGTCGATCCTCCAACACTAGACTGCAAGACAGGGCATTCACAACACGATTCCCAGACATTCCAGAACCTGGAGCACATTTGGGATCGCTACTGGTTTGGGTTTAGCTTTTTTGTTTTGTTTTGTTTTGCTTTGTTTTGGTTTGGTTTGGTTTTGGTTTTTTGGTTTAGCTTTTTATGTTTCCGACCTTACTGTTTCTTATCTGGAGGAGGAGCAACGTCTGGGGTCCCCCAGCTCTAGGTTCCTCCAGCTCTATGCCCGTTGCTCCTCACTGACCAAACGCCCTGGGCCCTGGAAAGAAAGGGAGCTGGAGACACACGTAACAAAATCTCCTTATTATCTTACTTGCGGCGTAGGGTGCGGGACAGAACCGGTCCCATAGGAGCAAAGCGACCGGGTGAGCGCCGGGCTCCTGCGCCCTCTTTCTAGGAAACCCGCGCCGCAGCCTTCCGCGGTGCACTTCTCCCTCCGGCCACACGGTGGCAGGCGAGCGCGCAGTGGCCGTGGTACAGTCCGCCCTCACCCCCTTCCGGGGACAGTGGGCTCTTCCGGCCGTAGAAAAGCATTGTGGGATCGCTGCGCGCCCTTTCTCCGCTGTCACGTGGCGCGCAGCACGGCGGTGCTGGTGGCTTTGGCCTGGCGGGTGGTTATGGTGGGAATCCGAAGTGTCCGCGGCGGCTTTGGGCCGCTGCGATCCCTTCCCGGCAAGTGGGAAGACGGCGCGGAGACGGTGGTAGTGTGAGGAGCACTGCCCGCCGGACTCCATGGGAAATGGGTGGGTGTGAGCCGAGCGCCGTCTGTGATGTGGATCTTCGCCGTCCGCCCAGCCGCACCACCGGGCGAGAGTGGAGTGGCGATCGGAGTCGAAAGGTGGGATCGAGTACCGCTTTCCAGGCTTTGAGTCGGGGTAGGGCCTGCCTGAGGCTCTGTTCATTGTAGCCTTTGTGTTGCCCGTTCACCTTTGATCACTAGTGAATGCGGTGTCAAAAAAGGCATAAATTAATGCTTGGCAAGCTTTTCTTACCCCGGAGTTTGGTATCTTGGGTAAAGGAACTGCTTAAGTAACAATCGACCCTAACTTGTGTGGGGGCGGGGTGAACGGGCCGCACAAGGCCGGCAGTGTGGTTTAACTGGTTCTTTACCCATTTGGCAGGTAGGTGTTTGAAACTGACCGACACTTGCGGAACGACACACGGGAGCGCAAAGATGGCTCAAGGTAGGAAGACTGTAAGGCACAAGGGTGGGGGTTTCTGAGCTGGGGAGCCGTCCGACTCATTAGTCTTACTTGGTTCATTTGCATTGCTACTGCTTACCTGAAGGTAGGCCAGAAGGCAGCTGCAGAGAAGATAGCCTCTGCTTTGGCTCACTTTTATGGGCGTCGGGCTGTATTTCCTGAATACGTAGTACTGAACAGAAGTGAACGCACATTGCGGTGGCTTTGTGAATCTCTTCTCATCTGCTTATCAGCTAGAAAAGTTTGTGTGTCACAACTTGGGGGAGTTTTACTAATGCTAAAGATTGGTGGGGATTGGGCTGGAGAGATGGCTCAGCGGTTAAGAGCGTTACCTACTCTCCAAAGGTCCTGAGTTCAATTCCCAGCAACCACATGGTGGCTCACAACCGTCTGTAATGAGGTCTGGTGCCTTCAGGCATATATGCAGGCAGAACTTATGTGTACGTAATAAATATTTTAAAAAGAGATTGATGGGGATTTATGTGACAGAATACTTAGAACAAATAAGTAAAGTGGTCTTGGTTTTTTTTTTCCTTTAGGGTGTCCTTGATCGTTTGGAAATGTGATCTTCAGAAACGTGGGTGACTTGAATTTTCTAAGAGCTGTGTGAGGGCACATTTTTGTAACAAAGCTATGAATAAATATTTAATATGCTGCTCTGAGACTTGTGTGCTAAATGCCTGGCTTTCTATGTAACAGCTAAACTGGTAGCTAGATTTATGCTTGGGTTGACATATAACTTCCCTTGGCTTAACAAGTAAGTACAGATTCGTCATCCTATTGAGTACTTAAAACACTCCTCCCCCTCCCTTGGAGCTGGACTGGAAGGTCATGGGTGGAAAGCTCGCTTTGTGAGATGAATCCACGGTTTGACAGAGTGGGAAACCTGAGGAAGCAGTTGGTGGGGGTGGGTGCCACTGCAAAGCAAAGTTGGGAGAACAGCACGTGTTGTTGGCTGTTCTTTCTCTGTTCTGGTTTTAGAGCTGGGAGTGTCCGCAAGAAAGAAAGCAAGAGGGTGGTTCCAGGGAGGTGGGCTGCAAAGGATGTCCTGTAGACAAAGAATTACAGCAGAGAAAAGAGCGTTGAGACATCAGATATGGATTGGAAAGGAATTCTTAGATTTATTTTTTTGTGGAAATAAAGGCCTCAGTTGAGATTCCAGTGTTGGGGACAATTTGGCAAGCACTATTGCTGAGCTGTCTGCCTCAAGGGGTTGTGATGGACATAAGGATGCTGAATATAGTCCTCAAAGGGACAGCTTGGCAGAGTTGAACTACTGGGCTGTAGTGACTGAATGGCTACAAGAGGCAGATGAGACCCTGCATTAAAATGTGAAGAGGTTTAAGTCAAGGGAACAGGATTGCAAGGAGCCTAGAAATGTCCTGCAAGGGAAAAGCTGTGTTGGGGGGGAAGGAAGGTCCAAACAGGCTGTTTTTTCCCTCAGAAAACACAAGACAAAGACACTTAAATTCAAATCAACACTTAACAGTTTTTACGATATTTGTAAATAACCATTGGGACTTAATGCCACCAAATACAATAATACAACTTTATGGGAATAAAAGTCAACAGTCTGCAGACCAGGAATCCAAAGGCTTCATGAGAAGTGTAGGTCCTGGCTGGGGTGAAGAGAGAATTGGATGGGTTCCAGGGAAGACTGGCATCCAGTGAGTTCATAGGGTCCTTCCAGTCAAAAGGCTCCACAGCACAAGAAGGCTGTGCATGAACCCTTAAATGCTCATTTTCTTTCGCTAAAGACATGCCCACGATTGTGGCTAGTTCTCTAGTTCACAGTTTCAAAAGTGCCACTGGCACAAGGATTTCCATCCCACCCTTTGCCCCTTAACCACGTCAAGTCTCTGTCTTGAGGCGGGCAGCCTGGACAGTTTTTATTGTTTTTGCTGTATGCTTTCCAGCCAGGTTGATTGTAGATAGCTGAGATTTTTCTTCAATCAGGCTGTCTTTAGAGCCATTTCTTCTCTAGAAAAACAATTGATGGCAGAAGAAAATAATCAGGTTAAGTACTATTAGAAATACACCAGGAGCTGGGCATAGAGGTCACATTTGGATAATCCCAGGAAGAGAGCAAGGTAATCTCTGGGCTACATAGTGTGGGCACATTAAAGTTATTCATTTATGGCATTGCAAGGAAAAGTCTATTATACTGTTTTTAAAGTTTCCACTAGTTAACTACAAAATCAAATGTGTTTACTCTCCGTCTGACAAGATTCAGTACACATCGGTTATGTTCATTATTTAAAGACTTCCTTAACGAGGCTTGCTTTTCTGAGCAAGGCCAGAGACAGCTAAAAGGCCTCTCACACTATGAGACAGTTACTGTACAGTGTAACTGTAGCTTAGAGTTCCCTGTCTTCTGGAACCCAGTGTCACATCAGCTAGAGTGAGGAGCCTTGGAGATATGTATCAAGAGAGGCTAACTGCCTACCTGAGCCTGGACATCATACCAGTACTTCCTGAGTCAGGACTTGTATACAACCCACTAATTAGGTCAGGTGGAAACCCAAGATGCCACCAACAGTGCTTCTACAGCTCTGCCCCTGCCTCAGGGATGACTGAATGGCTGTGGCTTCTCTTTCAATCCTAGGTACAAACACCTCCCGGATGGTATTCCCTTTGCTGTGGAGGTCAGCTACAACAGGACCTAGTTCTGTCTGCCATCCATTAACAGAGCATCTGTGCCCATCACTATTTCTCCAGCTTGGAAAAATACCTTAAAGCCCCCCCGCCCCTCCCCACTATCCTTTAAATCAGTGAAGCAGTTATTCTCATCCTAGCTCTGTGTGATCGCGATCTTGCCCTCCCCGTGCCCAGCTGTTCGGGATCTTCCTGCACTACCTCTTCTCATTCCTAGCAGCTCTTTCGGGGCTGTGCCCATCCATGGTTTTTGGACACATCTGTCTGCTTTAGGATTTTGCATGTGTTTTTTTGGTAAGCAAAAAATGAGAATGGAGTTAAAGACTCACTGCTAATATATCCAAAGGAATTCTGAAAGCACAGGCTGTTTCTCAAAATTCTCAGTTGCTTCCCCTGCCTGTGCACACTTCTGACCCCAGCACTCAGGAGGCAGAGGCAGGCAGATGCTGGGATTTGAGGCCAGTCTGGTCTACAGAGTGAGTTCCAGGCCAGAGAGGGCTATACTGTGAGACCCCCCCCCACAAATAAATAAACAGACAAGCAAATAAAAGTTAAAGAATGTTAAAGTGTCGGGCGGTGGTGGCGCACGCCTTTAATCCCAGCACTCAGGAGGCAGAGACAGGAAGATCTCTGTGAGTTCAAGGCCAGCCTGGTCTACAGAGCTAGTTCCAGGACAGGCTCCAAAGCTACAGAGAAACC
>NC_022020.1:22324042-22327983 GCF_000317375.1 Microtus ochrogaster
AAAAAAAAAAAAAAAAATGTTGGGCTGGCAAGATGGCTCAATGGGTAAAAGCCAGGGCAGTTCAACCCTTATAACCTGAGTTCAAACCTCATGTAAAACATCCTCAAAGAAATTCTCTGACCCCGCCCACATACATCATGCACACTAAATAAAATGCCTATTTTTTACACAGTCATCAGTGAGACACCTTAAAACCTCACTAACCTGATGCACGGTAGAGCCACCAGACCCCTGAGCGTCTGAGGACCGGGTCACTGGAAGGGGTGGCACAAGGTCTGTTTTCGAGCTGCCAAAGAGAAAGCGTCAGAACTTGTGAACAGGACAGACCTCGGATGCTGAGCTCTGCCATGCGGAGAGCTCTGCGGGCTGCTGTGTGGAGCCTTGAGACTGGCCACTTACTTCACTTCCGAGAGAACCGACCGCTCTCCGTCTGAACACTGGGACCTGCGGTACTGCCGGTAGCTCCGGGGAGAATGTGAGTGCCTGATGCGGACTGGGTCTCCCTGAGTCCTGAGAGGACAGCAACGAAGCAAGGAAACACTCAACAGTCAGAACAGGATAATGGGCAGCTTTCCCCGAATACTGAACTATAAAAACAACCTTCAGACTGCCTTTGGTCGTTCTTGTTTTTATGTTGCAGGTGAGTTTGTTCGATACAGGGTCTTATGAAGTGCAGGCTGGCCTCGGAATAGAACCCACTGCATAGCCGAAGATGATTTAAACCCCCATCCTCCCAGCTCCACACCCCAACTGCTGGGTTATAAGCATGCACCTCCACACCTAGCTCAGACTGTTTTTTTTTTAAAGAGAACTTGACTTTTATAGGCTGTGAAAGCAGTAGTGATTTAAATTTAACAGTATTTTATAAAAAAAAAATGTCCTACTGCTTAACCTGCATTTTCAGGGTGTGTGTGTATGTGTGTGTGTGTGTGTGTGTGTGTGAGAGAGAGAGAGAGAGAGAGAGAGAGAGAGAGAGAGAGAAAGTTTAACCACATTTTGTTGCTGGTGTTTCGAGACGGTCTCATGATGCAGTCCCAGCCTGGACTGTAGACAGAAGCAGCCTACAACTTGAGCGCCCTCCTGCCTCTGCTTCAGACAAGTGTGCTCTGCTTAGCCCGGCTTAACCACTAAAACTGAAACACTTCTGGGAATTCACTTGAATTCTCTCCAGAATGTGGAAGGATAAATCTGCAGTGAAAACAGAAGAGCTTCAACTTCCCGTAAGGAAAGGTCAGTTCTAGCTGGGTCAGTCTTCACGGCGGACATGCTGAGCTCTTCAGTGTTCTCAGCACACACAAAAATGAGATGGTAGACCTACGCCCTCCTGACATCACAATTAACAGTGTAAGCACATACTAGACTGTCACATATACCAGAAGTCTCTCAATCTGTGCATTTATTCAAAAAGAAAAAAAAGTGGGGGAAAAAGCCTCAATTCTTGACCTAGAAATGATAGCAAGAGGACTAGCAAACTTGGCACCGAGCCTGACCTAAGTTAGAGTCCCAGAGAGAGCAGCGTGACGGGAGGAGAGAGCTGACTCCCACAAGATGTTGGCCTATACACACGAGTGGCACACACATAAATAAACGGTAAAAATATATAAAAGAGCGTGGGAAGAGGTGGGCAGTGGGAAGAGGCTGACGAGTTTTTCTGGGTGGGAGAAACTGGGTTGTGGAGGGAAATAAAGCCGTCAAGTGTTCTCCTTCCATATTCCTGAGGAGAAGCCAAGTGAGCTCTTGGAGAGTTGAAGCTTCAGTGGTCCAGCCAGGCAGATCCCACCCGTAATCTCAGCCTCTGGGAGGCAGAGGCAGGAGAGACACCCAAGTTCCAGGCTGCTTCCGTCTAACAGTCCAGGCCGGTTTTCTCTTGACCCACTACAAGGCAGAAACAGCCAATATGTGCTCAGCAGTCTGGAGATTCCTACTAAATGGTCACAAAGTGTGCTCAGTTCAGTGTGGTTCTATAATGGGAACTGACTTGGGCTCATATGGCCAGGTTCTATAGTAAATATAATTCTCCTATGTTAAAATGATAGAAAAACTGACTTTGTTATCAATGAGTATCTCTGCAAAAAACTTATTTAAAATGGGCATTATTCATCATTCATTCTAGCTTCTCACCCACAAACAAGCAGAGGAGAGTCATGGGATACAGAACAGGAGCAGTTTTGTGGGGTGTCGCTTGCTTGAGACAGGGTCTCTCGCTCCAGCCCAGGCTGGCCTGAAACTCACTAGAGACCAAGCTGATGTTGAACTTGTGTCAATCCTCCTGCCTCTGCCTCCCAAGTTCAATGACTGGAAACCTGAGCCACCACACAGAGAATAGCTCTATATACCTTTTCTACCTTTTCCCCACATTAATCTTTGGTTAATGTACAAACTGAGACACTGCATGGAACATAAAGAAAGAATGAAGTATTCCCTTCTGTGGTGGTCTGAAAGGGAATGGCCTCCATGGGCTCATGTTTGAATCCTCAGTACCCAGTTGGAACTGCTGGGAAGGACTAGGAGGTGTGGCCTTACTGGAGGTGTGTCACCAGGGTGGGCCATTCCCAGTGTGTCCTCTGCTTCCTACTGTGGATCAGGATGAGCTGTCGGCTGGTCCCACCACCTATAATCCGCTGTCCCAGATCTAAGCTGGACCCCAAGCCTCTGAGAAACTGTAAGCCAAACTAAACGCTTTCTTTCTGCAAGCTTCCTTGGCCATGGTGCTTTGTCAAGGCAATGGAGATCAAGTATCCACCTTCCCACTGATAAAACTGCAAAGATGGTCACACTCACTCTACTTTAGTGTATGGGATCTCCTTCAGCTGCTCTTCCGACAGTCCAGACGGGTCCACGAGTTCCTTCCTATGAGAGAATACGCAACGAGGTGAAAGCTGTCGGGCCTGGATACGTGCTAATACCGCTCGCTCCCAATTGACAAGCTTCCCTTTCTGCCCTTGTGGGACTCATGTATGATGTGCACGAAGCTGAGAGCTAGAACACGTGCAAGGAAAACTGGGAGAACCCCTTTCCTGTAGCTCTTTCCCTCCTTTCTGTACCCCCACCTTCAGGGCCCCATCTCCCCAGTGATAAGCTTCTCTCCTGTGTCAGGGTCTTTCCTTCTACATGGTTTTGCTTCTCTTTGTATTCCCTTGTAATCGACTGGCCCAGCCAAGGTACAGTGACAGACAAGCTAAGTGACCCTGGAGAGGAGGAACTGGTGCAGCCCGCGGGCAGCTGCTCGTGTGTGGCACCGGACACCATTGTTGGCAGCAGACAACACCAAATAAGCACAGGGACCTGCTGAGCTATCAGACCCTGGCTCCCTGAAGTGGCACTGGTTTTCCTTACAGCCAATTCAAACCTGCAAGTATCACCCTGGACATAAGGCTCAGCAAGTAGGAGCACAGGCTGCTCTTGCAGAAGACCCAAGTGTGGCAGCACCCAGCACCTACATGGCAGCTCACAACCATCCATATTCCAGATCCAGGGAATCGGAGCCACTAGGCATACACACAGTGCATATCCATATATGCAAGCAAAACACTCGTGTGTGAGTATGTGTGTGTGGAGACTGTGGTGTGAGAGAGTGTGAGCGTGTACATGAGTGCATGTGTGTGTGAGTGTGTGTGTGTGAGTGTGTATGAGTGTGTGTGTGTGTACTATATACACACTGTACACACGGGGGAGACCCAGTACTCACTGGATGTGCTTCCACAGCTCTTCTTTTGCTTGGATATCAGGACTTCTTCTGCAAATAAATGAAACAGCATTCACCTCTGCAACATGTGTCCTTCGCAAACCTTAAGAGTTACCGGTAATAGTTCTGCGAGGCCTTACTTGCCAGATGGCTGTTGACAGGACACATGAGCAGCCATAGCTATGACAATGACCAGTGAAAAGACAGTGGGCAATTTATTGACCAGTGCCACTGAAAAGCTCACATCTGTGTACAT
>NC_022020.1:22328963-22342459 GCF_000317375.1 Microtus ochrogaster
TGTCACAGAATGGGACTCTTCAGTGCCCTCAGGAGAAAACAAGATCCAATAAGAGGCCCAAAGAAAGGTGCTAGGCCCTAACAAAGAGGCCAAGAGTTTAAACCACTGATAAACCCTGCCCTGTGGAATTTTACACTGAGGTTCAGTGTTGCTTCCAGCATACAATATCAATGCTTTCATTTTTCTCTCATGTGTTCTGGCAGGGTCTGCTGAATCCACAGACTACAATAAGCTATTTACTTAGCCACAGAATTTACTAAACGGTTTCTCCTTTGTGTGTGTGGACTGGGTGGGGGAAGAACAAAAACCTGCTCTTTCTGTCAAATCAAAAGGAGTGAAATGTGGTAAGGGTTGGGGACAAAGCCTGGGTGTGTGACCACAAATGGTGTTGATTTTGTTATATAAAACTCTATGCTTTAAAAAAAAAATCATTCAAATGCTTCTGGAAGGTCTCTTGAACAAAACCTGCCTTTTCTACACTTTGCCCATCTGATCCCCTGGGTAGTCTGTCAGCCCTTTAAATGAACTAAGAAGGGGCAAATATTTCAGAGAACTAAGCTATGCTTCTACTTCAACACGCTGAGTCAGCATGCAGTTCTCACCGGAGGCCACTCAATAGTCTAGCATAAGATACATGGATGAAGGCGCACTTCTGCTGGTAAGCTGTTCTTTCAGGAAGGTGATGGAGAACTGGTTAGTTGTCCCCATGGTATAGTGAGGTGCTGGAGGACTAGTCAGCTGCCTTTGTTTTATAGGGAGGTGCTAGAGGACTGGTTAGCTGTCTTCATGCTACCAGGAGGTTTTGGAGGACTGGTTAGCTCTCTTCATGTTACAGGGGGGTGCTGGAGGACTGGTTAGCTGTCTTCATGTTACAGGGAGGTGCTGGAGGACTAGTTAGCTGTCTTCATATTACAGGGAGGTGCTGGAGGACTAGTTAGCTGTCTTCATGTTACAGGGAGGTGCTGGAGGACTAGTTAGCTGTCTTCATGGTACAGGGAGGTGCTGGAGGACTCGTTAGCTGTCTTTATGGTATAGACAGGTGCTGGAGAACTGGTTAGCTGTCTTCATGCTACCGTAATTTTTCACACCCTCAACACTGCTGACATTTGAGCAATAACTCTTTGGAAGCTTCCCCGTGGTTTGTAAGATTATGTAAGTGACACCCACAGCATTTATATTAAAGAAAAAATGACTCTGGGGAGCCCAGGAGATGGCTCAGCATGTAAAGAGCTTGCCACTTGGTGACCTGAGTTCGATCCCTTACGTGGGACTTACATGGTGGAGACACCCAAAAAGCTGTTCTCTGGCCTCCACACACAGTAGGGCATAATTCCCACCCTGTCCCCAACACACACAAATAAATAAATAAATGTAATTAAAACTTTTACATGACTATTGACATTGCCAAGTGTCCCAGGAAGGAGGACAAAGTTGCCCCCACCTGAAAACTACAAATCTGAAAATAGCTAAAATTAAGTGGTAGAAGTACTTGGCCACATGATTGTAAAGATCCAGTGTGTGACTGTGGAAACAATACTGACAGGAGGCAGGGGTTGGATATTTAAAACAAAAAGCAAAAAAGTGAGTGAGACCCACATCACAGTTGGCGACAGTGACGAGAGGGAGCACAAAGTGACGTCATCTGAAAGCGTGAGCTCAAAGCTTAGCGCCTTTACAAGGGTTGAGGAGAAAGCAAAACCACGTGCAAAGAATACATAACCCATGACCACCCTGCCAAAGCTAGTGGTGAGAGATGACGAGGAGGAAGATGACAGGGCGTTGCTGGAGGACTATAGCTGTCTTCATGTTACAATCGATTTTTGAAAATGAGGTGTGTGTGTACGTGCACGCACAGGCATGTGTGTGTGCATGCGTGCAACGACTGAGCAGGTAAAAGCACCTGCTGTCAAGCTGAGTGAAATGAGTTCCATCCCCAGGACCCAAATCACATAGGTCGTCCCCTGACTTCCACATGTTCACCACGGCATGCACGTTCCAATACATGTAAATACACACACATGCACTCCAAGGAAATGCGACGCAATTTAAACGCACACATCCATGCAGCTAACAACCTGTTAAAGGGTGGGAGTATAGCTCAATGATAAAGCCAGAGCCAAACACATGCAACAGCCTGCATTAGATCCCCAGTGCCGCATGCCCAGACACACCAAGAAACAACAAAAGCCTGACCGCAGCGAGCATTTTTACTGACTGTCGGAGCTTCGAGTAACTCTAGTTTCTTATTTATGCCTTTCTGCTTGTACTTTTAGCCAGAAGACTTCCTTAGCTTATGATGGGGGGAGGGGGCTAAGAACTTTTTCATGTGTAAATAAGGCTTGTGATTCCATTCATGATGCCAATCTTTCTGTCTCTGAAAACTCAGCAGGAAAGCTGCCTCCGGCCTGGACAGGATCACCAGTCCCTCTAAGCCATAAATTCTGGACCTAAGAAGTTCAGGCATTTAGTCTGTTCTTTATGTCCTAAGACCCTGAAATGGCAATATTCTGAGGAAACTGAGTTCTATTATGTCCCCTAACTTCGAAGAGCTCAGGCAGGGGGAAATTCTAAAGCTGGGGGAAAAAATGTCAATTTCCTCTGACTGCTAGACCACCCGAGATCTACAAACAGTAGCCACCTTAAAGTTGAATATGCTGATTTATGCTTATATCTGCACATATAAGGTTCACATTGCCTACAGTTCAATACAGATTTGTGGGTTTAGAAAACCATGAAATTTCAATAGCCATTCATCTGTAGCTCAATTAGGAGAGCTTCCTTAGCATGCACAAAGCCTTGGGTTCTAAGCCAGCACACGTAAGACAAGGTATGGCTGCACATGCCTGTAATCTGAGCACTCAGAAGATGGCTCAGGAGAGCAAGTCCATCCTCAGCTACATGCTGAGTTCCAGGCCAGCCTGGGCTACATAAGACCCTGTCTTAAAAGAAAACTTACATAGACACTGTGTTTAAACTCTTCACTCTGATTCAAAGAAGCCCCCTGATTGTCCATTGATATAAAACACACCAAATATAAACACGCTCCCAGCGTTGGTCCAGTATTTTTCAAAAGCATCTCTATCTATGCTTATGCAATGATTCAACTTTAAATCAATTGGAGAAAATAGTTTGGACAGATTAGCTTGTAATCCAAGCACTTGTGCAGCTGGGGGGGGGGGGTGAAAGCTCCAGGCCAGTCTGGGCTACACAGTCTCAAAATAGCTACGCAATAATATTTAATATACAATATTTACTTCAAATAACCAACATGGTAGTGTCCAGCTCGGTTTGTTTTGTCATCTTTAAGCTAGCTGAATCTCTAAAAGACAAATTGAAAAACTTGTAAATGCAAAAATTATACTTACTTAGAGACCTCAAAGCACTTAACAAACCCTTAGTACTTCTTCAGATATTCCTTAATGGTCAGAAAAGTGGAATTAGGAAGTATCTTCTCCCCCTTCCTGTCCTGATTAGGAAAATGATGTCTAGTAGCCCGGCTGTCGACGTTTGAGCAGGGGCATCCAGAAACGCCCCTGAACATCCACCTAAGCTGGATTTGTGTTCTGATGGATCTAGTGCTTATACAGCCTCACTGATCCCATGAGCAATCGTTTTCAGTCAGTAAAAATAGTACCACATGGTGGCCACCAGGGGGCGGTGGAGCCCACTAGCTCACGCAGACTATTGTTTGAGGGCCCAGGGCATAGCCTCTCCTGCACAACCCAAGGAGTGGAGGTTTCCTCCTGTGAAGCAGTTTCAACGAGACCGAAGCTGACCCTGTTTTATGCAGATTTCACAGCAGCACACACGAATGCCACAGGAATGGAACTGAAACATATCCTAGATAACACCGAGCTTCCTAACGTTTAACAGGTAAGAGCCGGTCACATTCATGTTTGTTTGGGGGTGGAGGGCACAAACTAATAATAATTAGTAAATAAAAAATTGTAAAAGAGAAATGGAGTTCACAATACAAAACTTCCCACAAAGAAAGATCTTGGCGAACACTCTTGAGGCAGGCAAGCAGCAGGGATAGTTTAGCCACCCAGGACTCCACTCTTTGGGCCGTGCTGTGTATATCCTCCTCCTAACTTCATGATCCTGATTAGGACAGGAAGGGGGAAAGGACGAGTAAGATGCTCCCTGGGCAGCCTGACACCCAGAACTACATGTACTATGTGCAGACGCATGTGCGCGCACACACACACACCTCTGAACAATGCAGCCCACAAGCTGTTGGTTGTCTAGGACTCCTACCTGCATCAAGCCGCATGCACACCGGGCTCTGAACAATGGAATACCTTTCTCCTCCCTTTACCCCTCAGCAGCCCCTAAGCTGAGACAGATTCTGCTCAGCCACACTAGAGTTAGGTCTGAGTCTGTGATCACATGGCCAGTTCAACTTGAACTAGTTTGGGATGAACGTGCCACAAAGGCCCGCGCAGCCCTCTACGTGAATTTGTAGGGGAAACCCTCGATTTTCCATCATGTGCCTATGTGTTATTGGATGCATACATGATCCCATGCATTGTGGGAAAAAGCATGTGCAAATCTTCCAGTCACAATAGAGAATATGTAAACACACCCCTAGCAACCAAACTCCTCCTTCCTTTAGGCAGCATAGAGAGAGGCCCCAGGCCCTTGATCCTGGGGCCCTTGGGCACCCTCACCTGTGTGGCCCCACTGCCACTCCTGACAGTGTATCTGGCCTGCCCTATCACTCTGCTTAGAATAAAGTTACCATGCTTCTTTGCAAATCTGTGTGGGTCTTTATTGCAGTCCTCAAATATGAAGGTCAAGAATGCGTAAATACTCAGCCTGGGACCCATCAGGGGAGCAATCTCAGTGAAATATTATACAAGATATTTAAAGAAGAAATAACGCTGATTTTATATGAACCCTGAAAACAGAGAGAAACTCTTCCCAAATTATAAGTTTGTTATTTAAAAAAAAAAAACCTGATGGCTCACACCTTTAATCCCAGCATTTGGGAGGCTGAGGCAGGTGGATCTCAGTAAGCTCGAGGTCAGCCTGGTCTACTACAGAGCGAAAACTTGAAAACCACTGTGCCACATTAAAAAAAAAGAAGAAAAAAAAACGGACATGATAGTATCTGCCTGTAATCCTTACTTTGGGGAGGTATTGAGGCAGAAAGATCAAAAATTCAAGGTCCTAGGCAGGATGTAAAGGTATATACATTTAATCCCAGAATTTTTTTTTTGGTGGCTTTTTTAAAAAAATATTTATTTATTATGTATACAATATTCTGTCTGTGTGTATGCCTGTTGGCCAGAAGAGGGCACCAGACCTCATTACAGATGGTTGTGAGCCACCATGTGGTTGCTGGGAATTGAACTCAGGACCTTTAGAAGAGCAGGCAATGCTCTTAACCTCTGAGCCATTTCTCCAGCCCTTAATCCCAGAATTAAGGAGGTAGAAACAGGTGGATCTCTGTGAGTTCCAGGCCAGTCTGGTTTCTATAGCAAACCCCAGGCCAGGTCTCCTAGGGCTACATAGTGAAATCCTGTCTCAAAAGAAAAAAAAAAGAAAGAAAGAAGGCAGGAAGGCAGGAGTAAGTTTAAGGCCAAAGGCTAGCAGGTGCTTGAAAGCCTTTCTCAACAACAACAAAAAGTTCTCTATCAAGTATAATGACATATGCCTTTAATCCCAACACTTGGAGCCAAAGGCAGGCAGAGTTCTAAGAGCTGAAGGCCAGCTAAGCCTATACAGCAGGTTACAGGTCAGTCAGGGCTACACAGTGAGGCTCTGTTTTCCATTATGTGTTTTAGATTTATTTACTTTAGTGTGTATGTTTTGCCAGTGTGTATGTCTGTGCACCACATGTGTGTCTGATGTCAAAAGCAGTCAGAAGATGGTGCTGAGTCCCTGGAACTGGAGTTACAGATGATTGTGAACTACCTACCATGTAGGTGTCTGCAAAGAATCTAATTCCTCTGCAAGAGCAACAAGTGCTTTTAACCACGGAGCCATCGCTCCAGCCCCATGAGACCCCAGCTAAGTATCTGTAACTAAGGAGCATCCCCCTTCAAATACACGGCACACGATCAATGCTGTAGCCTCCCGTGTCTCTCCCGTCAATCTAACAATGCATTCTCAGCTTCTGGCGCCCTCAGAGATACCCAGCTTGTTGTTCCACCAACTTTCCACGCCCATTCCTGTTCAGACACTCCTCTTTCCTCCCAGGAGTAAGGACCCCAGCCCATTGCAGCTGGTCACCCAGGACCACGACACATTTTGCTGTCAGTCCCAGCTCACTTGGAACAGGCAAGCGTGGCAAGTGGAGCAGGCAGGGTGGCCTAATTTTTGCTGTGCACGCTAATGAACATGCACACACACACGAGCATGTAGGCACACCACTTTATCAGCTCACAGGTGATTGATCTGGGGGACAGGCAATCTCGCCATTACGGGGTAATGTTGCTCACACATGTCATTGCCTAGCAACAGGAGGGGCAGGCAAATCTCAACATTGGGGTGTAATGAATCATTCAGTGACTACTGCTCACAAGTGGTAATGTGACAGGAAGACAGTCACATCGGGTTCGATTTCGAAGAAGACTTTGGAGAATCCTGTAGACTCAGATTGGGCAAAGCATAAGTGTTTCACCAGCAGCCAGGCTTCTGAACAAAGGCGGCTCTGGTTCTATGGTTGGATGTATCCATTTGTTGAAAAACAACATGAAACTAAAAATATGGGTTTTGATGGCCTTGTTCTGCCTGAGCTCCAACTTCTGAGCCTTCAGAAACGGTTAATGAATGGTGAGCATGTAAGAAGGTTAGACGATAAACTGGCTGGTCCCCGTGGAAGTGGCGCCTGTAAGTGGGCAACCTGAGCATCCAACACCTGCCCCACCCAGCTTCCGGATTTGGAACGAAATTGGAACAAGAACCACATACGAGCGAGATCTGTGTCTGGATCGCCTGTTGTTAGGATCCACTTGGGTTTTTTCCTTCTGTCGCCTTAATACGGCTTCCCACTGAGGCGCTGAGTCAACCATGTCGTTCTCCTGCCGTATTCTGAAAAGACAAAGCAGGCATCTGGAATTCACGTCTATGCCAGGCATGGTGAAACTCACCTGGGGTCTCAGCACTCAGCAGGCTGAGGTGGGAAAACGCAGGGTCTGAGCCACCCTGGGCAGCAGAAAGAGACCCTGTCTCGGGAACAATGAAGAAACGTGAAGTTAACATCCACCCATGAATGAGAAGGGGAACACAATATACCAAAATCTACGGGACACAACGAAGGCAGTCCTAGCTTCTCAGCCACTTGAACCTCGCTTTTCAAGCAAGAGAACCACAATTCGATTACATTATAAAAGCTGGGGATCAAAACCTGGATTAATATATCCTTAAGTAGGCATACGTACCTGTAAGTATATACACACAAGTATACAGTGTTCATAAGTCTATAAAACAAAGTAACTTATTTTACAGTATAGCCTTATGGTTTTCTGTATATCCTCTGACTGCTGTAATGTCTCTTTTCATCTCTAATTTTATTGATCCAAGTCTTCCTTCTCTATCTTATGATTAATTTGGCTGAAAACTTGGCAATCTTGTTAATATTTTCATAGAACTCTTCACTTCACTGATCCCTTCTACTGTCTTTATCACTTCTGTCTCCTTCATTTCAGCCCCGACTTTGATTATCTCTTCCTGTTTACGGGTGTTGTCTGTTACTGTTTTTCAAAGCTTTCCAGGGTACGATTAAGCTATTAAATCGTGCTCTCTCTGGTTCTGTTGTGTAGGTAGGTAGCCATCAGCTGTCCTCTGGGGATGGCCTTCACTGTCCCACAGATGTGGGTATGTTGTGTTTCCATTTTCATCCAATTCTAGGAATTTTTCATTTCCATCCTGATTTCTTCCTTAACTTGTGTATCACCTAGATGTGTGTTACGTAGTCTCCATGAGTTAGTGAATTTTTCACAGTTTCCTGCTGAGATAGTATTCAGCGTTCCTCCACGGTGGTCAGAGAGAATGAAGGACATTAGTTCACTTTCCTATGTTTGTTAAGACTTTCTCTGTCCCCTCTATGTGGCTGGTTTTGGAAGAAGTTCCATGAGTGCCGAGAAGAGTGTGTATTCTTTAGTTCGGGTGAAATGCTCTGTAGATCTTGGGACCATCTGATTTCTGATGTTATTTAACTCCACTCTTCCTGTTTAACTTCTGTCCAGGTGACCTGTGTACTGCTGAGAATGGGGTGTGAGGCCACCTGCCACTGACTGTTGGGCTTAATCTATAATTTTAGATCTCGTTTTACAAACTTGGGTATGCCCACGGTTTGGTGTGTATATGTTTATGTTGTAATGTCCTTATGATGGATTGTTCTGTTGGTGAATATGAGGTGACCTTCCTTATTTCTTCTAATTGGTTTCGGGTTGAAGTCTACTTGGTCAGACATTAGGCTAACTATACCTACTTGTTTCTTGTTCTGTTTGCTTGGAATACCTTTTCCCACCCTTTCACCCCAACGTATCTACCATTAACGGTGAAACATTTTTTTTCGAGGCACAAAAAGATGGATCCTATTCTCTAATCCTAATTGCTAGTCTGTGCCTCTTTATTGGGGAATTGCGACCATTCGTATAAAGAGCTATTATTGAAAAACGTGTATCAATTCCTGTCATTTTGTTGATTTTGCGGTATTCTGATAGGCCTCTTTTGATTTTGTGCACTGGTACTGTTTGTTTATTTCCCATGAACTCAGGTTGCTGAATCAATCGCTGTGCAGACCTTTGAGATGGGAAGGAGTGGACCTAGCTGGGGGTGTAACTGAAGGAAGTCACGGGAAAGCCGCACAGGACTATGGGATGGGAAGGAGCCTAGTCATGGGAGTTTGCGGGGCTCGAAGGACCCTGTTCCATCTTCTCATTGTAGAGTAAGTTAAAAGTGAACATACTTGCTCTGGGCATTAACATTAGAAATATGACAAAGTCTATGACCTGAGGCCATCAGCCATCCTTTGAACCTAGCACTTCCATTTAACAACATCACACAGGAACATATGTTCATTTATGGACACGTGGGTACATGTGTGTGCTCACACATTTTCATGGCCACGCCCACAGACACCCACGAGGCTTGCTGGGAGACCTGACACACTCTCAGGACTGAGGGCTCAGGGCTCAGTAGATGCTGCTGTCAAAGGGATCAGGTCAGTGGCAGATCTGTTCTTGCCCATAGGAAATCACCCCTTGATTTCTGGGTTTAGGGTTAGACATAAAATTCTGGATGGCATCACTGTACAATTCATGGGCAGGCTTAAATATCACTACATATTTCGATATGTTTATCAGGAAGTCAGGAGCTTCCGTTATCTCAAGCTCAATTCTCCTAGCAAGACCGATATGGCTTAGTTCAGCAATACTTTCCTCTAAGAACAGACATTTACAAGGAAGACAAGTGTGCTAGGAATAATCTTAAGACGAGCCTCTCCACTAACGCAAATAATTCCGATCAAATCAAATTAGATGGAATAAAAGATGCCTATGCTTAATAAATGCAGCGCTCCTGGGTGGCCAGGAACATGGCAAGGAAAACGTGTTCCTTTCCTGGGCTGCAGCCTAAATAGCCCATGGCAGTGGTCCTGACCATCCCTGGGGAGGGGTCAGAGCTTGGTGGGCTTTTCCGGAGGTGGAGTCCAAACCAAGGCAACTCCCAGGAGGAGGGGGCTTCCAAAGATGGATGCCGGGTATTACAAAGTGCTGTTTGTATATTCTCATCCATTGTAGAATTCAGAAGGTTGCAGGGCGGTGGTGGCGCATGCCTTTAATCCCAGCACTCGGGAGGCGGAGGCAGCCGGATCTCTGTGAATTCGAGGCCAGCCTGGTCTACAAGAGCTAGTTCCAGGACAGGCTCCAAAGCTACAGAGAAACCCTGTCTCGAAAAACGAAAACAAAACAAAAAAACCTAGCCAGGCATGATGGCGCTCACCTTTAATGCCAGAACTCAGAGGGCAGAAGCAGAGGCAAGTGAAGGATTGGTGGAGGATTTCTGTGAATGTGAGGCCAGCCTGGTCTACAGAGCAAATTCTAGGCCAGTCACCTACACAGTAAGAAAAACAACTTCCTAGACACACACGTGTGGATTTCCTCTACCTTGCCAGGAGAAAGGACTAAATCAAAATGAATTTCAGATTATATCACATACTTTTACTTCTCAAACTGAAAGTCTCACGGAAGGCCAGTGAAGGTCTACCAGTCCCTAGCCTCATGACCAGGTGCCGTGAAGACGAACACCCTCTACCGGCGATGCTGCTTCATGAGTATTCTAACAGAGCATTAAAAATGCAAGGCTCCTGCAGTCCCAGGAGAAGCGGTCTTCCTGAGTGATGCTGGTGTGGACGCCCAAGCCCAGCTTGTAATGAAGTCTGAAATTACACGCTTACAAAAAGCCTCGGTTAATGATGTCTCATTACAAGAATAAAAGTGTCATTTTCTTCTGCGACTGAACTGTTCCAGAAGACACAGGTGCAATCTGGGAATAAAAAAATCCTAGCACTTATAATCAAGGATATTTTATCACTCAGTCCTTAAAGTTATCTAATCCTTTTTTTTTAAAAAAAAATCATTAGCAAATAAAGGAAATATGTATGTAAAAAAAAAAAAGTATCTCCTATAATGCTTTTCTTTCTTTTCTTGAGATGGTTTCACCATGCTGCCTGCACTCCCGATCCTCCTGCCTTGATCTCCCAAACGCTGAGACTATAGTAGACCTGCACCACCTCCAGGTGTGATTCGTAAGTCGTGTTTATGCACAGGTGTGGAATATGCATGTGCTTTTTGCTGCCTTCCAGCTACACTTTAATTATGATACAAGGATTTACATCATGAGGAAGAGAAAATATTAAAAGCCCTGAACTGGCACACGGCCTTTAAAAGCAGCACAGTCAGGCAATTATCAAAGGGGGAGGGGTCTATCATCATTTACAGTACAAATCTAGTAGTTTCAAGTGCTACAAAAGATGAACCTCAAAACCCAGCGCACTTCCTGCCTGTGTCTCAGTCTCTTCCCAAGCCTGTACTTGACACACGTTGTCTGTTTCCCCCGCCTGAAAGGAGAGTCACAAGATAGTGTGGGAAATGTAACAAGGCTTTTGTTTTTAAATTAATGTATGGAGCCGGGCGATGGTGGCGCACGCCTTTAATCCCAGCACTCGGGAGGCAGAGGCAGGCAGATCTCTGTGAGTTCGAGACCAGCCTGGTCTACAGAGCTGGTTCCAGGACAGGCTCCAAAGCCACAGAGAAACCCTGTCTCGAAAAACCAAAATAAATTAATTAATTAATTAATTAATGTATGGGAGAGAAGAAGAAGGGGGAAAGAGGAGAGGGGAAGAGAGGGCAGTGGTGGCACACTTCTTCAATCCCAGCACATGGGAGGCAGAGGCAAGTGGATCTCTGGGTTCGAAGCCAGTCTTTGTCTACAGAGTGAGCGCCAGGACAGCCAAGGACTTCACAGAGAAACCCTGTCTCAAAAATGGTGGGGAGATGTGAAAGGTGAATGGGGGAATGGGGGAGATGGGGAATTGGGGAGATGGGGGGATGGGAAGATGGGGAGATGGGGGAGATGGGGGAATGGGGGAGATGGGGAATTGGGGAGATGGGGGGATGGGAAGATGGGGAGATGGGGGAGATGGGGGAATGGGGGAGATGGGGAATTGGGGAGATGGGGGGATGGGAAGATGGGGAGATGGTGAATTGGGGAGATGGGGAATTGGGGAGATGGAGGAGATGGGGAGAAAGGGAGAATGTTTTTATTTTATTTTATTTTATTTTATTTTATTTTTTTGGTTTTTTCGAGACAGGGTTTCTCTGTGGTTTTTGGAGCCTGTCCTGGAACTAGCTCTGTAGACCAGGCTGGTCTTGAACTCACAGAGATATGCCTGCATCTGCCTCCCGAGTACTGGGATTAAAGGCGTGCGCCACCACCGCCCGGCTCGGGAGAATGCTTTTAAACAGTCATCTCGACAGTACCACAGGGCAGAGGAAATCTAATACATTTTCTCCACTTCCCCGCAGGCCTTCCCAGTCCATGTGGAATATGCATGTGCTTTTTCCCTAGGTTACACACAATTTAGATTCTGACCGTGTTTGACACTTAATTAAAGCTTGCTAAGGTCGTGAAGATGAAATGCTACATCATCACCTGATAGCAAAGTGAAGATAACAGCAATTCTTATTCTTTTCTTTCTCCTCAATTAGAGCCCCGCCTCTTCCGCACAAATCTTCACATTACCGAACGAATTCTTACACAGATCTCCTGGGACCATCCTGTCATCTCCCTTGATCAGCTTTGGTCTTAAGGAGACCTTCTTCCTTTACACCAGCTCTTAACTCACTTCTAATTCACCGAGATTAATGCTGAACCTCAAGCCTTTCCGAGCAAATGCGTAAGCCCCGCCCTCAAGTTCTGTCTCCCTCCTGCTCAGCCACAATCTGACTCACTCGGCGGAGACTTTGGGCAAACCATTTATCTCCTTTGGTCAGGTCTCGGTTTGCTATTGTGAAAAATTATTACAAAGATCCTTTCTATCCTTAAAACTCAATGTTCAACTATTTGTGTTTTCTCCAAGCCAATAAGACTCTGAGGCAAAGCTCCGCTCTCTGACTGAGACGTAACACCGGAGACAGTTGCTTTGTGTGGCCACTCCACTGCTAAGATTAAATCTTAGCAGACTGGGGACTTGTGTTCTCATCAACTGCACTCATTTCTACCTCACCTGATGTAAAGCAATCTTCTTTTTTTTTATTTTGTCAGTAGCTTTTCTTCCCTAGGGAAATTTATTGGTTCTAGGCATCTGTTGCTGCATTCTCTTAAGGCCAGGAAACAGAAACTGCGTTCGCTTTCCCAGCGTTGCTCTGCCAGCAATAAATTCCTCTTGTTTGCTCCTAGAGTTGTTTTCCTTCTTCTAAGTATTCCTTCTGCCCCTGCTACCACAATGGATGACCTTTGACACGGGCAACTTTACTCCGCAACTCTCCTGCCTTCATGATCTTACAATGTTTCACCCTCAATCATCCGGCAGCTTGTCTCCAGCATGGAAGCTTTGTTATTTCCACAGACTCTCTGGCAACTCGGATTACGCTCTGGAGCCCCGTGTTACCCATATCACAGGTCTACATCTTGGTACATCCTGGTAAAACAGAAATCAGAAGCCCTTGTGCCTGTGGCCTGGTGACCGCAGTCTGTCTGCACCAAGCTGACTGTGACCCTTCATAACCACAATTTGCATCTTGTTGTTGCCTTTAAATCAATAGTAGCATTAAACCAACCAAACAAACAAAAAAAAATCAACAGTAGCACAACAAGGGATTTGGCAAGGGAAATTACTATTTTCAAGTTTAGGGAAGGAAGCCCCAAATGGTTTTAAATTTACTAACATTCTGCATGCATTTTTTTTCCTAGGCTTAGTGAAACAGCAGGTGTGTGTGTGTGTGTGTGTGTGTGTGTGTGTGTGTGTGTGTGTATGTGTGTGT
>NC_022020.1:22342630-22343805 GCF_000317375.1 Microtus ochrogaster
TGTGTGTGTGTATGTGTGTGTGTGTGTGTGTGTGTTTACACATACCTGTGGAGGGTAAAAAGAACATCCAGCATTATCTTGTTCCGGCACTCCTCCGTTTTCTTCCTCTGAGACAGGCCCTCACTGAACCTGGTGGCTACCAAGCCCCTGGCTGCACCTCCCCAACCCACAGTATTAGCTGTAAGCACCCGCAGACATGCTTGGATTTTTCCCCAGGTGCTGGGATCTGAACTCAGGCCCTCGTGTTTATGCAGCGATCTCTCTTTTTAACTGTCTGGGAGTTTGTTTCTGAGACTGTTTCTTTCTATTATATAGCTTTCTATTATATAGCTCCGGCTGTCCTGAACTCACAATGGAGAGCAGGCTGGCCTCTTCTAACTCCTACAGATCTTCCTACTCTACCTCCACTGGGACTAAAGGCAAGCACCACCACTCCCAGCTACAGCAAGCATTCTTACTCACTGGACAAGCTCCCCAGCCATGCCTTTTAGAAAACAAACAAAAACACTCTCAAGACAAAATCCTCCCCAAGTCGTGATCTTCTGTGTTCACCCTACTTAGCAAGTCTTGTCTCTGTTAGTCTCAGTACCGAATTTCTGCCACAGAAACATGCTTCTTCCTTAATTAGAAAATAATATAAAAGCTCTTATTGGATATATTTAAGACTATCTTAAGCTATTCTTCAGATCTTAATAGACATCCAGCAGAACAACAACTAGATATTAAAAGGCAGGAACCGACTCCGATAGATTCATGCCAGAATGAACTCATGTTTCAAAAGCTGACTTCAGTTTTATTCGAGGGAGTCAACTCCACTTTCCATTCCCTCTGGGGCCTCGGGAGACCACGGGGCAGCTGAACGTTCTCATTAGTTTAACAAACCTGCCTGTGCAGGATGCTGTCTACAGTCCCAGGTCTTCCCTGGCCTGAGTAACTCCATACTGTGTGACACGGGGTGTTTTCGGGCTGTCCTGATCTGCGT
Source organism: Microtus ochrogaster (assembly GCF_000317375.1). Taxonomy (NCBI): domain Eukaryota; kingdom Metazoa; phylum Chordata; class Mammalia; order Rodentia; family Cricetidae; genus Microtus; species Microtus ochrogaster. The sequence continues at coordinate 22,343,613 of NC_022020.1, forward strand.
GCAAATGCAGAATGGGGCTGAGTCTGCACCTTAGGGACACTCAACCTCACACACAAAGCACAAATTGATGACTTCATCTTAAAAACAAAGTATGGGGCTGGAGAGATGGCTCAGTGGTTAAGAGCATTGCCTGCTCTTCCAAAGGTCCTGAGTTCAACTCCCGGCAACCACATGGTGGCTCACAACCATCTGT
>NC_022020.1:22344175-22345146 GCF_000317375.1 Microtus ochrogaster
GTGTATCAGGACTGTAGGAACACATCATACCAATCGTATCAAGAAAACCAGGCCCAAGAACTTACTGGAAGCATTAAATTGAGGGATAGATTCCTAGAAATGGTTCTAGAAATGGCTACAAAGGGTGAAAAAGCTGCAGCAGAAGTCAAGGAGCTTCAAGGAAGCCTGAGAAACAGAAGCTGACAGGAAAGAAAAAATAAACAAACAAAAGCCCACTTGATTTTGAGTGTCTAGAGGCTTTACGTAGCCATTCCGCAGCACACATGTCAGATGGGTAGACAGCAATCGATGTTCTTGTTGTGATGTGCAATGTGTGCTGTGCAATGTGTGATCCGGGAGCTAATATTAGCAATTAAGACCGGAACGAAAGAACCCGCGTGTCTCGACGGCTATGGAGGAAATCGGTACTACCTGGCAAACCGCTGCCAGCGAAATCCACACAGCCTGTTCACTAGGTAATAAACTCTGCCATCAGGGAAGGACACAAACGTGTTAGTCGGTTTCTGACACAATGTCCTCTTGACAGTGCACCCCGAGAGCCCTGCACTACCAATGAGATCCTGTTTCCAAAAACAAAACAAAAGAATGTAACTAAATATGTAAAGTTAGGACAGGTGGGAGAAGGGAAGAGGGGAGGAAATGACAAGTAGAAGAGAAGGGGAGGGGAGAAGAAGGGAGACGAGAGGGGAGGGGTAAAGGCAGCTGAAGGAGCAGGAATTTCAGGCTGGGACTGGACTGGGACCTTGGACCCCAAAACACTGTCACCTCAAAGATTCCATTTGATCCGACATTCAACAAAACACATTGTTGGGACTAATTGAGTCCTGGCCTTCAGTTGCTCCTCCCTGTCTAGAGCCTTCTAATTGAAGTTACCTAGAGGATCAGAGGATGGGATTTTCACCTGTTGGCCATTGACTGCAGGGTATTTAAGCCTCCATGGTGCTATTAAAGAAGGGCTTTTTGGCCTGGCG
>NC_022020.1:22345531-22378334 GCF_000317375.1 Microtus ochrogaster
GGCCGCGGTGAGCGGGAACACATATCATATTGCATGCCTCATGCTAAAGACCTAAGAACTGAGTTGGTAAATGAGATGTTCAAATATCACCACAGCAGAGCTGAGCCAAACCGTGGGTCGTCCCATCACACACCAGTGGCTCTTGTGCAAAGAAAAAAATTCAGGGAAGACCGAGGAGAGGAAGGATGAATGGGGAGGAAGATTAGAGAAGACAAGGGGAAAAAAATCTTAAAACATAGAGTGAAACCAGCAGCAAGAAAATGAAGAGGAGATGATGTAACTAGAGAGACTAAGGGGATCTCATTGGCTCAGACCTGGAGCAAGAAAATTTGCCAGGGGCGGGGCCACACCTTCAATCCTAGCATTTAGGAGGGGGGGGGGCTCTGAGTTCAAGGCCAGGGCCACACAGTGAGACCTTGTGGAAAAATAAACATTTAGAACAACTTCCAGCTGGCTGTAAAATGGGTGTGAAAATTTACCCTCTCAGTAGGGACACTCACTGAAGTGAAGAGAAACGGGGACAGCATAAAAGATGCCAGCAGGAGGGAGGGTGGGCATTTCTGCTGTGAAGGAACCGCACAGAAACACCTCTGTAGGAAGAACTGCCTACATCCCCACCTGTTCTGAACCCAAAGGGGTGCGTGTACGCATTCTAGCTCTGTACTCTTTAACTGTAAGAAAACAACAATCCTTGCATCTAGTATTCCACTGCTGGTACTAAAAGCTTCTTCTGGATGAACTCTATTGTAAACATTATCTCTTGTCACACATAAACAGGGATGTTAAAATGTTACCTACAAAACAACACAGTAGAAGTAAGCCCAGTGGGTCAAGTTTATAGAAAACCAAAAGAGCAACAATAAAAATCCCAGCATTAAGCTGGGCAGTGGTGGTGCTCGCCTTTAATCCCAGAACTCTGGATGCAGAGGCAGGTGGATCTCTGTGAGTTCAAGGCCAGCTTGGCTACAAGAGCTAGTTCCAGGACAGGCACCAAAAGCTACAGAGAAACCCTGTCTGGAGAAAAAAAAAAAAAACAACCTCCCAGCATTCCTGGAATGGCCTCAGGCCCAATAAAAACTTCCTGGCCTGGGGATGTTGACAGAGTTCTTGCCCAGGGAATGAGGCCCTGGGTCTGATCTCCAGAAGGCACATAAAATAGCAGAATGGCAGTGCACACCTTCGATCCCAGCTGTTGAGACCATGTCTCAAAAATGCCAAGGGAGAGTTCCCTTTATGTCCAAATAAATAAATAGTTGTAAAATCCAGAAAGAAGGTTTAGGAAAGTAACCAACATCTGAAGACCACACAGAATCTCCAGAAGTAAAACTGACTCAGAAGATCCACAACCCACAGAAATTTGCACAGTGGTGTCTCGTCTCCCCAAGGTGACAACCTCCCAGCGTAAGAAGGGAAAGTACAAAGTGTCAGGGAAAAGGAGCTGGTTTCAAAGATCAGAAAACACTTGGGAGACGTGCAACAAAAACTAGCACTGTGTGAAAAGACACTATGTGAAAAAGGAAATCTGACCTTGACAAACATCAAACAATAATAATTTGAATGGAGGTACCTTGGGGGTTGAGGAAAGAAGCTCTCGGAAGCCACAGGTCATTTATTGAACAATCCCAGAGGCAGAAGTGGGCCCATCTCCCTACAAGCTGTTAGTCAGGGAGGACCCTGAGACAACACCCCCTTACCCCCAATACTGGTAAATTGCCATTGGCTGCTCATCAGAACTGGATAGCCAGATCCTATTGCTGAAGATGCCACACACTGTGGTTGTGGGACATAGGAAAAGAAAAATCAAGCTGCAGCTGGGCTGGAAGCTTCCCCCCTGCTGGCTAGCCCTCGTGGTACAGGAAGATGCTATGCAGGTTGCCCGGGAAAACTGTCAGCAACCCGTGGTATTCAGTTGTGCAATAACACTGACATGCCAGGTAAGATGGTCCGAAGGGTACAGTAGTGGCAAGGCTGACTGGAGGGTAATCAATATTGGAGGCCTTCTCTACAGGAGAGAACTCACATCTGGCACCATAACCCTGGTCAAAAGCCTGTGGTTAGGAGGGTTGTAGGCCCTAGTGGGGAGTTATGGCTGTTGTCTTGTTAGGCACGATGTGCCTTTCAAACTGCCTTCCAGACAGCCAGGTAGATGTGCACAGCGCAGTGCTAAAGTCAGCACTGCTCATGGAAGTTTCTTATCTGCAGTGGCCAGTGGTAACTCCAGAGATAAATACTAAGATAGATACTAAGGATAAATGATTACTGAAAGCTCGGCCACAAATAAAACACTCCCGAAGGCTTCGTGACCACTGACGATCAAGAGGCAGAGTAAACAGGGGAGACATCACTGGCTTCTAGGCAGGACATGGCTGCTGTACTCTAGGCCTCACAGCCTATGCGATGAGCTGCACAAGACTAGGCCTATCAACAGCTCGTCACAGAAGGGGGAGGGGCTCACGGGGCCCCGGCGCTCCCTAAGGATTTATATGCAGTTAGCATTGATTAGAGAAGGGAGTGATATTTTCTTCATTGGTCTAGAAATCAGTAAAGGGCATGTGTGCCTGAAACAACCTTAATGAAATTCATTGATCGGGTCATCATCATCATTGAAGAAAAAAAAAATCAAGACAGCAGAAGGGAGGCTACCCGAGAAGAGGAAGCAGATCAGTGAGGTTGGAGAAAGGACAAGAGAAGCAATGGCAGTAGCTATGATTGACATAGATCACACACATGAATGAAAACAGCATCATCAGACTGATCATTACATAAATGCTAATGAAAATTTAAAAATCAGTTTACCCAAAAGTTGCCCCAAAGTTAAAATTTCCCCAAGCAAGACAAAAAAGTGGGGGTGTGTCAGGGTATAGGCCCTCGCAGCAAAGACAAGGAAAGATCCAGTCCTAAGAAACAGAACATTGGCTGGCGGTGGTGGCGCATGCCTTTAATCCCAGCACTCGGGAGGCAGAGGCAGGCAAATCTCTGTGAGTTCAAGGCCAGCCTGGTCTACAGGAACCAGGACAGGAACCAAAAAGTTACGGAGAAACCCTGTCTCGAAAAATAAAAAAAAAAAAAAAAAAAGAAAGAAAGAAAGAAAAAGAAAAAAGAAACAGAACATCGAGCTGGGTGGCCATGGTGCAGTCCCAGCACTTGAGAGGCAAAGTCAGGTGGATCTCTGTGAGTTCAAGGCCAGCCAGGTCTACAAAGTGACTTCCAGGGCAGCTAGGGCTGTTACGCTGAGAAATCCTGCCTCAAAAAACAAACAAACAAAAAGAAACAAAGAAAGAAATGGAACACCAACCAACATGTACAAGTTCTGTTTGGCTAATGGTCACCCCAAACCTTTCGTAAAAGCACGAAGGATGTTGCTGAGCTCTTGGTAGCCCCCACAGGCAGCCAAGCCCAGGGAAGCTGCATGAGGTCAAAGGTTCAGCATCTCACCAAGGAGTCTCCTGAGCAAGCACGAAGTCAGATATGGAGAGACAGCACAGGGAAGACCCCTGTACAGGTGCAGAGCGACAGCTTAGATGTTCAAAGCTGATCCAAAAGAGAGGCATTCTGGTAAAAAGGTCAAAGGCTAATGCTAGGTGTGGGGGCTGGAATTAGCACAATACAGTGGACAGGTGGCTCCCAGAAGAAGCAACCTGACTTTGTGCCCGCCTTCCTCGCCCACCTTTGCCTGCTGAGGCAGAACCTGTGTGGATAGAGATCAGAGCTAGGGTTCCTTGGCCCGTTTCCTGCTACGCCTCATCTACTTAGGACACAGGAACTTGTGTGATCCTAGGGCAATATTACCAGAAGTGTAAATCAATTGCAAAAGCCTTTTGGATCCTTCTTGTAAAACATGAGTGAGCATATGCTCTGAAAGCCATTTCTCCTCACTATCATTACAAAGCATGGTAGCACCTGAACACTCAGACACTCAGAACTACTGCCATGCTAACACCAAGGAAGCCAAAAAAAAAAAAAAAAAAAAAACCTGTCTGTGAGAGACAGAGGTAAGAAACAGTCCCCATGACAGGGATATAAGCCAGCACACAGCAAAACCAGCAATGGGCAATTTAAAGACCTGGTGGCAACCTTTTGATTCTGTTTCATTTTTAACAGCAAATGTCACCCTTAGCCCATTTAGCCACCCCCCCAAAGACACTGTTTTTTGTTTTGTGTTTTAAACAGATTTCTTCCGTGCAGTTGAGAACAGGTCATTTAGGAGCACAGTTTGGAAGATACTAAGTAAAACAAATAGATTCTGCCTTGATGAAGAAGCACAGGCTGTGAAACAGAAAAGCCACAGCCATTTGATTCGTTTTGTACAAAACTGCTTGATTGTACCGCAGGAGGAACCTACCTAAGGGAGAGCCACCTGTCATAATTGGATTTTCACAGATAAAGAAACTGAAATTGTTTCTTCGAGGAGTGTTATAACACACGGAGCTCTTGCAGTTCTCTGGTGTAATTCCAGCCTTGGAGAGGGCAGGAGGCAGAAAGACTTCCTGGGCGAGCGGCCCACGCTCACAGTGCCGATGAGGCTATTATTCTACAGGCTTTGTAGTCAGAGAGAAGAGCATCCGGTCTGTGCCGAACAAGGATCTCAAGCACTAAAGAATGACCTTGGAGACTGGTCCAACTTCTTTAATGCACAGAAGAGAAAAAGATGGCTTAGAAAGAAGAGCAAGCAGGCCTGAGCTCCCAGGAGGTGAAACGGGTCTCTCTCCCTCAGCATCACGGATGCTTTGGTGCTAGATGTATCTGTGCTGCGGTGTCTGCCTTGCATGTTGGAGAATGCTTAGCATCAACTCTGGTCAGTAGCAATCTCTCCCACCCAAATGTGACAAAAATGAATGTCTGCAAACACAGCCAAACGTCCTCTGAAAGGACAGAGCCTGCCCAGTTAAGAACCACTGGCTTTAAAACTTGTGTGACCGACAATCAAATCTCTCTGAGGCCTGCCCTGATGGTGTTTCCATACCTCGTGAATGACCTTTTGTTTTTAAATAGATGGTTTGGGACTAGGGAGACATGATTAATGCAAGAAGCCAACACTAAAGCTGATTACATGTCAACTGATTAGCAAGCTCTTAAAAACAGACTCCGCAAAGGTGGCCCAAATACACCGGCCTGCTGTACCTCATGTAACTGGAAACACAGAGAGGCTAAGATTAACAGAATCTCTAAAATGATGAGTCTCATTTTGGGGCTAAATAAAATATAGAAATATAACCGGAAGGTACTTCAAGGAGAAATCGCCATACAACCAGCAAGATGGGCGGAGAGAGGGGTGGATATAAAGGGAAAGAGACAGGAACTTGGTGTGGTATGGAATTTGAGGATTCATGGAAAAAGGATCTCGTCCCATTTCGGTCTGAGGCAGAGGTAAGAGCGAGTGGCCAGCTGCTTTGCTTTTTTGATCTTCTGGTTGAACCCCAGTATCTGTCTCTGGGTTTTTATTATTTGTGATACAGTTTCCCAAACGAGCGATTCAAAGCAGTGGCCCTTGGACCATCAAGGAAGAAGGCAGGCTCGTATCCTGAGGACCACCGATGATGACGGGGCTCTAGGCACTGCAGTGTGAAGGATTACCTGTTTCTCTTCTTCCTGTGCTCTCGGTTAGAATTTTCTGACTCACTACCACTGCTTGTGTTACAACGTGAGCGGGACCTGAAGACAAAAGCAAACGGGAGACATTTTTATGACAAATTACAGAAAGGCTCATTGGGTACTCTAGAGGTGATTGTGGAGAAAAATCACTAGTCCAAACACAAAGAACCACATTATCTCTCTCCCAGTAAGTGTTTCTGGACACAGTCAAACGTCTGAGTTAAGCTTACAGTCCAAAGAGCGAGGCGGGAGGAAGAGGAGAACACATAAAGGAAAACATTGTATTCCCAGAAAGGACTCCTAAGACCCAGCATGCCTAACAAAACTCAACGCGGCAAAGCTAAACTCCACAGTGTGGACAAAATAGGGATGCCATCTCATCGTCTCCAACCCTGTACGGGACAGGTGGAGTTTATTCGCACTGCTTTGAATTTGTACTGATCATGTGACAGGTTTCACCAACAGAATGAGGTGTGGGGAGAGCCTGCCATTGGCTCCAAACAGGGCCATTGGCTTCTACTTCCTTCTAGTTACCCTACAGAACACACACACACACGCACAATGTTGCTGCTTTAAGCCAAGTGTGGAGTGGTTTACAATATGGCAGGGCATAGCTTGAGACAGTTCCTCAGAGGCTCAAAAGGAGCAGGAAAGAAAAGAGAAATGTCAGGGGTCAGGACAGAATGGAAGACTGAGATCCGGCTAAAACCCACCAACTGGTGATACAGTCATATCAGCCGCAGAAGAGGAACAAACTCCACTCCCGCCCCGACGATGAACACCCCCATCCTTTCTCCTCCCGGACCCCTCCCGTTGCTGTCTTACCTCCTCCTCTGCTTCAGATCTGAGTCTTCGCCACTGTTATGAGCTTTCCTGAGGAAAACAAAAGAGAGCAGTCTGGTCAGCCGCTAAGAAGGCACAGATTTCACATCGGTGACTCCAGATGCCTTTGGAATTGGCTCACTTGCCACACATTTATGTCATGTGTATAATTCAGCCCTGTGACAGGTCCCAGAAACACAGCACACCTCAGGAACCCAGTCATCTAGAGCAAGGCTGTGGTGTACGTGTAATGCCCGGGTTGGATAAGCTCCGCTCACCCGATAGGGATGGCTGTGCTGTCGAGGAATGTGACCCGCTAGGTCAACTCTCAGCTGATTCCAGCTCTCACTGGGGCTCACTCTACATCCTGGCCGTGAATTCCTTATTTCTTCTATAATAACCTCATCCGCAACAACTCACCAGCCTACGTCTTCCTTAGACTTTGGCTTTTATTATCACTGACCATCTCCAGACACGGTGCTCTCTCGCCACACCGCCCCCTACTGCCTGTTTACCTTTAAGCACTTCTAGTAGGGCATCTTGTTAAAATATGCAGGCACTGAAGCCAGACCGTGAACAGGAATCCCACCTCCAGCACTGAAGCCAGATTGTATGAACAGGAATCCCACTTCCCTCACTGAAGCCAGACCGCGTGAACAGGAATCCCACCTCCCTCACTGAATCCAGACCTCGTAAACAGGAATCCCACCTCCCTCACTGAATCCAGATCACGTGAACAAGGAATTCCACCTCCAGCACTGAAGCCAGATTGCATGAACAGGAATCCCACCTCCCTCACTGAAGAGCTTTGTGACTCAAGCTATTCCGAGCTATTCTTGGTGTTTCATGTTTTAATTTTTATTTTATATGTAAGGATGTTTGGCCTGCATGTACGTCTGCATACTATGTATGTGCCTGGTGCCCTCAAAAGTCAGAGACACTGTCAAATCCTCTAGAGCTGGAGGTACAGATGACTATGAGCTGCTATTTGGGTGCTAGGAATCCAAGCGGGATCCTGGAAGAAGAACCAGTGTTCTTGATCACTGAGCCATCTCTCCAGCCTGAGGTGCCTCAATTTTAATAGAACCCCCAATAAACAGCTGTGAAGAGTAAAAAACCGGGGCTGGAGAGATGCTGCAGCAGGTATACAAGAGCATGTATTGCTCGAGAGAACCTGGGTTCAGTTTACCAGGCAACTCACAATGATCCTGTAACTCCAGCTCCTGGGGACTGAGCATTGCAGGCACCTGCACTCATGTGCACTACCTTCACACACACACACACACACACACACACACACACACACACACACACGCACATATACACAATTTAAAAATAAGAAAAATAAATCCTCAAAGTAATACATTCCAAGTGACTAGGACATGAGTCAGTGTAAGCTGTCACTATTACTGTTTACTCCCCTAACGTCATCCTGCCCTTTATCTGACCCATGAGCTCTGCTTATTGTGTCCTTACTCAGCTTAGGTATCACTCGGTAACCTCCATGCCAGTTCTCGGTCCCATCCCTAACTCTGCTTTTTAGCCCATCATCTTGGCATCCAGGCCAGCATCAGTGGCCAGAAGGGACTGAACCAGAGTAGGCTTGGTACAGCGTCAATCTGCTTTTTAACCATGTTTCAGTTATTCAACAGTCGGACACCTTTCTCCGACCTAAGTACTGTCCCTGCAGAGTGCTATCAACCTCTCCTTTGGTGGCCTTCCGCTAAGGGGCTTCTGCATTAGCTTGTCTGTTTTCTCCTCCCAAAGGGAAAGGTGGCATCAAATGGAGCTCCTCCATCTTCCCTCCACCTGAAATAAACACTTACCATCTCCCTGTTACTTACACAACTGTCTTGACAACAAAGGTTAGCCCCTCCCCCTGCTACCTCTATATGCAACACGAGTCCTGATCACTTCTCTAAATCATCTTGGTGCACTCCCTGCTGACCTCAGATATATGCAACTTTCCCTGTCAAAACCCTTTTGTAGATTTTAATATTATCAACTTTTTCCTTACACCATTTATTTATTTATCTATCTATCTATCTATCTATCTATCTATCTATCTATCTATCTATCTATCTATTTATTTGTGTTTGTGAGCGGTCACAGGACAGCTTGAAGGAGCTGGTTCTTTCCTTCCACCATATGACTCCCAGGATTGAACTCGGGTCATCAGATTTGGCAGCAAGCACCTTTGCTTCCTGAGCCATACATCGGCCCTCACCATTGACTCTGACTCTAGACGGCTCCTCTTCTCCCACCTGCCCCTCCTCTTGTTCAAAGCCAAACTTCCTCAGAGATGTCTAAAGATTCTGCTCCATCTCCTTCCCATATGTCATCCAACCCTCAAAAGAGTAGATACATCTCTTCAACACCACCACCAGGCCTTCTGTCTTCCCTCCACCTCTAACTACTTAAACCATAGAAGACAGACCGATACACAACCCCTGCCCTTAGGCTAATTTGTGGGCAATTAGGCATCCACACAAGCAAAGTCACATGTGCAGTTCCACCTATAAAAGACTGCAGGTTCACACTCTGCTTTGAAAGAGGCTGCCGATGCTTACACAGCAATAACACTTTGGAGGACAGAGCCCACTGGCTGTAAGCGTCGTTCTAATTCCCAATGTAGTAACATTTAATATGTATTACGGATACCCTGCAAGGCACATTATATAGCTAGCATATCATCTATGTTTTTAAATTAGTCATTTTAATACAGAAAGCATGTGACTATCACTATTTATAAAAATGTTCTCTAACACTATTTCAGATAAAGACTTCAGCACCCCTGCTTGCTTTACTTTGAAAAGAACAGGCTTCTCCCGTTATCCTGAGGAGACACACAGCAATGGCTTTCTGGGAATCACGGTATCGCAGCATGCCCGGGACCCGAAGCTTCTGGTCCCACTGCATGAGAACCCTGTTCCGCTCACCTTCGCCGCATGGGCTGCGCAGACTCGTTGTCACTGCCGCAGGACAGGTTACGCTGGCGGGTACAGGGGAACTTTGGTGACTTGGTGCGATCACTGGGTGAGTTGTAGAGCCCACTGGAGTGGAAGAGAAAGCTCAGGGTCGGGCTCAGGAGTTTTCGCAGGACCGAGTGTGGAGTATAAGCATTAACGTCATTCGGACTTTTTTTCAGAACTGTACCCTGACTATAGATCAATGGTTCTCAGCCTTCCTAATACTCCAACCTTTTAATACAGTTCCTTATGTTGCAGTGACCCCAATCATAAAATTATTTTGTTATTTCCCACTGTTATGAATCATAATGTTAACGTCTGCTGTGGGAACCTCAAGGGGATTGAGAGCCACGGCTCTGACCCATCACGAGGGCCTTGTGGGTGACTTATTTTTGTTTTTTTTATCATTCGCCAGGCAGTTTTTATTCATTCTTTCATCTATCATTAATTCAGCCCCATTTCCTGAGTTCCTCTTACATGTCATGCACACTGAGCACTGTGGATGAAGAACCGCCCTATATGCCCCTCTGAATGCATGATGCCATGGATAGGGCAGCAGAGTGTTTACAGAGAAAAGCCTGCATTTGAACCCATGACTTCAGGCCTTAGTCACCAGAAAATAGTTATTGACTTCGCCACACAACGTATTTCTTCATTATTCAATGTCCTTCTTCATAACTTAGAATATATTGCTCTGAAAGAACTATTGTTACAAATTAGATGAATTGAATAGAAATCATTTGATATCTGTGGGGGCTCCAGGACCCCTGAAGATATCAAAATTTGTAGGTGCTCAAGTCTCTTCTTTTTATTGGTTTTATTGAGCTCTACATTTTTTCTCTGCTCCCTTCTTGCCTCTACCTCCCCTTCAACCCTCTCCCATGGTCCCCACGCTCCCAATTTACGCAGGAGATCTTGTCTTTTTCTACTTCCCATGTAGATTAGATCCATGTATGTCTCTCTTAGGGTCCTCATTGTTGTCTAGGTTCTCTGGGATTGTGATTTGTAGGCTGGTAATTTTTTGCTTTATGTCTAAAAACCACTTATGAGTGAGTACATATGATAATTGTCTTTCTGGGTCTGGGTTCCCTCATTCAGTATGATGTTTTCCAGATCCAGCCATTTGCCTAAAAATTGCAAGATGTTATTATTTTTTTCTGCTGTGTAGTACTCTATTGTGTAAATGTACCACATCTTCTTTACCCATTCTTCAGTCAAGGGGCACTTAGGTTGCTTCCAGGTTCTGGCTATGACAAACAATGCTGCCTTCTCGTCCTTCTCAAAGGTTTCACTGTGGGAAACACGCTACTGACACCCACGTCAGCACTTCCTGAAGCCACAAGGCAGTTAGTGTCCTCAACTGGGTAGGCTGTGACAGATGTGCCGCCCTCTGCTGCCCTTCTCTCCAGGGACAGTGGGCGTGCTTACCTCTGGGGTCCATTTTCTTCCCACGGCGCATGAGACTTGCTTCTTTGGGTATCAGGGCTGTTTTCATTCTTTGCTTTCTTAAAACTTGAATAATAAAGAATGGAAAATAAGTTGAGCAAAAAAAAATGATGTTAGTCCACATTGATTTACTCAGAAGACTTATTTAACGGACATTAAGATGCATATGCGCACACATTTCCTTGTTTATAGCTGTGACTCATTCCAAAAGGAACCTATGATGGTGCTTAATAAGCATTTTTTTCCAGTAAGCACGTTTGTGCCTCCTCCCTGAGTCTAGTTGCATTGCTTTAGGTAAGGAGAAGTCCAGCCAACCAACTGTTAAAAACTCTCTAAAGAGTCCATTCTAGTGACCAAGAGGAGATGGTGGGAACTGGGTGAGCCAAAACTAAGGAGCGTGGGAAAGCCTTTGCAAAATCGCTACTTAGGAAGTTAATTAAAAATATTTAATTTAAATTGGAATATGGTGGCAAATGCATTTAATCCCTGCACTTGGAGGGCAGAGTCAAATGGGTTTCTAAACCCAGGGTCAGGCTGGTGTACATAGGGTGTATCTGTATATTATACGTTTATATAAATATGTTATATTATATATATGTAAATATATTATTTTTAAGGAGTTTATATGGAGCATTCTGCATTGATGACAGTACTTTCCCCAGAAGCCATGGGTAATTGATGAAAATCTCACTATCAGGCATGGTATCAGTATCAGTATCTCGGTTTTGTCAGGGAGGCCCCAGAGGTCCTCAAAACAACAGAGGCTATTACCATTGCTCTTGCTTGCCCACCATAACTAGACAATGAGACCCCATTGCTGAAGACAACGACACAATTCAGTTGCAGGACATAGAGAAATCAAGCTAGAACTGATCCAGAAGCTTTCTCCCTCCTGGTCAGCTTTCATTGTGCTGAAAGATGCTATGCAGGTCATCGGGACTTACTCAGGAGTGGTGTGTGTCCTGCCATCTTGACCTGCCACACAACATATGCCACAGGTTTAATAATGGAATGACTGCTAACAGGGCTGGCCAAGTGCTTTCTGACTGATTCTGAGGCCTGCTCCACAAGAGACAATACTTGCCTGATGAAAGAGGGGTTGGGAGAGAGTGGGAGAGAGGGAAGGATCAGGGGAGGAAAGGAGGAGGGAGACTCCTTCCCAGGGAAAGAAGAAATAAGAACTACAAAGTAGACAAAGGCAGCAAGATGAAAAGGGAGAGAACCCGAGTGGAGTGGTTTGGATGACAATGGCCACCACAGACACATGTGTTTGGATGCTTGGTCCCCAGCTAGAACAGTTTGGGAAGGATTAGGAGGTGTGGCCTTGTTGGAAGAAGTGTGTCACTGGTGCTATTCCCAGTTCGTTCTCTCTGCTTCCTGCTTATGAATCGGATGCAACCTCTCAGCTACTGCTCCAGTGCCACGCCTGCCACCGTGCTTTCTGCCATGTTGACTGCCATGAACTCTAATCCTCTGGAATCATGAGCCCCAAATGAAATACTTTCTTTGTGAGCCAAGTGACCTTGGTCATGGTGTTTTGTCACGGTAATAGAAAAGTAACTAAGATACTGGGGCATCCACTGACACGAAGCTGGCATTCTTCAGCAGAGGCCAGATGCCCTGGCTCCAGCTTGGGCTCTGAAAGCTAACTCTGGGCAGAATCAGGCTACCCTATCTGACCTCTGCCCAGCTTCCAGATATCCTGGCTCCATCCTTCCGGATCAGAATGACTTCTGAATGCCATTTCCTGACCTAGTATCGTCTTTCTGCCCTAAGAAAGTAAATATAACTGTTGTTGTTGTTACTCAAGCCTAACAAATTGTTTTAGATCACCCAGACGAACAGAGGGAGGGATCAGCAGAAGGGCATGGGGCCACAGCTCACTTCCTCTGGAGTCTTAGCTTGCAGAGAAAAAGAGACTTAGCTGCTAATCTACTTTTAATCCTGTCCTTTTGAGGGATCTGGATAGATGTTACAGAATACGGCTGTGGCGGAATTCTTAGTAATAGCAACCAAGAGGAGAAAGGGGAAAGAGACAAGGATGCTGTAAAAACAGAACAAACGAACTTCTGCCTTAGGACACTGTATTCACACAGGAATAATGCACACCTAATAGAAGACACATCCAACAAGGTCACACACATCAAAGGTTTAGTACATAGCAGGCGTGTTTTACATAGGTCCGATATATTACTTAACAATGACTTAAAACCACAGTTTCAAAGAACAAATTCCCAGAGTAAATGCTTCCCTTCTGAAATAAGAAAAAGTAAAACATACAGCAGAGATTCACTACAGTAGTACAGAGTGTGTACTTACTAAGTCAGAGAGATAAGGTGAAGAGAAAAGAAGGGAGGTAGGGAAGAAGAGAGATGAACAAGGAATTGCAAATGAATGAATGACAGAGAATATCGAAATCCCAGTGGCACGGTGACTGTGTTCCTTCCCCAAGGTCCTTCTCACTCTGCAGCCTGTGGGGAAGCCTGTCACTCTTCTGTTTTCAAGACTGTGAGCAGCAATGAGTTGCAAAGCTGACTGAATGCTTTCTAAGGGGCTTGGGATCTGAATATCATGGAAGATTACTGTTCTAATATTGGATCTATCACAAGCACGCCTTGTACGTGCTGACAAAGCAGCCTCTACCCAGGACTGTGAGGCCAGCTAGGGAAACGCAGTCTTCATTAAAGATAAAGATTGCATCATTCTAAAAGGTTGATCTGTAAGGAGACTGCCCCAGAACTAAAGAAAAGAAAACAGGCTGGGCAGTAGTAGTGCACGCCTTTAATCCCAGCACTCTGGGAGGCAGACGCAGGTGGATCTCTGTGAGTTCAAGCCCAGCCTGTCTACAAAGCAAGTTCCAGGACAGGCTCCAAAGCTACAGAGAAACCCTGTCTTGAAAAATCAAAAAGAAGCAAGCAAGAAAGAACCAAGAACTGTAGGGGAGACATCACAGCTCTGGAGAATACTGTACTCCTCAAAGCCACCGCAGTCCAGCTGAGTGAAGGGGCCATTATTTACTAAGAAAAGATGGAGTGGAGGATGACCTAAGGCATCTTTGCGGGTCACACATCTCTGACTTCTGGGGCTTCTCCATGATGTAAGTGGTGCAGGCTCTATAGGGAAAGTGAGCTCGTGAAAGCTACTCATTGTGTGCTGATGATGATGCTCCTTGTGCATAATCAGAGACAGGAAAATGACTCCAAAAGTCCCTTAGCAGAGAACAGAGCTGACCTTTCAGGAACCAATTCATGTAGTGTACTAAGACGAGGTTTTCCCAGTGTGAACGCTGTTGGGAAAACGGATACCAGGGACAATGACAGAGCTTTGTGCGTAATCAATCTCTGAATTCTGAGGCTCTGAGCTCTCTAAAGTTATAAACCTCTTCCCGGGGCAGTGCACCAATGTAAGGAATACAGTACATTAAACAAAAACATCACCCCCTTTACTTCCCCACTTCCTTTGAGTTAGTCCATTGTATCGTGCCTTTAAAAACCACATGGGATTCTCAGCATGCTGCTGAGGGTTGCAGACCACGCACAGTCTGTGACTTCACCATGCTGTGACAGCAAGGGCACATCAATGAGGGGCAGGTTCCAGTGTCTGGATTTTGCTGACATAGTAACGCATCCTTTGGATCAGACACTACCCACTGAAGCCCCCAGGTTAAAAGTTACCAAAGTTACTCAGTTACCAAAGCGAGAAGATGCGCGACCTTGCCGTCAAGGGGAAGAACTAGCATAGTGCACATAACTGCACACACTGACCTTTTCACTGGCGAAGGTGCGATAATTTTAGTTGTTCCTTCATTCTCCCCATTTTCCATGCTTGCGATCACCCGATTTATGTTGTTTGATCCTAGTAACGAAACAAAGGCAAAGATGGGAGACAGAAGGAGAGCATGAGGAGGGAAACACAAAGACACAGGAGAATGATTTGTAAGTGCAATTTTAGGGAGCTGGGGCAATGGCTCTGTCAGTAGAACTGGTACCGTGCAAGCATGGAGACCAGGGTTGGGTTCCCAGAACCCATGCCAAAAGGCCAAGCATAATGGCGGGTACTTGTGATCCCAACACTGGGGAGGTAGAGACTGACAGGTCCTGTCCTGGAGGCTCAGCAGCCACCCAGCCTCAACTAGGTCTAGCCCCAAGTCCCCGTGAGAGACTATGTCCCCCAAACCAGGTGCACCGCTCTCAAGATACAACACTCAAGGTTGTCCTCCAGCCTCCACAAACACGCCCACACTCTCACACAAAATTCAGTAAGTAAAATATAATTTGGGGTAATTTGTGACACATTTTATTGATAGATTATGACTCCAAATAAATGATCAGCCACTCAATAAACCTGAAATATACTCGCTGACACATCAAACCCTCAGCACAATACTGCCCCAGGGGTCTAAGCTTTGACTTTTGAAAAACAGTAGTGAGTCCCCATACAATGGATCTAAACATAAAAACAAAAACTCAGACTCTGAAAATAAGATTCTAGAATACTTGTTACCATCTTGGAATATGAACCCTTATCAGTTCTTAAGAACAAAGCAGTGAAGTTTTCCAACATGTCCTTACTGCTCCCATCTGAAATCCCATGAACTCCCCAAGACTGAAACCCGTGAGAACATCCCAACTCAAAATGCAAATTGCAAAAAGAATAATGTACATATATACATGTGATATATACATTCTCATTCTCTCTCTCTCTCTCTCTCTCTCTCTCTCTCACACACACACACACACACACACACACACACACACACACACAGGCTCCCAAATGCACCTTTTACAAAACATGCCTCAAAACCTACAGCTGAATGTTTAAGTTTATTCCACCGCGGAGTTGCACACGTGCACGGTGGGCCAGCAGAGGGCACCCACAGCAGACACTTCTCAGGGTTCCCTGGTGAAGAATCTGGGTTCTGCTCTCAGGACAGAGACCGGGAATGACATCGGTGGCTTCAGTGGTGACTCTTCTCACTCAGAGGAGGCTGTCTGGACGGGAGGGGCAACCAGCCAATGCGTGCGGCAGGCAGAAGTGTCTTCTGCAGGACTGTTCTAGAGGGTATCTCCACAGGCAGAGACCCACATCCACTCACTGCATGCTAAGTATTGGAGTCACGGGGATCACTGGGAGACTAGCGAACACCAATATCTACTGAGTGCTCACTGTGTGTCAGGCACTGTTCTACGTGGTCTGTACGTATTTACTCGTGTGATCCCCCAAGATACCCTTGTGAAGTAGACGCTGACATCACTTCATTGTAAAGATACAAATACAAGTCTTTGGGGCTGGAGAGAGGGCTCAGTGGTCAAGTGCACTCACTGCTCTTACAGGACTTAGGTTTGGTTCCCAGCACCCCACAGAGTGGCTCACTGATCATCTCTAACTCCAGTTCCAGGGGACCTAACACACTCTTATGACCTCCATGGGCACACGGAACACATATGTACAGGCAGGCAAAATACTCGCACATGTAAAATAAATGTCTAACAAAACTGAGTCTTTCACCCTCTAGCTCCCCAGTCAACCAGCTTTGAGATGTATCAGCTCAGTCACAAAGATTTAATTTGCCCCCACAAAGCACCCTTGTTTTCTCTCTGCATCTAAATGCCGCTACCTACAAACAGTGTGAGTCCATCGAAATTAAAGGTCAACTGGGGGAGAGGGAAGAGGTCTACCTGGTTATTAAATCTGAGGCGAAATGATTAGAAGGAACTAGATGAAAAAGATTAAGTAAATTGACTTTCCCCCAAACAACTGGCTTTCAGACGAAGAAAAGATTTGGTGAGCCTGAGAGATGAGAACTGGAGCAAGCCTGGGCTAAGCTGGGGATACGGCTTTGTTCAGCAGACTCAGCTGGTCCTACTGGCAATAGGTGCTTGGTACATGACCCTCTCCTTCAGTTCAGAAGGAGCAGCTGCCAGAAGTGGGGACAGACAGTTCTTTAGTCATCTTGATGATAAGCACACATGCATTTTAAATGACAAAAACACATTTATTTTACTACTAAAGAACTGTACACAATTCATAACTTTGACATAGGAAGTCCTGTATATGTGTTGCTTTTATTAGTTAATAAATAAAGAAGCTGTTTTGGTCAGTGGCTTAGCAGAATAGAGCTGGAAGTGGGAGAGGGGAGCGGGATGAACTAAACTGAATGCTGGGAGAAAGAAGGCAGAGTCAGTGAGAAGCCATGTAGCCCTGCTGGAGACAGACGCCAAAGACAGAACTTTACCCGGTAAGCCACAGCCACATGGTGATACACAGATTAATGGAAATGGGTTAGTTTAGGATATAAGAGCCAGAAATACACTTGAGCTATTGGCCAAACAGTATTGCAAATAATACAGTTTCTGTGTGATTGTTTCGGGGCTGAGTAGCCGGGAATGAACAAGCAGGCTCCTACAACATGACTTGACACTTGTCATGTTACTCAAACAGCCCCACTACTATTCACTTACAGCTGGACTGGGTGAGCACATGACATTAAAATGAAAAAACAAAAGTCACGCTTGGCAATTGAGAAAAACTTATAGGGAAAGTAAAAGGACAGAGAGGATCTGAGTAAAGGGTATTTTTCCATATTAATAATTTCTTTTAAATACCTTCAAATATCAATTTATAAACTTAAATATATTTATCTTATATTCTATGTCTGACTGTTTTGCCTGAATCCATATATGTGCACTGTGTACATGACTGCTACCAGCAGAAGCAAAAAGAGGGAATCATATCCCCTGAACTTGGAGTTCTGGATGATTGTGAGTTACCGCATGAGTGCTCAAAACTAACCCTGTGTCCTCTGCAGAGCTCGTCAATTGCTGAGACATCTCTCCGGCACGCATGTACTCACACACGCACACGCACACGCACACGCACACGCACACACACACACACACACAAATTTATAAATCTTTATGTTCAATTTTATTTTTCTTAATCATATTTTACCTTTTCCCTAAACTTTAATTTAAAACAAACAAACAAAAACAACTACATTTAATACTTAATACAAAAAGTCAGGAAACATTATGGCCATCCCCAAAACAAATCTGAGAGCTTTAGTAAATCAACCACTATCCCAACACAACTTATCAGAAGAAACATTGTATTCAGGAAGAGAACCTAGCTTGTGTGAACAGTTTCCATTTTCTTTCCATACTGGCAGTACAAACTCAGCTTGCCTTAGCTGCACCAGCTTTTCACTACGTATCATGGATAAAATAGATAATGATAATAATAGATAATAATAAAATATCAAAGGAGAATAAACGAGTAAAAGATACCTTTTCTACTTCCACAGATTACGGTCAAACACACAAATGCTCAAGAAGAAAATTCTCTTCTATCACCAAGAAGATATTCATTTGCCAGAACACAGACTTACTAAACTATAAAACAAAAACAAGTTTTCAAACACGTGCTCTGGAAACTAGAAATGTTCCTGCATCTGATGGCCAATTACTTAAAGTTCAAATTCCTGACATCAGCTCATCCAGACAAAGGGGTCCCTGCCATTCTGAAGAGTTTCTGGCTTCAAAGTCCCAAGACAGCAATTTAAGTGCATACACCTCCTCCCTGTAGACGTACAGACTTCCCAGCATCGATTTGCTACATGTCAACTGCAAGATCAAACAAGGCCTCTCCTAACACGCTAGAGGGTAGATTAAAAGGATGGGAGCGGTGCGGAAAGCTACTGGAAGCTACGTCAATGCACAAAGGAATCGCCGCAGTTCATCTGCTTGCAGTTTCCTGTCCCTAGCACAGCGCTGCCCAACGCTCCCATCTTCACCGGTACAGTCAACTTGGAGATGTGAGGTAGATGAGCCCAAAGGTACCTCTCTCCCAGTCCTTCACCACAGCTACAGAGGCACACATACTGGGAGGCAGGCAGCCAGAGACATCCTTCTCTCTACAGCTCAGAATGCCCGATTCATAAACAAAAGAGACAGTAGGGAGCCTCGCTGACTCAGGAGGCTTGAAAGTTTGACTATCTGAAGACCGGAAAGCACACCACCAGTGGAGAGCATGCTAGCAAGGGTGGAGCATCCTTCCCTCAACCTTCGGGGGCCAATGCCAGCCCTCATCTCTGAATGGCTGGATGGAATCAGGAAGTATCTCAAGTTCCCGGATACCAATTATTCTTTCCCATGGTTTGAGGACAGATTGTGCCACAGGAAGAAAGAGCTGGTAGCTGAGTTTCTCAAGGCACTGGCTATTCCCCCAAAGCCCAAGGGGACCCTACACCTTGGAGGAACAGAGAGCAAGCCTTCCCTGGCCACCGTCTCTCAAACCCACAACTAATGTTCTTCTGGTCTAGGGTGGAGGGGTCATTGCCCCTGCTTCAGTGAAGGATACTTGGCCACTCACTGATTTATAGTACACAACTCACATATATGAGGATTACTTTTAAAAATTATCCTATGTATGACTATTTGGCCTGCATGAATATACATATACCACATGTGTTCAGTGCCCACAAAGGCCAAAAGATGGTGTCGAGTTAGAGACAATTGTGAGCTTGCTATGTGGGAGCTAGGAATTGAACCCAGGTCCTGAGGAAGAGCAGCCAGTGTTACTAACCACTGAGCCATCTCTCCAGCCCCAAGGGTTACTTTTAAAAGGCTTAGTTGAAAGGAAGTTGGAAATTGTCTTTTACAATATATATTTCCATGTCTGAGCTCCTTTTTGTGAGGTTGTAACCCAGCAGTATTTGAGATTTTCATGCAAAGAATTTTTATGCCGGGCGGTGGTGGCGCACGCCTTTAATCCTAGCACTCGGGAGGCAGAGGCAGGTGGATCTCTGTGAGTTCGAGGATAGCCTGGTTTACAAGAGCTAGTTCCAGGACAGGCTCCAAAGCCACAGAGAAAGACTGTCTCTGGGAGAAAAAAAAAAAAAAAAAAAGAATTAAAAGCTATGCATCTCAGTGCGTGCATACAAGATGGAAAGTTGCACTTTTTCCTGGAAAGTTTTCTGGTTTAGTTATTAGGACAGTGCTGGCCTCCTCTGTGTTTGGATGAGTTCCTTCATCTCCTATTACTGAACACCAAAGAGAACTGATGTTTGATGTTTCGTAGTACAGGGCAACGAAGCCGGCTGGTAGTGGGCTGATCTCTGACGGCAGACCTTTTGTTACTGAATCATCTTTTATCGGTCTATCATTTTATCTGTGACAAAATACAGACACGAATTAAAATTCCCTAGGTGATAAAATTACCTTCTGGGGCTGGGGAGAACAGGGGCTGTGCAAACACGAGCACCTGAGTCTGACGCCCAGCACCCACGTAAAAAGCGAGTGTGTCTGTAACTTACATGACCTGTGACCCTGGTGTGGGAGCGGGTGGGGTGGATACAGAAACTAGATCTCTGGGGCTGCCTGGCTGCCAGTATCCTATCGCTGAAATGGTGAGTTCCAGGTTCAGAAAGAGACCGTCCTTTAGGGAAATGCGGTAGAGAGGGACAAGCAGGAGACCTGACACCCTCCTCTGGCCTTCACACCCTTACGCGCGCACACACACACACACACACACACACACACACACACACCACATGCACATATGTACACCACATGTATATCACACACAGAGGCACACAAAAATAACTTCTGAATCTGAATTACATTTAGTAGTAATATTAACATGCTAGAGTAATGCCAATGATGACAAAATATTAAATACAGAAAGTAAATTGTACTAGAAAGTAGTTTTTTTTAATGTTTATTAATTATTTGTGCATGTGTGAGCCTGCACGAGTTTATGTGCATTACCTGTATGCAGGTATCCAGAAGGCACTGGATCCCCTGAAACAGTAGTTACAGAAGTTTGGAATCACCGGATATGGGCTCTGGGAACTGAACCTGTGTCCTCTGCAAGAGCAGTAAGCACTCTTAACGGCCAGGTATCTCTCTAGTTCCTAAAGTCCTGCCAGTGAGATAAACAGGTCTAGTTTCCCTAATGGTTACATGGATAGAACCAACTGGGAACTTTACTTTTGAGCCAGTGGTGGCACATCCTCCTTTAACCCCAGCATCCAAGCAGCAGGGGCAGGTCGCTCTCTTTTAGTGTGAGGATAGCCTGATCTACACAGCAAGCTCAGACTAGCCAAGGCTCCATTGTGAGACCATCAAAACAGAACAAACAAATGGAGTAAATTGTACTTTGGGGAAACTGGACAGGTTGATCACCAGTTGGGAGCACTCGTTTCTTTTTAGGGGACTAGAGTTTGGTTCTTACCACACATTGGTGGCTCACAATTGCCTGTAACTTCAGCTCCAGGGTATCTGATGCCTTTGTCTGGTGTCTACAGTCACCTTCATATGCACATCTGTGCACGTGCACACATAAACCAATAGCAAAATGTCTATTTCTTTTAAATTTTACTGTTGGCTGGATGTGGTAGCGAACACCTTTAATTCTGGTACACAGGAGAGAAACGTCAGCAGACAGACTTCTGTGAGTGTTTAGGGACAGCCCTGCTCAACAAAGCATTCCAGGACAATGAAGGCTACACAGTGTGACCTTCTCTTTAGAAAAGGAAAAAAAAAATACAAGGCTACACAAGAAAATCTTCTCTTAAATAACAAAGCCAAACAAAAGAAAGAATTACCTATTGCTAGACTGGAACAGTTTAACAGAAGAGACTCATTACCATTTTAATTCTTTTTTTTTTTTTTTTGTGCTGAGACATTTTAGGCACAAAAACAAGTAGAAAGAAAAAGTACTGCTAAGGGGTCACATGACACCCCAAGCTCCTCCAAGAATTCTGTACCTCCTCCGGACACAGCATCAGCAATGATCCTGAATATTTGTCAGGTCACAGTTCCTTCAATTTTGTAGTGAGTGAAAATGAGAAAACACCTCAGAAAAGCGGATGTTACTTGATAATTAGAATCATTTACTTCCCAACACCAGCCAAGGAGGTTTAAAGACACAGATACAATAGATTTCAGTTGGAGGAGAGCTCTATTTGCCTCTGTAAAATGAGGGAAGGTTCACTGCAAAAGGCACAGTGGAGAAAAAGCCAGCATGCCTACTACAGACAGATTTCTTTCAGTAAAAAAGAAAAACAACAACAACAACTAGTAATCAATCCAAATCACTAAACTATTTGTGTCCTAGAAAGCCACCATGATGTCCCACTCTTAGGAATCGGGTCACATGACCCCAAGCAGCGCTCTTTGGAGTTGGAGAAAACAACAGAAGCAAGATATCAACACGCTAATAGAGAGGGACTATGGGGGGGGGGGGCAAAGGGAGGGAAGAGAAGGAGATGGCGACAAAGACAGAGAGTGGGGGTAGTAAAAAGTCTAAAAAAAAGGCCACATGCTTTGCCTTCTAAACTGCATTTTATTATATATTCCTCAGCTACAAACGTAGGGATGGATGAAAAATGCCAGCTAGACATGTCCTTCAAAAATGGCTCCCTTCACAGTATCGCCATAGGCTACCTCTAGCCACAATCAAATTACCCTCCTCACTTTCCCCAAGGGTTTTCCTTGGAGGTGTTTATTTTTGCTTGAGTAGCCATAGTTAGCCTTGAACTCAAAGAGATCCACCAGCCTCTGCTGGAATCAAAGGTGTGACCAGCGTGCCTGGCTTTTGCCATTGTTGATAAAGACCATTTTATTTATTTTATTCTAATTTTAGTGTGTCTGAGTAGGTATAGCCACTGAGGCCAGAGGCAGCTTCAGATCCCTTGTGAGTCACCTCACGTGGGTGCTAGGATCCCAGTTCCTGCCCTCTGATAGAGCAAGGGCTCTTAGCCGCTGAGGCATCTCTCCAGCAGACTTCTGTCTTTCCTGCGGTGCCCCACAGACACACGGCACATCCTCCCCCCCCCCCCCCCCCGCCAGAAGCACATCTTTTGTATCTCTAGGTTGTATGGACTCAAACTTAACAGATCTGTTCCTCATCTTTGCCAGTTTACTCACTACCAGCTGATCTGGTGACCCTGGGTCTCCGTTCTCTCATCTGCGAAATGGGGTACCACCAACCATTTACACAGCAAAATGGGGTACCACCAACCATTTACACAGCGAACGAGAGGATTAAATTCGACAATTTATACAGAGTCCTTGGCATAGCACTGACAAGCGTTAACTAGTTGCCTTGTGCTTGTACATGTGAACCTGTACACACACATTAGTGACCATGCTTATGCTTATTTATTTATTTTCCTTCATGAAAGAGGGTCTCATGCCACAGAGGTGATTAATAAATTCTTGCTAACTAAGAAGGAGAAGCAAAACCTTTATGGTAATTTCACCAAAGTTAAGGTTTCAATGTGAACATATATATAGTAAGTTTTTAGCTTTCCTTGCTTTTCCAATTTGGGTAGCTATGCTTGGAATGCCAAGTACTCACAGAAAGGGGCACACACTAGTTTCTTAGAATATATTCAATCAGACTGGCCGTGCACCTTTTACACAGTGCAAACAAGCATCAGCTTCAAGGTGGGACAGAAAGGGAAACAGCCTTGAACAAACCCTTGCCTCTACCCAGTGCTCACCCCCAGAACTGAGATCATTTCTTTTCGAAATGGGTCAGCAGTCCAAGCACAGCTCTGTAAGCCTGGCACTCTAGAATCCAGTTCAGGACCAGCCTGGACTTCTACAAATGGACTTCTAGCCGACTGACTTGCTGTTCCCTCACAAAGCAACAGCATATCTGCCACGAGCTGGCAGGATGGCTCAGCGGGTACAAAAGCCTGCTGCCAAGTCTCCTAACCCAAGTTCAGTCCCTGGAATCCACATGGTGGAGGAAGGGGCCTGATTCCCACATTTTGTCTTCTGACCTCCACCCACACACATACACACATGCATGTGCACACACACACACATACACACATGCATGTGCATGCACACACACATACACACATGCATGTGCACGCACACACATACACACATGCATGTGCACACACACGAGAGCACGCACACATACACACAAATCTCTTCAAATCTTTGAAGCAAGTTCTATCTGCTGAAGTAAGAAATCACACGACAGGAGGAAAAGCAGGTTTGTGCATTTTCAGATAATTCTAGACAGTTTACTTTTTAAAGTTTACACTGACTTTTTTTCAGTTATGTTCCCTAGAATTCTAAAAACCTGGATTCAAATCCTCATCTGCTGCTGGTGTTTGCTCAACCTTGAATGACTGCCTCGTGCTGCTTAACAATTGTTTTGGTTTCCTCACTAATTAAAAAGAAAAAGAAAAAAAAAAGAAAAAAAAGAGAAAAAAAAGAAAAAAAAAAGGAAAAAAATAAAAAAAGAAAAAGAAAAAATCCTAAAAACCTATTTCCCTTAGTGTCACTAAAACTGTCCAGCGATGAAGCCGGCTCTGATTAAAGAGACCGAAGGGGACAACCTGAAAGATCTCACAGGCTGGAATCCATCGATACAGAGTCTCCCTTACCCTCTGTGCTCAAAGCAGCGTGGTTCCTCAGTGTTTCTCACAGTCAGCTCCACTTCTGCTTCTCCGCAAACCAGTTGCCCACAGCAGTACAAGGGACAGCAATGCAGCCCCAAATGTTTGGCTGCGCTGAGCCTAGCAACCCATCTGCTGCATTCTGGGTGACCTTCTTTGGGGGAGCTTGATTTGAGAGGTCCTCAGATGGCCCATCCTTACCACAGATTAGCCCACACTTGCAGAGGGCAAACTGATCTGCCCTATCTGCCCTCTCGTCAGAAACCCCACAGAGCAAAGAACTCCATATGCTAATCAGGGCACTTCAGGCAGCAGTGAATGGAGTTCTTTCCTCTCCAGCCTCCCTCCAGGGCATATCTGCCTCTCACCCTCCCTGGTCTCCCACCCACCTGCCAGGGGACCTGCCAGGGACCCATCGCCATGAATCTTTCACCCTCCCCACACCGACTATAGCTACCCTAAACTCAGAGAACCCCAACATTTTCCATATTGAAATCAATATCTAAGGCAAACAGAGCCATGCAAATCCATCCACTCCAGACTTCAGAGTCCAAAGAAAATATGAGCCGTCTTAAATCTTAGCTGTGTAAATCTTAGGTACCGTCTGCTCCAGAATACCTATGCCCCCAACAGAATTTCAAACAGCTCAAAAATATCCTTTAACTGCTGCTCGGGGAAGAAAAATGGGGCATGCAGGGTACGTATTTAACTAACACAGCATTTTCCCAACTTTGGAATCAAGGCACCGTATTATGAACCTTGATAACAAGCAAGGGCCCGAGCAGAATCAATCCCACCCACCACTGGCTTCCACAAGCAGGTTCACATTAGCCCACAGCTGTGTGAACACAGCTGTCAAAGTCAAACACAAACTATACAAGCCTCCCAGAAGAGATGGTCATCTCTCCCTGGTTCTCACCAGGTGAACAGTACTCATTTTTAACTAGGAGTTAACCAAAAGAGGTGAAAATGTCAGCCATCTGGTCAATTTTAACTACAAGAATAGTTTAAAAGT
Source organism: Microtus ochrogaster (assembly GCF_000317375.1). Taxonomy (NCBI): domain Eukaryota; kingdom Metazoa; phylum Chordata; class Mammalia; order Rodentia; family Cricetidae; genus Microtus; species Microtus ochrogaster. The sequence continues at coordinate 22,370,799 of NC_022020.1, forward strand.
GGCATCAGAGCAAAGGTTGTTACAATTGATAATATTCAACTTGGCAAAAAAGATTTCATTTAACCTTTGCTAAAATGTTTTTTGAAATATGAAATGTGATGTATTTCCAATAACAAAGATATATTTAAAGTATTTGAAATTATTTTATGCACATGAATGTTTTGCCTGCACGAATGTGCACCACACATGTCCCCGATGAGGACAGAAGAAGGTCATCTGGTCCCTTAGACTGGAGTTACTCAGGGTTGTGAGCAACCATGTTGGGGCTGAGAACAGAACCTGGCTCCTCTGCAAGAGTAGCCAGTGCTCTTAACCACTGAGCCACCTCTCCAGTCCCACAAGACACCGTTTACAATTTGGGATGACAGTCTTCACAGATCCATGAGGCTTCTGAAGCAGCAACGATCGAGCATGCAGTGGTGTTTTCCCCTGAAGTCTTTTCTATCTTTTCTGTGTTTGATCCTTCCGACTCTGAGCCAGGCAAGCCAGAGAACATAAGGGAACACTAGCACTTCAGGGAGAAGAAGGGTTCTCAACATTTACACATCCCATCCCTCTGTTCTATAGCGAATGGGACCACAGCGGATGCTGTGAGGTCTTCTGCAGTCAGCGGGGATTATTTACAACCTTCGCCTCTCTCCCTGCTCCTTTTCCTTTACTTCGCTGGCCGCTGTGGGCTTTCCCAATGGAAGAGCTTGCATAACCAGGCGAGAGCAACCTAGATTCTCCTCAAGCACTCTTACAGTCCACCTGAAGACAACGCCGAGACCCAGATTTGGACATTGTCTCAGTAGATTATCTAATTCTAATCTGCGGCACTGAAAAAGAAGAGCCAAATCACATTGTGTCCAAAACAAAGTTAGCACTGTGTTAATTTTTCTAGAAACTGTCTCTACAGCCACCACGCAGCAGATTGTATTCAGAATGCTTTGTTCTAATGCCCTGGGAAACGAGCTAACACTAACTTCTTCCTTTTCCTGTCCTTGGCTGACCGGAGAGAATAGACACGAAGGAGCATGCAATGCCCGGCAGGTGTGAAGGCTATCATGTCCGCATCTCTTTCCAGTCCCCCTCCTCTCACTTTTCCAGTCCCTTGCCCCAAGTGATCTCGATCCAGAGAGCCTCCAAGCTAAAGAAAGGACCAGTTACTCTTAGTGACCAGCTAATCACTTCACCTCCCCTGGTCTTGGTTCCTTACCTGCCATGCAAGGCACCTGTGCCACTTCCGCTCCTGCAAGGACTGTGCATGCTCAAGACCCTTCCTTCTCCGGTGTCAAGCCCGTGCTCCGTGAGGTATCATCTGGGCAAACACCCTAACGTCTCTAACGTGGCTACCGTGCACAGCACCGGAGCGCCTCACTCCAGCCTCTGAACACTCAGTTCTGCTCGTGTTGTAGAGGAACATTGTTAAGGTTGTAACCTGAGGGGACTTGTGGATCCCTGAATCCAGAGTTCTGAGTCCTCCTTGCTCAATGACTGCCTCTCCTTTCTGAGCCCAAAGGGCTTTGTCCTTCTTTGTCCTCTCTCTTTCCATTGGTGTCTTGATGCTGGGGACATTCCTGACACTTGAGTTTTCTAAGCTTGGTCTGGCATGTCTCGTCACTTGCTCTACGAATCACACTGTATACTTTCTAGAATACTAACATCAGAGTCCAGCTCAGAGCCATTCGAGACTATATTGGGGAAAAAAAATGAATGTATCTTTGAAACCATTTTCCCATCATAACGCATTCCTGACAATTATCGACTAGGCTTTTTAAAATTACAACATGGGGGGGGGATCAAATAAAACAGATCTTCCCCCATTCTTGATTTGCTTAGAAACACTTCCCCTTTAAAGGTCACTACCATTACTAGCGTGTAATCCACCCTGACTGCACATGTATCTGCGCATATACCCCACCCAGGATTTTTTCTATGTCTTTTTATACAATGGGAGCATGAGTCACTACCAGGGCCCCGGCTGCTTTCTTCCCTCCCCGTTTCTCGCTTACGCTGTAGTCTAGAGATCATTCTACACTTATTACAGCCATGTTTGCTCTGTGGCTCCCAGACAAGTCCCGGCTCCCACTTTCTAACCTAAACACTCATGGTCACCGCATCTTAAAAACGAACTGAGTGGGACACCGTCTGGAGAACTCAAAGTGGAACCAAGCACACAGAACGCCCAATAAACGTTACTGATGAACATTCTCTTTCCTTGATGGACCCTTGTGAGCCTGGCCTTTCATGTAAAGTATCCCAGGGCTGTGGAATCGCACAGATTTCTCTTGACAGATACATGGTACTGGACACAGTGTCCATTCCCAGGGCACTTCCCAACTACCGGACAGATAGGTAGTTACGGTGTACCTACAACACAGCCTGCTCATATTAGACAGGTGAAGTTGGTGAGCTTACTAAGAATTCCTTGATCCAGAACCTCGGTATCCCTATGTTGTTTGTTTGTTCAACAATATCGTGGCCCCTCTCTGCAGCCTCTGTCTTCTCTTTGTTCTCTTTCTACTGTCTACTTGATGTGGCATGCACCCAGTAGGCCTGGCAACTCACTTTCCAGTTCAGTCACAGGAAATCCCGAGGGGGAAGAGAACAATGCGCACTTGAAGGGGGGTAAAAGAGAAAGCAGAAAGGCATTTGGCAGTAGGGAGTGTTTAATGAGAGCAAAGTTTCAGTGCTACAAGAGAAAACCGTTCTAGAGAACTTCTCCAACACGGTGAGTGTTTGGTATTGCTGAACTTAGGAAGGTTATAAATATGTTAAACTTAATAGTATGTGTTTTCTTACCATGATTCAAAGAAATCAGCTTGGACTAAAGGCTACTCTAGAAGGCAGGAAGCCAATAAGGAGGCTGAGGCCTAACCATGTTCAAGGTAGCACTTGGGAGGCCGAGGCAGAAGATCATGAGGAAATGGCCACCCTGGAACCCTCTCACAAAACAAAGGGGAAAAGCTAAACGGAGCGTCCAGAACGGCTCTCTTCCTTCATATTCTGTTAACACTGAATTTTGTCTGGTGACATGAAAGTCCCCCATTTCCTTCTCCATCCCCATCCATCGTACTTCAGTGGCCTCTCCTCACCCCCTCTCCACTGCCCACCATCCCATAACAGCCATATTATCCTTTGTATGACAGCATCATATGCAAAATTCATACACTGATGGGTGGATTTCAGAAAAAAACTAAAGTGTACCAAGCCCCCACTAAAGCACAGTAAGATGTTCAACTTGTTTGAAACACCATTTCCAGGGCAGTAACCCAGGAGGCAGAGTTAATATCCGCACCTGCCACATGAAGAAACTGAGGCTCAAGGTGGTTCTGTGCTTTTAAAACACTACACATTTAATAATATGGACTTCTAAAGCCAAACTCAGATTTCCTGGGTCTGGCTTCTTATATTTCACTAGATCCACAATGTGTTGGGCTGATGATACACCTTGGATTGATGAATACCCTACTCACAGCTTCCTTATTTCTCCGCCTCACCATAAAAGACCTGATGGACGTTTGCTGTGCTGGGCTTCTGCTGACTTACATCAAACACTCTGCGCAGTTAGAGCAAGTGTCCCAATAAATGCCTCTTTCCTGACAGGCCTCTTCAGTAGCCCAGAACAACACTGCCGTAGGTGAAACTGTTCCTCACTCCATCAATGCTTCCTGCATATCTACTGCTTTGACTGGGCCTACCTCATGTCCAGACATGCCAATCAGCTACCCGCAGGTAAATCATTTGCCGTGGTCCAGAGCTGTGGCAACATCTCTCCCTATAGTGGGTTGACCAACCTACTAATAACAAAGTGTTCATGCCAAGAGTGATGGATGAGTGTTGGGAGGAAATGTGATTCTCCCAGGGGTCACTAAAGGAGGCCACTGGGAACCCCAAGACAGACAGGTGAAGGCATCTTGTGACCATGTAGTAAGTCAACCATCTGCCCTAACTCTTCCAACCAGGGATCCTAATGAGGCAGTCTACAGACCAAATCTGTCGCTCAGATTTAGCACATACTTTTTCTAAATGAAATCAATTACTAATATCTTGAATTCTGAATGGCACACATAAATATCCAGGTTTTGTGCTTCCTACAACACTAGAAGAATCAGGACTAAATCATGAATCTATTCTGCAGCCATGGCCGAGGTCTGCCCGCACACTCAGCCCAGCAATCCTCCCTCAAAGGCATTGTCTCATCCTTCTGGTCACGGTGTCCACGGCCCCTCCCACAGAGCCTGAAGACTAATGACATTGTCTTGCTTTAATGAATATTTGCCTACATGTATGTGTGTGTACCATGAGCATGCAGGTGGCCACAGAGACAAGAAGAGGGCATTGGGTCCCCTGCAAGTGGAATTACAGGTGGGTTATAAATTTCAGAGCGGGCACAGGAAACCAAAGCCCACTCCCTGCAAGAGCAGCAAGTACTCCTAACCGCTGCCTTGCTTTTCTGTGATCCAGATGATACTGCACCTCCTGTGTCTCTCAGTGGCATGTTCCTAAGGAATCAAATGCCTCCCCAGGGAATCACAGCACTGCTGGCGGTGTTACTATTTCCTTTACAGCTAATTCTGGGCTGTACTTAAATATTCTGTCTTTACTGCCTACATACAGCAGACGCTTCTCACAAGAACCCACCTTCCCGAGTTGCCAAGACCTTATCAGAGAAAGGGCTGTACAAATACGCATGTTTCCTGCCCGCCACCTCCCTTCCTCTTCACACGCTGGGGCTCTAGCCGCAGAGGCAGCTCTGGTTTTTGGAATGCGCTGGCCGCCTGCCCTGGCACTGAGCTCACCTGGGTGGGGCAGCCGGCTGCGGGGTGTAGAATCTTGACTCTGGAATGCACTTCCTCACAGAGGTGCCAAGGCCTTTGCTTGGCAGATTCAAAACACAATGACCTTTAAGCTACCAGACATTTGTTATTCCTGACTGAGAGGTGAGTCCAAGGCGCTTTAAATTCGTGAGAGCTGGGGTGCAGGTTAAACGGAGCAAGCCATCTACTGAGATCAGACTGTTTTCTCTTCCAACGGAATAAAGGAGTGTCTTCTAAAGTAAAAAGTGCTGCCTGTAAGCTAGAGACACAAACTAGCAACAACCAGCTCCAGTCAATTACAAAAACATAGGAAATGAGAGGTGAGAATATATAGTTCCAAAAACTGTAGTGCTAATCCTTTATTTGGCGATCTTTTTAAAAGGATTCAGTCTATAAAAATAATAGTTGGCCATATTAGAATAAAAAATAACCTATGTCTTCTTTAAACTATACCTTCACTTTTGCCAAATACAGGGCAACTACTAAGAACAAAAAACAAACAAACAAACAAACAAACAAACCAAAACCATAGTCTCTATTTTAAAAATTTATCAAGCTTGTACTTAAGGTTACCACTGACAATTTATCAAGACTCTGACCCAAAACAAAAACAAAATTTTATTCTTAAAGATTATTGTTCTTCTGCTTTAATTATATGTAGATATTTGCATGTGGCCCTGGAACTGGAGTTACAAGTGATCATGAGCCACCTGACATGGGTGCTGGAAAACGCACTCAGGTCCTCTGGAAGAGCAGCAAGTTACTCTTACCTGCTAAGCCATTTCTCCAGTCTTCCAAAATAAAAATTGAAAACAAACAAACCTGGAGATATAGTTCAGTGGTTAATACATGTGGTGCTAGGTTCAATACTGCAAAAATAATCAGCCTTTGCCATTTTTATGATCAAAATTTTCAAATACTTTAAATAACTATAGCATGGTTATTCATTAAGGTAATAATTTGTTTCTTTTAGCCAGTAAAATTTGGGCTTTTTTTCACCCTTCTTCCAGCTCTAGGGATAAAATCCAGGGCCTGATATACTTTAAACTGCACTACATCCCCAGCCTAGTTTAAAAAGCAAGCCTTAATGAATGGGAACTGCTTCTTCCCTGGGCACTTAGCGATGACTGTGTCCTAGCAACAGAGACTTGAGTGAAGGACCCTGCTGGAGAAACCAGCATGGGAGGAGAGCACGGGCTGGGAGGTGGATTCTCAGGGGCAGCCGGGACCTAGGAGCCCTTATTGTAGACCCCACTGTCTTGGTCTCTCTCAGTGCAGCTTTGCAGGGATGCCCCTCCTCCACAGGGCAGGAGGTGTGGAGAGGAAAGCTCACAGCGATCGAGGAGGGAGGACTAGAGGGCTCTCTTCACTTCAACTTAGGACCCCCACCACCACTCCCCTTTCACAGGAATGCGGCCACTGGAAAGCTACCCCTGCTGGGGGTGGGGGTGAACCCACATCTCCTTGCGTACGAGCAGCATTAATTAGACTCTGTGAGTTAAAAATAACAAAAACACGAAAGGAGGACATGATGCTGTGTGATAGTTTGATTGTATTCTGACAAAGCTCGCTTGGGAGTCAGAGGGCGGAGCTAGCCACTAGTTGACCACAGAGGTTTGGAGGACTGTAAGCAGAGAGGAGACAGGAAGTGGTAAGGTGGGGTAGAGAGAGGATCTCTCAGCCCTTATGGGCTGAGGAATGGGAGAGGTCGGAGGCTACTGATGGCTGCTCCCTGTTCTCTGATCTTTCAGGTTCGTACCCCAATATTAGACTCCTTAATTTTTTTGTTGATAAAATTAATTAGTTTAACTCTTCAACATGATGATGGGAAGGAGGTAGTGTTTATGATTTTTCAGAAGTACAATAGAGTGGGAAGTTTGCTTATTAATCTTTAGCATGGGATGGTAGCCCAATGGGATTTCATATTGCTCACATAAAAAGATAGTACAGTATGCTGAAGTAAAACATAAGACCAGCCGTTAGAAGACTAGAAGCGTATGCCTAAGACACTGACTTAACTGAGTTACTATGTGATTGCAGAAGCACTCCAGGTGACCTTAGACTGACCTAAGTCTCCCTGGCTGCACTTTTTCAAACTAATTGTGAAGTGCGTGGGAAATGTCATGTACTAAGTTAGGAAGTGTCCGACACACCCAGCCCTTATTCTTGTGCCTCCCAAGGAAGGTGACATCCTGAGTTAGAAAGGTCCTTCTCAGGACAGCCTGGGCCTTCCTCCTCTTCCTTGCATGCTGGATGCTTGTCAAAGCTTTAGCCCAGCGCCTCGTATGACCATCTGAGTACAGAATACAGAGCTGGATTGCCTTTGCAGTCCCTCAGGTATGGCAGAAATAAGACAAACTCAGCTAAGATTCTACCTGCCTTATGAAACATTGCTAAGCCCCAAGAGACCAGCTCACAGGGGATTCTAGGCTTCTGATTGTTTGAAACTTTCCAGAGTCAAAACTAAAAATTCTAGTATTAAAAACAAAGAGCTAGGGGGATGCCCAGAACACCAAAGCATCTATGGTATGAGGATCTGAGTTCAAAACCCCTGGTCCCAAGTAAAAACAGTTGGGTGTGACCATGTACCTGCAATCACAGTGTTCCTACAGTAACATGAGAGGCAGAGTCAGGATGGTCCCCATAAGTTCACAGGTCTGCTCTCCTGGTATACACAGCCATGAAAAACCAAAAAGAGACCCTGTCTCAAACAAGATAGAAAGTGACACCCAAC